>NC_134741.1:7380000-7687500 GCF_049634645.1 Pelodiscus sinensis
GCCTTTTCCTGAACCAGCAGTTCCATGGGTGGCCAGGGGAGGCCTCTTCTGTGTCCCAGAAGGACCTGGGAAAATGTGAGCAAAGGATGCAACAAGGCACCACTGGGAGTTGAATCCAGGCTCTTATGTTTACAAGGCAGGTGTTTTAGCTAGCTAAGCCATGGTGCCCTCCTCAGGCTGGTGGGTGAAACTGCTCTATGGTCCCAGACAACACCTTTGACTCCCAAAGTGCAGCAATTTCCTTTCAGCCCCTGCAGTGTCTGCAGCTGAGCTGCACAAAGGAAGATACAAGAGCCCTGGGGCGGGGGGGGGGTCTTTGCCGGATGAACGTGCCTGAGGAAAGACACTGGAAGCGCAACAGACACACAAAAGGGGCACGAGGGACAGTTTGAGTCTCCACCCCCCAAACCCCACCAGGCAAACTACCCCATGGGCCTTGCCAGCACCCAGCTCAGGGCCTGGGGATTTCCTGTCAGTTTTCCAGACCAAATAAGTAGCCCTCCACCTCCCATGCTCTGGAGTCTCTGCCTCTCATGGGCCTTCTCAGCCTCAGCTTTGTCTCCAGACAGACCCTGTTCTGCTACAGCCACCTCCTCCCTCCAGCTGAGATTCCTGGGCCTTCTAGAGGAAAGTGCATCCTTTCATTCTCACTTTGAATCCCTGGGATTTTAGCACTCAGATCTGCACCTAACACCAGCATTGGCTAGTGAGGGGTCTGAACAGCTTGTGTAGAGAGGGGAACAGCAACTGTGGAGCAGCCTTGCCAACTACTTCAGAGAGCAGAGGAATGTAAACTCTTTATCAGTGAGAGGAAACTCTCACCACAGGTGGGACTTGAACCCATAATCCCTGAGTTAGAAGGCCAGTGCCTTGTCCATTAGGCCACTGGGGTACACAGTAAAAAAATGCCAGGGACAGAAATTCACCCTTCTAAATGGCCCTTCTTCAATTTTAGATCCTGATTAAGCCCTTTTGAAGAAGCCAGATACAAGGAAGGGCTGATCTCATTCCTCTGAAAATCAACTTTCGATAGGTATTGGCAGCAGGCTCCAAGTCATGGGCCTTGACGTCTTGTCTCCCTCCCAAAACTGGGGAAGTGTCTCCCACCACTGCAGCCTCCTGAGGCTCTATGGCCCTGTCTGTACAGCAGGGACAGCAACACTCACAGCCCCACAGGGGGGCCCCTGGCCTAGCAATGTGGCCCCCTGAGCAGCCTCTGATGTTCCCTGTGTGAGCCCCAGAACGAGCCCTGAGTGACGGGGGAGCAGCTCACATATGCCAAGGGGCAGGACATGAGCCTGCAAAGCAGCAGTGACATCACAAGGGCCTTGTGCAGCACCTCAACTCATTGGTTGGGAGGCAGTGACCTCACAGAGGGACCATGGCAACAGCCAGGTGGGACAGGCTGCAGGGCTGGGGCATCTCAGAGACCCCCATGGCCTGGCTGCCTGGAATCTCCTTTGTGAGGTTTCCCCTTGAGGGCTCCATCTGGGAGTGTCTCTGCTGAGATTTCCCCTGGCTGCAGTGGGAGGGGCTGGAGCTGGCAGGGTTACAGGAGGGGCTGGTACTGAACTTCTGGGAGAAGCAAGAGAGAAGGCTGCAAACACCCGATAAGGATGGGATTTGAACCCATGCATGCAGAGCACAATGGATTAGCAGTCCATCGCCTTAACCACTCAGCCACCTCATCTGAACTATATGGTTTTCTTTCAAATCACCTAAAGTCAGTGCTTCAGGGAATCTTTCTGCCACTTGCTGACTGGCCAAGGGACCCCCAGGGCTGGGAGGTTTTGGCTTTTCACAATGTTCCCTGGGCTGTTGTACAAAGCTCAGTGCTGGTAACAAACCCAAACACCCCCTGGCTACATCTACCCTGCAGACTTCTTGCTCAAGAACTGTTTTGTGCAAGAGTTCTTGTGCAAAAGGTCTTGCGCAACAGTGTCTCTGCACTGCCATGTGCTTTTGCACAAGAAAAGTGCTTTTCTGCAAGAGTGCACATGGCAGTGTGGACGTTCTCCTGCGCAGGGAAGCTCTGATGGCCATTTTAGCTACAGGGTTTTCTTGAGCAAGAAACTGCTGTTGCCCATCCACACTGCCTCCTTGTGGACGAGTTCTTGCACAAGAGGGCTTATTCCTCGTGGGGAGAGCAATAACTTCTGTGCAACAAGCCCTGTTGTCTGATGCTGAACTATAAATTTACTTACACAAGAAGGTACCTGCAGTGTAGACGCTCTGCAAGTTTTTACACAAGAGCACTTGCTCTTGTGCTAAAAGCCTGCAGTGTAGACGTAGCTCTGCAGTGTAGACACAGCCTGAGAGAGACAAGTAAAGGAAGTGGCCAGAGCCTCCCCCCAGCAAGCTGGCCCTCAACAGGACGGGCACGTCTACACAGCAGCCTCACCTCGAAGTGAGCTGTGCAGTGTGAGCTGGCTGCCCGGGACCCCAGGGGAAGGTCTGTGGGGAGTTTCCAAGGCAACAACAACAACAAAGTTTCATAATCTACACTCATGTGACTGTGATTTATTCCTCCACTAGCAAGTGTCTCTGAAGGGATGAGAAATGCAGGGCCCAGGTGCAGGGAGCCGGGTCACATTCTCCTGCCTGATTCTCAGGCCTGGCTGAAGCCTGGCGACAGAGAGAAGAGGCCAATGCAAACAGCCCCGTGGCAGCGAGGGAGTCAGTACGTGGGTGGGTGGAGCAGGGAGCTGGGGGCAGAGTTCAGCTCTAACTCACTAGGGGTGCATCCCATAGCTCAAAATAATCAATGCGCCTATTTTGAAATAGCTTATTTTGTAATTTGGTGCTGGCTACACAGCACTTACTTCGAAATAAATCGCTATTCCGAAACATCCCTCCCTCCTCCTGCCATGCTGGGACGTCAGAATAGCGAGCCCGTTATAGCTTGAAATAAGGGGCTTGCTCTTAAGATGCATCTGTGTGATATGAGCACCGCGTCCTAGAGCTCCGAGCTAGCCGGCCCCCGGGTGTCAGTCTCGCAAGTGGCCCTTTCAGAAAGGAGCTTTGGGCAGCTGCAGGGAAGTTGTGGGCTCTGGAACAAGGTGGGTGAGGCAGCAGGACCTTTTGCAAGCAGCGGAATTAGCTCAAGTGGTAGAGCGCTCACTTAGCATGTGAGAGACAGTGGGATCAATGCCCCCGTTCTCAAACTACAGCTCACTTTTTATCCTTTAATTTCAGTGGCCCCCTCCCTCTTCCTACCTCCTCTCCCAAAAGAGACAGACCCCCAGCAATTGCCATGCTGCAAAGCAGAGAATGGAGCTATCAACCCCAGCAGTCTGTCAGGCTCTGTGGTGCAATGGAAAGCACATTGGACTTCTAAGCTGTAATGGTTAATGTGAGCCCAGCTAGACATTCAAAGGTTGTGGGTTCAAGTCCCACCAGAGTCACTTTAGCTGCTTCCTCATTTCCAGGATGCAGCTATTACAGACCAGGCAATCCTTAGGCTGACACTGGGGTGTGCTGGCAGACCCTAGTGAGGGTGGAGGGAAGGGCTGGTTCTTGGGGTTGGAGCTGGGGGTTGTTCTGAAAGGCTGCAGGTGCCTTTAGACTATTTTGTCCCTCCCTGTCTCCTACTAGTGCTGAGCAACACTCAGGCTGTGTCTGCACTGCACTGCTCTTCTGGAAAAACCTACGCACATTTCAAAACCCAATTTGTGTAGCTTTTTCTTCTGCTTTTTTTGGAAGAGGCTTTTCCAACATTTGGCCTGTGGACACTGGGCAAGTCACACAAGGGAGGCAGCTGGCAGAGCCCAGCCCAGTACACCAGCCTCCCAGGGCAGGGAGGCCAAGCCACAAGCCTCCAACAGCTGCCTGGCCTGATTCATCTCCCTTCCCCAGGCTGGCAGCAAGGGGCATTCTCAGCTGATGTCACCCCCTCTGTCACATGGGGAGTTGGGCTCATCCCAGGCACAGGCTGGTCAGCAGCAGCTGCACTTACCTGGGCACTCAGGGGAGCAGCAACGAGAGACAACCTCACAGAGGGTCCATGACGGTGGCCAGGTGGGACAGGCTGCAGGGCAGGGGCCATCTCAGAGCCCCTCCCCCCCCCATGGCTTTGCTGCAGGGAGTCTCCTTGAGATCTGCTCCTGAGGCCAGAGAGAGAATGAGGGTCACAAGCACGAGTGTGAGGAGGAGCCTCATTGGAGCCTTCTCCTTTCCCTTGACTAACTGACCTAGAAGACAGACAAGCTGTTTTGTCGACAAAACCGTGTAGTCTAGACGCAACCCTACATGCAATAACACCTTCTGTCGACAGAACTCTGTTGACAAAAGGTGTTATGCCTCGTAAAATGAGGTTTACCAGCGTCAACAAAACTGCTGAGTTCTGTCGACGTTATGTCGACAGAACTCAGTGGTAGTGTAGACGCAGGTATAGTTTTGTCGACAAAAGTCCACTTTTGTTGACAAAACTCTGTAGTCTAGACACACCCTTAGCCCTGAGCAAGTGGAAGAATTAGCTTGAGTGGCAGAGCGCTTGCTTAACATGCGAGAAGCAGTTGGATCAATAGCTGCATTCTCCATTGATGGGGGAGTCCCTGTTTTTCTTTTCCCAGGCAGAGCCACCCAGAGAGCCAAGTGACTCCAGTGGCCCCTCCCTCTTCCTACTTGCTCCCCTCAAAAGCCAGTCATGGCTTAGTTCCAAATCTGTAAACCTCATTGCAGGAAGAATAACGCCTCTTCCAAAATAGCTATTTCAAAACACCCGGAGTGTGGATGCTCCACTGCTGCTATTTTGAAATAGCTCCTGCCCAGGGACATTCAAAGTAATTACTCCCTGGTGCTTCCTGGGGCTCTAAATCAAGGTAGCGCATCCACCTTAGGGGAACCTTCCTTGGACTAATTTTGAGGCTTCCCCCTAGTGTGCATATGCTGTTTCGAAACAAGCTATTTAATTTTTTTTCAAAATAGCATTTTTTGAAATAAGCGTGCTTTGCAGATGTACCCAGAGGCTACGTCTGGACTGCAGGCTTCTTTCGGAAGAAGCTTTTTTTGGAAGGGATCTTCAAAAAAAAACTTCTTCCAGAAGAGAGCGTCCACACTGCAAAAGTGCATTAAAAAAGTGATCTGCTTTTCCGAAAGAGAGAGTCCAGACTGAATGGACGCTCTCCTGCATGTAAGCTGGGATTGCTATGGACGGAATGGCCACCAGGGCACCTCTGCTTTTCCCCCTTTCCTCTTCTTCCAAAAGAACTTTCTTCTCCAACCACACATGCGTTTTTCCAAAAGAGCTCTTCCGCAAAAAGGCTTCTTCCTTGTACAATGAGGATCACCAATGCCAGAGAAACCCTCTGTTCTTTCCATTTTCTTGCAGAAGAAGGGAAAACTGTGTAATGTGGACATATCCTGAGAGCTTAGAGAAGGGGAGGGAGGCAGGACCAGGGGGAGAAGGCTCCATGACTGTGTGAGAGGGAGACTCTGCCATGGCCAGTGGGGAATCGTTGCCTCTGTCAGGGACTCTAGCCCAGACGGCTCGGTTCATTGTCTGTCTGCAAAGAGACAGGCAACACCAGCAAAGTCCAGTCACAAGCTCTTTACTGAAGAGTGCGCACAGCAATAGCGAGGGGCCCGTCTCCAAAGAGAACAGAGCTGCAGGGAAGCCAGGAGCGCAGAGTGTCGGCCGCCAGCCCAGAGTCCCAGGTGCCCTGAGAGCAGGTGCCATGACCTGCCTTCCTGCAGGTCCCATGTTGCGTGCTCTGTGGCAGCATCACAAGCTGCCTGACAACCAGGGCCAATCCCCCGGTGGGGTCTCTGCTCATGGCCACACAAGGGCTCTTTTGGGGGGTGGGGCAGCACAATCTACCCCCTGGGGGGCCGAGGCTGGTGTGAGAGGGCTGCGATAAAACAGCATCTGTAAGAAAGCTACGTGTGGGGGTGCAGTCTGGGAGGCTCAGGGCAGTGTGTGGGGCTGACAGAGGAGGGCCGGGGTCCGGGGACACAGAACCGGGGGGTGGTGTGTGGATACGTGTCTGTTTTGGGCAGGTTCCTCACTCCCACGTCCCAGACACGTACTGTGGCACAAAGACCAGCAACGGTCCCTGCACAAAGTGTGTCCCAGGGATAAGCGTTAGCCCCAGGAACAAGCATCGCCCTGCAGAGGAGACACCCCAGGTCTGGAGCCAACAAGCCCAGGAGACACCCAGCTCAGGATCCCCAGGCACTGACACAGACTCCCTGGCACAGGAGAATCCCAAGTCTCTGTTCTGCTGGCCAGCGGTTTCCCCTCTTCCGCTTCTTGTCAGTTCCCTGCAAAACACCCCACAAGGGTAGGTGAGGGTGAGTGGAGATAAACCCAGCTGTGCTGTAGAGCGGCTGTTAGGTGGGGAAAGAGAGGGGCCCCCTCGGCCTCCCCAATCAACTCAAACATGTACGAAAACTGCACTTGAAAATGCTAACACAAGTGTCAGGATGGCCGAGTGGTCTAAGGTACCAGACTCAAGGTCCTGCCTTTCTCTCAGCTAGGTGTGCTGGTCTCTGAATGGAGATGTGGGTTCAAATCCCACTCCTGACATATCTTCTTTTTGATCGCTAGAGAAGTGACCTCATTTCCCTGTCTCTCCTGACATTGCAGGAGCATTTGCTCAGCATTTCTCCTACGCTGTATCGACACTGCAGTGTTCCTTGGGAATAACGGCCATTATTCTGCAATAACAATGGGAGCGTCTACACAGCAATTCCATTATTCCGACTTCTGTAACGCTCCATCCAGACCAGTGGTCTGAGGAGCCAGGAGGTTTCCAGGCTGAAGACAGACAAGCCCACAGGCACAAACGAAGTGAAATCCCAGCCACTTTCTTCTCAGCCCAGCAGGGTCTCCGTGTGGCCCCCAGACCTTTTGTTTGCCAATGCCTAGGTGCAGAGGCCCAGATTCAGCAACACTCACAGGCCCCACACGAGGGGGCTGGTTTGATGCTTCACCCCACGGCCCAGCAACGAGCCCCCAAACTCCCCCTGTGCTCTGAGAGCCCCATTTGCTGTGTGAATTCTGTGGGGCAGGTTATGTCAGGCCTGGACACAAGCAGGGTTCAGAACCATCCCACAAGTAAGTCTCCGCTCAAGAGGATTGAGCAGTGTCCTTTGCCAGCAATGCAAGTCCAGCCATGTAAGTGTCCCATTCACATGCCCAAACTTTCTCCATACCCCACTCACAGTTGCTGCCCTTGCTCAGGGCAGATAAGAGCTCACAGGTGGTTTTCAGAGCTCACCTCCCACTCTTGGGGGGGTGGAGATAGGAGGCATCTCACCCACTCTGTTGGCTACTTGCTACTGCTCCTACCAGCCGCCCGCCAGCCGCTCCCTCCAGCCACCCCATCCATGCTGCTGCGGGTTCCAGTGTCTCACAACATGGTAAAATCAGACCAGAGACAGACACTGTCAGTAAAAGCTTCTCTTGGAAACGCTCCTCTGGATGCTGGGCCTCCCTCCCCAGCACACCAGAGCCGTGTGCCACTGTCATACGCCTGCTCCATGGACATCTTCCCATTGCAGAGAGCGCTCCGAGCCAGACTGTGACTAGCCAGCCCCTCTCTGGGCACCCAGATGCTACGTCTACACTGCAGGCTTCTTACACAAAACTTGAGGTGCATCTATAATGCACGCGCATTCTTGCGCAAGTAAATTTATGGCAAAATGTAGGAAAGGAGGGCTTCTTGCACAAGAGTTATTCCTCTCCCCATGAGGAATAAGCTCTTTTGTGCAAGAGCTCTTGCACAAGAAGGCAGTATGGATGGGCAACAGGGGTTTCTTGCATGAGAGAGCGTTCATGTGCAAATGTGCCATGGACGTTCTTGTGCAAAAGCAGATGGCAGTGTGGACACGCTGTTGCACCTTACAGTTCTTGCACAAAAAGCCTTCAGGGTAGATGTAGCCAGGGGGTGTTTGGGTTTGTTACCAGCACTGAGCTTTGCACAACAGCCCAGGGAACATTGTGAAAAGCCAAAACCTTCCAGCCCTGGGTATCCCTGGCCAGCCAGAAAGAAAGGGAATTTCGGTTTCTGTATCATCACTCATGTGCCCCAGTGGCCTAATGGACAAAGCATTGGCTTCCGAAGCCAGGGATTATGGGTTCAAGTCCCATCTGGGGTGATACTTGTGATGATTCCTAGTGGAGTCTCTTTGTCTTCCTCTTTACCATGTTAGCTGTGAGGGTCCCCTGGAATTGCCATTTTCCCCCAGACAGGACCCCTCCGGAGCAGACACTGACACTGGTGTTAGGCGCAGACAGGAGGAGAGTGTTTGTTAAAAGCTGAGGTGTGCACAGTGAGGTCAGATGCAGGCGCTGGCTTCTCTGTATGCACCTTGGCACCTGTTACCCATCAGTACCTGCCACCTCTCACTCCCCTGCCAGCACCCAGACAGAAGGCCAGTGCACATGGAGTCAGAGACCGTAGCGAGGGAGGCGGCTGCAGCACAATTCCAGGGTTGGGGCACATTGAACAACTTTTTGAAATATTTTTAAAACAAAAAATATGAAAAACTTTAGGCTCCATCTACACTGCAGGCTTCTTGCCCAAGAACTGTTTTGTGCAAGAGTTCTTGTGCAAGAGCACATCCACACATCCATGTGTTTTGGCACAACAGGGAGGGAGAGCTGAGTGGTTTGAGTATTAACTTGCTAAACCCAGGATTCTGAATTCAATCCTTGAAGGGGCCATTTAGAGATCTGGGGCAAATCTGTCAGGGAGGGTTCTTGTGCTTGCTATGAGGGTAGGGGGCTGGACTATCCGACCTCTCAAAGTCCCTTCCAGCTCTATGAGGTGGTTTATCTCCTCCTAAGGAGCATCTACAGCAGCATAGATGCTCTCTTGTGCAAGAAAGCTCTAATGGCTATTTTAGCCTTAGGGGTTTCTGGTGCAAGAAATCCCTCTTGCCTGTGCACACTGCCTTCTTGTGCAAGAGGGCTTATTCGTTATGGGGAGGGGACTAACTCTTGCACAAGAAGCCCTCTTTTCCAATGGTTTACTGTTTTTCTTGCACATGAATGCACATGCAGGGTAGACACTGTGCTAGTTTTTGCACAAGAACTGCCATTCTTGTGCAGAAGCCTGCAGCATAGCCAGGCAGTGTGAAAAACCTCACAACAATAAGCCCCAACCCAGGAGGTCCTACTAAGATTTGAACTCAGATTGCAAGATTCAAAGTCCTGCCCCTTACACCATGGGACCAAGACAGGTGATTGTGTGTAGCCATATGGAATACTGAGCTTTCAGACTGGCCTCTGGACTCTGGCTACGACTACATGGCACATTTATTTTGGAATAAGCTGGTCTGGAATAGTGATTCCAAAATAGCTTATTTCGAACTAGCACGTCTACACTGCAGGGAAACCTCAGAATAGTCTGAGGCAGGCTCCCCAGTGTAGACGAGCTATCTCAATTTAGAGCCCCAGGAAGAATAACTTAGAATGGCCCTGGGGAGGGGCTAGTTCAAATTAGCAGCAGTGGCGCAGCTACAGACACATTATTTTGAAATAGCTAATTTGGATTACGTGTTATTCTTCGTAGAATGAGGTTTGCAGAAGTCGGAATAAACCGTCTGTTACTTCAGAATTATTTCAAAATAACGGAATTGCTGTGTAGACTCTTGCAGTGTTATTGTGGAATAACGGCCATTGTTCCGAAAGAACTTTTGTGTTTGTGGATATAACCTGCGCAGCCCAAGAAATGAGATTGGCAGCTCCTCCCCACAATCTTTCTGTCAATTGCAGCGGAGGGCTCTGAAGACACGGACCCAAGGCAACCACCTTGGTTACCTTCTGCTAAGGCCAGGCCGGAGGGAAAACAATTGCTCCTTCGAGCCGGAGTTGAACCAGCAACCTAAGGATCACTCGTCAAACACACACTACAGTCCTCCGCTCTGCCAGCTGAGCTATCGAAGGGTGCCTGATTGATGCTGGCTTGTCTAGGTTGTCATTTCTACAAGTCTCGGGGCACGTGCTCCCCCAAGTAGGTGGCATTGCTGATGGGGGGGCAGAGAAGCACAGGGGCTGTCACAGGTACTTCACATGCAGACGGACCCCTTGAGTGAAACCTGAGCTAGATCCATCCATGTCACAGCAAAAGGAAGAAAGTTGGGTTCTTCTCATGTGTCTTCTTTGTTCCAGAGTCTCTAGGGCTGCGGTCGGGGCAGGTCCAAAAAAAAAAAACCACTTCTCACGTGTCTCCTCACGTGTCTTCAGCAGGGGAGGCGGGCCCAGAAAGTGGGAAGGGCGGGCAGGGGAAGGGTGTGTGTGGGTGGTGGGGGAGGCACAGAGGGGAAATACAGAAGGCGCTTGTGGGGGCACCCAGGGGAGAGTCTCACAGGTGTCCTTGTCTGGAACTCTCCCTCAGGGCCTCTCAGAAGCACAAGCCCCCGGAAGGGCCTGCTGGATGGCAGCCGTGTGCTGCTGCTGAAGGGCCTTTTGCGGAAAAGGGATGCAGATTAGACACAGCGCAATTGCAAATGAAGCGGGGATTTAAATCTCCCCCGCTTCATTTGCATAAACATGGCTGCTGCTTTTTTCCAGCTCGGGGCTTTGCCAGCAAAAAGCACCAGTCTAGACGGGGATCTTCTGGAAAATAAAACCTTTTCCGAAAGATCCCTTATTCCTAGCAATGTGGCCCCCTGAGCAGCCTCTGATGTTCCCTGCTTGAGCCCCAGAACCAGCCCTGAGTGAGGGGGGCAGGGAGAGCAGCTCATACATGCCAAGGGGCTGGCCAGGGGCAGGACATGACCCTGCAAGGCAGCAGTGACATCACAAGGAACTTTTGCAGCACCTCAGCTCATTGGCTGGGAGGCAGTGACCTCATAGAGGATGCCTGGCAACAGCCAGGTGGGACAGGGGCAATCTCAGAGACCCCCAAGTCCTGGCTGCCTGGAATCTCCTTTGTGAGGTTTCCCCTTGAGGGCAGAAGGGATTGAGGGTCCCATCTGGGAGTGTCTCTGTGGAGATTTCCCTTGGCTGCAGTGGGGGGTAGAGGGGGAGGGCTGCCTCTGGTAGAGGCAAGAGAGAAGGCTATTAAGACCCAATGAGAATGGGATTCGAACCCATGCGTGGAGAACACAATGGATTAGCAGTCCATCACCTTAACCACTCAGCCACCTCACCTGAGCTGGTGGGGCTTGTTTCAAATCACCTGAAGTCAGCACTTCAGGGAACCTTTGTGCCACTTGCTGACTGGCCAGGGACACCCAGGGCGGGAAGGTTTTGGCTTTTCACAGTGTTCCCTGGGCTGTTGTACAAAGCTCAGTGCTGGTAACAAACCCAAACACCCCCTGGCTACATCTACCCTGCAGACTTCTTGCTCAAGAACTGTTTTGTGCAAAATGTCTTGCCCAACAGTGTGTCCACACTGCCATGTGCTGTTGCACAAGAGAAGTGCTTTTCTGAAAGAGCACCCATGGCAGTGTGGACGCTTTCCTGCTCAGGAAAGCTCTGAAGGGCATTTTAGATACACAGCTTTCTTGAGCAAGAAACCGCTGTTGCCCATCCACACTGACTCCTTGTGGACGAGTTCTTGCGCAAGAGGGCTTATTCCCTGTCCTGCTCTGGGACGTGTCTCTGTGGCAGGAACCTGCCCAGGCGGCTCTCGCAGTGAGGCCCCTCCCTGGCAGCACCGAGCAGTGAGAGCTGAGTGAAGGGGGAGGCAGGCCCAGGGGGAGGCAGGCCCAGGGGGAGAAGGCTCCATGACTGTGTCAGAGGGAGGCTCTGCCCTGGCCAGTGGGGAATCGTTGCCTCTCCGAGGGGCCCAGGCCTGTTGGGTCATTTCCCCAGGTTACAGAGTGGGGGCTGGAGCCAGTTCTGGGTTGTCGCCTTCAACAACCAAACTGAACCAATGGATCTTGTGCCGACCTGACTGTGCGTTGGGCTAGTGCTGTGTGTGCCACAGAGCTTTCTGTAGCGCTGCCCATGCAGGAGAGGGGAGGGGCAGTTTGAGTCACCCAGCTCCGCCCTTTCTGAAGGGCTTGTGAAAATGGCAGGTGCTGTCTTGGCCGTGAGGGAGAGGTGGGAAAGGGGCCTTGAGTGAACCTCTTGGGTCACAGCTGCTGTAACAATGAGGTAAGATGAACGACTTGGCAGATGTCAGGTGAAAACTGAGGCTGGCTTCCCTGACTGGGAATTGAACCCAGGCCTCAGCAGTGAAAGTGCTGAATCCTAACCACTAGACCATCAGGGACACATGAAGAAGGCTTTTTCCTTACCTACACTAGCCTTTCACAGGCCACTTTCTGTCCCCTTCAGGACATGGGTCCATTTTCCATTGCCCAGAGGGGACAAGAACAGAAACCAAACAGAACATCAAAGCAGCCAGACTGGGCCATGCCAGTTGCCCAACTAGCCCAGGATCCTGTCTCACAACAGCAGCCAATCTCATTGCCCAGTGGGAATCCTCAGGACAGACATTTGTTAAGTGATCCCTCCCGTCGCCCATTCCCAGCTTCTAGAATACACCAGCTAGGGACACCTGCCCTGTCCATCCTGGTTAAATGCCATTCATTGTGGCCACCAGGGCTTCCAAACTTGAGTAGCTCTGCATTAAGGGTTCTTATTAATGTCAAGAACCTCAAGCAATGTAAAGCCAGAGTGTGATGGAACTGGAAAGGAAAATATTTCCACTAGAAGGAAATTTTCTAAGGGGGCACTTGGATTTGAACCAAGGACCACTTGATCTGCAGTCAAACACTCTACCACTGAGCTACACCCCCACAAAAATTGTCAGCTGGAGCCAATGTTGGGAACTGGACAAGGAGCAAGAGACAAGAGGCTTTTGTGTAACTCACATCCCAGGTGCCACCCTTGGGCTTGGTCTCCACACTGAGCAGGCGGGTGGCAGGGGTCTGATGCTGTCACAGCTGCAAGGCAAGTCACCCACCTGGCCCCTGAGCTCCATGTGGGCAGCAGCCAGGCAGTGTGAGTGAAACAGAGACTCGTGGGGGGCGGGGATTTGTATATTTTAGGAAGGGTTCTGAGTCCTGGCTGCCAGTCACGCACCTTGGCAGAAAGACCAGCGGCTCCTGCACAAAGCACATTGTGGGAATAAGAGTTGGGGCGGCAGGAAAGGGGCCGGCCCCTCAGCACCAGCGAGTAAGTGTGAGAAGATGGGAGTGAATCCTGCTACCTCTCATGCGCAAAGGCAGCACTTTTCCAATGGAGCTAATTCTGCCCCACCTGCAACCTGTCTCCAGTGCTCCTGCCACTGTCTGGCCCAGGAGGGCTGGTGTCCAGCAGCTCTCTGCCCCAACGTGGCTGGTTTTGGGGAAAGCAAGTAGGAAGTGGGGGCCAGGACTGGAGGGGGGGGGGGCTCCTGGAGCCACTTAGCCCCCTGGCTGGCTCTGCTGGTAAAAAGAAAAATTGGAAATTTTTCCCCTCATTGGAGAATGTGGGTATCGATCCCACTACCTCTCACATGGAAAACAAGCGCTCTACCACTTGAGCTAATTCCCCTGCTACATGTACAATGGTCTTCTTGGAAGCTCTTCCCTTCTCCACAGAGACATCGACCTTCTAGGTCAGTTAGTTGTGGGAAAGGAGAAGGCTCCAAAAAGGCCTCAAGGGCAACTCTCAAGGAGACTCCCTGCAGCAAAGCCATGGGGGGGGGGGGGGGCGGGCTCTGAGATGGCCCCTGCCCTGCAGCCTGTCCCACCTGGCCATTGTCATGGACTCTCTGTGAGGTCATCACCTCCCAACCTCCTTTAGCCAATAAGCTGAGGGGCTGCAAAAGGCCCTTGTGATGTCACTGCCACACCCACCCCTGCCCTCCAGGGCTAATGTCCTGCCCCAAGCAGCCCCTTTGCCTGGCTGAGCTGCTCCCAGGGGTGAAAGTGACACATTTCTCACAGGGCCTGTTCTATTGGGCACCACCCTTTGGGCTGGGCAGGAGGGAGGGGGAGGCTCAAGGCAGGAAGTGGGGGGAGGGGTTGTGATAGGACAATACCTGTAAGAAATTAAAATGTGGAGTGTGGGAGGCTCAAGGCAGGGATTTGGGGAGTGTGTGAGAGTGGGGGGGGGGCTCAGGGCAGGGGTGAGGATGTGGGAGGGTAGAGAAGTCAGGGCACAGGATCTGGGATATGGGGGAGGCTTGGGGCTGGGACTGTGTGTGTGTGTTGAGGGGATCCCTCTGCTCTGTGCTCCCTGAGGCCCTTTAACACACATGGACTGACCTGGGCGCAGGCCAATGAGGGGGGTTTCAGTGAAGCTACATGTAAATGGATCCCTCTAGCAATCCCTGCCAGCCACACGCACAGGGGGAGGGGACTTTAGCCAAGGAAGCAGAAGCAGCCAATCTGAGGGAGGTTTAGAAGCAAAGATGGGCTGCTGCCAGGATGGATGAGGGGATGTCACAGGGCACGAGCATGGCCAGGGGAGCAGAGAGGGCCCTGCTGCACCGAGAGACATGCCAAAGCCTGGGATTGAACCAGGGACCTTTAAATGTTTCATCTAAGGCTCCGCACACTGAGCTGCCAACAAACCCGTCTGGCTCATTATTAACTGTCCAGGATGTTTGGCAGCCGTGTCACAGCCTGAGTGTTGCTCAGCACTAGTAGGAGACAGGGAGGGACAAAATGGTCCTTTCAGAACAACCCCCAGCCCTAACCCCAAGGACCAGCCCTTCCCTCCACCCTTACTGGGAATTGCCTGGATGCCAGCTCACCCCAGTGTCAGCCTAAGGATTGACTGGTCTGTAAAAGCTGCATCCTGGAAATTAGGAAGCAGCTAAAGTGACTCTGGTGGGACTTGAACCCACAGGCTTTGAATGTCTTGCTGGACTCACATTAACCACTACAGCTTAGAAGTCCAACATGCTTTCCATTGCACCCCAGAGCCTCATGGGCTGGTGAGTTGGATATCTCCACTCTCTGCTTTGCAGCATGGCAATTGCTGGAGGGTCTGTCTCTTTTGGGAGAGGAGGTAGGAAAAGGGAGGGGGGCCACTGAAATTGAAGGATAGTGCTGTAATTGGAGAACGTGGGCATCGATCCCACTGCCTCTCGCATGCTAAGCAAGCGCTCTACCACTTGAGCTAATCCCCCTGCCTGTGAAAGGCTTTGCTGCCTCACCCACCTTGTTCTAGAGCCCACAACATCCCTGCGAGTGCTACTTGTGAGACTCACACCTGCGGGTCGGCTAGCTCGGAGGTTTAGGACATGGTGCTCATATCACACTGATGCGTCTTAAGAGCAAGCCCCTTATTTCAAGCTATAACAGGCTCGCCATTCCAACGTCCCTACATGCGGATTTATTTCGAAGTGCTGTGTAGCCAGCCCCAAATTACAAAATAAGCTATTTCAAAATACAGGCAGTCCCCGAGTTATGCGGATCCGACTTATGTCGGATCCACAGTTACGAACGGGGCCCTTCCTCTCCCTGGTCTCCAGCAGACCAGGGAGAGGAAGCAAAGCGGCGGAACACGCGGCCAGCTGACAGCCCAGACGCGTCTGGGCTGTCAGCTGGCCGCGTGCTCTGCTCTGCTCCCCCTCCCCCTGGTCTGCAGACCAGGGGGAGGGGGAGCAGAGCAGAGCAGAGCAAAGCCGCAGAGCACGCGGCCAGCTGACAACCCAGATGCATCTGGGCTGTCAGCTGGCTGCGTGTTCCGCGGCTTTGCTCTGCTCTGCTCTGCTCTGCTCCCCCTCCCCCCGGTCTGCAGACCAGGGGGACGGGGAGCAGAGCAGAGCAAAGCCGCAGAGCCCTAGGGCAGCAGGATAGCCACAGCGTGTCTGGGCTGTCCCGCTGCCCCCGTGCTCCGCGGCTTTGCTCCGGACGCCTGTGGTACAGCAGCTGGGGCGCTGCCGGTAGGTCCCGTAGCGCCGCTCTGGGCGCCACTGGACCAACCCAGCAGCACCCCAGCTGCTCTGCCCCAGGTGTCCCCAAGTCAGCAGCTGCTGAAAATGACCAGTGGCTGACTACAGGAAGCCCCTGCCCCGGGCTTCCTGGAATCAGCCGCTGATCAGTTTCAGCAGCAGCTGACTTGGGGATGCCTGGGGTTCTTAAGTTGAATCTGTATGTAAGTCAGAACTGGCGTCCAGATTCAGCCACTGTTGAAACTGATCAGTTTCAGCAGCAGCTGAATCTGGACGCCAGTTCCGACTTACATACAGATTCAACTTAAGAACAAACCTACAGTCCCTATCTTGTACGTAACCCGGGGACTGCCTGTAGGCACATTGATTATTTTGAACTATGGGATGCACCCCTAGTGAGTTAGAGCTGAACTCTGCCCCCAGCTCCCTGCTCCACCCACCCACCTACCTACTGACTCCCTCGCTGCCATGGGGCTGTTTGCATTGGCCTCTTCTCTCTGTAGCCAGGCTTCAGCAAGACTGAGACTCAGGCAGCAGAATGTGACCCAGCTCCCTGCACCTGGGCCCTGCATTTCTCATCCCTTCAGAGACACTTGCCAGTGGAGGAATAAATCACAGTCACATGAGTGTAGATTATGAAACTTTGTAGCTGTTGTTGCCTTGGAAACTCCCCACAGACCTTCCCCTGGGGTCCCAGGCAGCCGCTCACACTGCACAGCTCACTTCGAGGTGAGGGTGCTGTGTAGACGTGCCCGTCCTGTTGAGGGCCAGCCTCCTGGGGGGAGGCTCTGGCCACTTCATTTCCTCGTGTCTCTCAGGCTGTGTTTACACTGCAGGGCTACGTCTACACTGCAGGCTTTTTGTGCTAGAGCAACTGCTCTTGTGTAAAATCTTGCAGAGCGTCTACACTGAAGGCACATTTTTGCGCAAGTAAATTTATAGTGCAGCATCAGACAACAGGGCTTCTTGCACAGAAGTTATTGCTCTCCCCACGAGGAATAAGCCCTCTTGTGCAAGAACTCGTCCACAAGGAGGCAGTGTGGACGGGCAACAGGGGTTTCTTGCTCAAGAAAGCCAAATATCTAAAATGCCCGTCAGAGCTTTCCTGCGCAGGAAAGCGTCCACACTGCCATGGCTGCTTTTACAGAAAAGCACTTCTCTTGTGCAACAGCACATGGCAGTGTGGACACACTGTTGGGCAAGACCTTTTGCACAAAACAGTTCTTGAGCAAGAAGTATGCAGGGTAGGTGTAGCCAGGGGGTGTTTGGGTTTGTTACCAGCACTGAGCTTTGTACAACAGCCAGGGAACATTGTGAAAAGCCAAAACCTTCCGGCCCTGGGTGTCCTTGGCCAGTCAGCAAGTGGCAGAAAGGTTCCCTGAAGTGCTGACTTCAGGTGATTTGAAGCAAATTGTAACAACTCAGATGAGGTGGCCGAGTGGTTAAGGCGATGGACTGCTAATCCATTGTGCTCTGCACGCATGGGTTCAAATCCCATCCTCATTGGGTGTTTGCAGCCCTTTTTCTTGCCTCTCCCAGAGGTTCAGTGCCAGCCTCTCCTGCAACCCTGCCTGCCCCACAGGGGAAATCTCCACAGAAACACTTCCAGCTGGGACCCCCAATCCCTTCTGCCCTCAAGGGGAAACCTCACAAAGGAGATTCCAGGCAGTCAGGCCATGGGGGTCTCTGAGATGCCCCAGCCCTGCAGCCTGTCCCACCTGGCTGTTGTCATGGTCCCTCTGTGAGGTCACTGCCTCCCAGCCAATGAGCTGAGGTTCTGCAAAAGTTTCTTGTGATGTCACTGCTGCCTTGCAGGCTCATGTCCTGCCCGTGGCCAGCCCCTTGGCATGTGTGAGCTGCTCCCCCTGCCCCTGTCACTCAGGGCTGGTTCTGGGGTTCAAGCAGGGAACATCAGAGGCTGCTCAGGGGGCCACATTGCTAGGCCAGGGGCCCTCCTGTGGGGCTGTGAGTGTTGCTGTCCCTGCTGTACAGACAGGGCCATAGAGCCTCAGGAGGCTGCAGTGGTGGGAGACACTTCCCTGGTTTCAGGAGCTAGATGAGATTTAAAGTCCCATGACTTGGAGCCAGCTACCGATACCCATGGAAAGCTGATTTTCAGAGGGGTGTGATCAGCCCTTCCTGTGTATCTGGCTTCTTCAAAGGGGCTTAATCAGGAGCTAAAAGTTGAAGAAGGGACAGTTAGAAGGTGAATTTCTGTCTCTGGCACTGTCCCACCTGACAAAGAATTTACATTCCTCTGCTTTCTGAGACAGTTGGCAAGGATGCTCCACAGTGGCTGTCTCTCTCTCTCCCTCTCTGCAGAAGCTGTTCAGACCCCTCACTAGCCAATGCTGGTGTTAGGTGCAGCTCTGAGTGCTAAAATCCCAGGTGTGCAAAGTCAGAATGAAGGGATGCATTTTGCTCTAGAAGTGACAGCCGGAGGGAGGTGGCTGGAGCAGAGCAGGGTCTTTCTGGAGACAAAGCGGAGCCTGAGGATGAGAAGGCCCATGAGAGGCAGAGACTCCAGAGCGGGGGGGCTAGTTATTTGGTCTGGCAAACTGGCATGGCCCAGTCTGGCTGCTTTGATGTTCTATTTGGCTGTTCTTGTCCCCTCTGGGCAAGGGAGAATGGACCCTCCCCGCATCCTGAAGTGGAAATTAAATGGCCTGTGAAAGGCTAGTGTAGGTGAGCAAGGAAACACACTTTATGTGTCCCTGATGGTCTAGTGGTTAGGATCCAGCACTTTCACTGTTGTGGCCTGGCTTCAATTCCCAGTCAGGGAAGCCCCCAGCAACTTTTACCAAACAACTCCATAGTCAACTTTTATGGCCTTAGTCAACTTTCTTGCCACATGTTACAGCAGCTGTGACCCAAGAGGTTAACTCAGGCTCCTTTCCCACCTCTCCCTCACTGCTAAAAAAAGGGTCTAATGGTGCCAGCAGCCTTTCAGAACATCCCCCAGCCCTTCCCTCCCCCTTGGCTGGGCACTGCCTGGGCTCAGGCCTCCCGGGTGCCAGCCTAAGGGCTCTGGAGAGGACAGGGCAGCTCCAGGGGCAGAGTCCTTTTTTCTGCCGTAGTTCAAACCCAGCCCCTTGGTTCCAACCCCCCCTCCCCCCCCCCCCAGCCCTCTCCTGCTGGTAACACAAACAGGACTTTTCCCTGTTGAAAGAACAAACTCTCTGGTTTTTATGTGGGGAGGGGCTGGGGAAAGACCCTGGGAGGGGGCTGGGAGGAAGGGCTAAGGCTGGCACCTTCCTCTGGTGGTCCCACTGCCTCATGTCAGGGGCCTCAGCAGCGCTGGGGGGTGGCTCCAGGGGGAGAAGCTGGTTCAGGGGAACATGAGCTGCTGGGCCACTGAAGCAGGCCCCCAGCAGCAGCCTCTGTGCAGGGCACACATGCTCCAGGCCTCCCAGTCATATTGAGTCTCCCTGTGTGGCTTGGGCTCCAGAGCCTGCCCCCCAGCTGGTGCCTTGAGGTAGCCACTGCAGCAGCAGGAATTTGGGCATCAGGTCCCCTGCTTTTGGGCATAGGAAGCCAGGCCAACACCCTTTTAGCCACTGGGGCTGTGCAGGCTGGAGCGTCCCCCTACCAGATCTGTGCCCTGCTTCTTGCAAAGCTCTCAGCCTTTTGCTTCTTTCTGCTTCCCTGTCCATAGCAGGCAGCTAAAGGAAGGGAAGTTACCAAACCAAACACCACTGTTGCCAGCATGGGGCTTGAACCCATGACCTTGGCATTATTAGCACCACACACTAACCAACTGAGCTAGCCAGCCTACAAAAGTGCATTTCACCAGTGGCCCTTTCAAGAAAGGCGTCTCAGGCAGCTGCAGGGACGTCTCTGCAGCTGCCAATGGCTCTTCTCTGACAGGACCACTAGCGACTCGCTGTGACGTGGGCTGGCTAGTCCAGCTGGTTTGAGGGTTGGCCAAAGTGGCTAGCGGCCGGCAGACCCAGGGCAAAGAGAAGCCGGAATCTCTTGCTGCCAGCACCTTGCCTTCCAGCTTCTTCCCTGCCAGCAGCAGCTGCAGCCCCTTTCGGCCACTGGGTCAGCCCGGGAAGGGGGGCAGGAAAGGGGCCTCAGATTCCAGGGTTCTGAGTCCTGAGCGCTGCCCATGACACCAACCACCCCTCAATCAACTGGGCCAAACTGGTGCCCAGTTCATGCCCACTAGGACCTGCTTTACTTGGTTTCTTTCCACCCAGAGCCCCCTTCCTTTCCTGGACTGTGAGGAGCATCACTGGGATACTCTCATATCCCAGCACAGGGCCATCTCTCCAGTGACAGGAGACAGGGCTGGGCTTCTGACCTACTCCACCGACACCTCCCGTCAGTCAGCTCCATCACTCAGTGCATGCCAGGGAGCTGAGTGATTGTGCCCTTGAGTGGCATTCTCAGCCAGCCAATCAGCTTTGTGAGGAGGTTCATGGAGGCGGGGCAAAGAGCTCTCTTGTTAGGCCAGCAAGGAAGCAGCCAAGGCCCCACCCCCAGGGAGCTGGCTGGAGACCACGTGGAGGGAGAAGCTGCCTCTCCCCTGTGTAGCAGGCACTTTCCCAGTGGGCAACTCCCAGGGGGAGAGGAATAGCTGTTGCTCAAGAAGCCCTGTTTTCTGATGCAGTGTAGATGCTCTGCAAGTTTTTGAACAGCTGCTCTTGTGCAAAAAGCCTGCAGTGTAGACGTAGCCCTGCAGTGTAGATGTAGCCCTGCAGTGTAGACACAACCTGAGAGAGACAAGGAAATGAAGTGGCCAGAGCATCCCCCCTGCTGTCTAGTACACAACAGGGTGGGTACGTCTACACAGCACCCTCACCTCGAAGTGAGCTGTGCAATGTGAGCGGCTGCCCAGGACCCCAGGGGAAGGTCTGTGGGGAGTTTCCAAGGCAACAACAACTACAAAGTTTCATAATCTACACTCATGTGACTGTGATTTATTCCTCCACTGGCAAGTGTCTCTGAAGGGATGAGAAATGCAGGGCCCAGGTGCAGGGAGCCGGGTCACATTCTCTTGCCTGAGTCTCAGTCCTGGCTGAAGCCTGGCTACAGAGAGAAGAGGCCAATGCAAACAGCCCCTGGTAGCGAGGGAGTCAGTACGTGGGTGGGTGAAGCAGGGACCTGGGGGCAGAGCTGGGCTCTAATTCACGAGGGGTGCGTCCCATGCTCAGAATAAGTGATGCAAATTGTGCAGCTTATTTCAAGTCAATTTTGAAATAGTTTATTTTGTAATTTGACGCTGGCTACACAGCACTTAGTTCCAAATAAATCGCTGTTCTGAAACATCCCTCCCTCCTCCTGCCATGAGGTTTGCAGGGACGTTGGAATAGCGAGCCCGTTATGGCTTGAAACAAGGGGCTTGCTCTTAAGATGCGTGATATGAGCACCACGTCCTCTAAGCCTCCGAGCTAGCCGGCCCACGGGTGTCAGTCCCACAAGTGGCTCTTTCAGAAAGGAGCTTTGGACAGCCACAGGGACGTTGTGGGCTCTGGAACAAGGTAGGTGAGGCAGGAAAAGCTTTTGTAGGCAGGGGAATTAGCTCAAGTGGTAGAGTGCTCGCTTAGCATGCAAGAGGCAGTGGGATTGATGCCCACATTCTCCAAGTACAGCTCCATTCTCACCCCTTATTTTCACTGGGTTCAGTGGCTCCTCCCTCTTCTTACCTGCTCTCCCAAAAGAGTCAGACCTGGCTCCTCTTTCTTTCCCCCCAGCAATTGCCATCCTGCAAAGCAGAGTGGAGATAACAAACTCAGCAGTTTGTCTGGCTCTGTGGTGCAATGGAAAGCATGTTGGACTTGTAAGCTGTAGTGACTAGGGTGAACCCAGTTTGACATTCAAAGTTTGTGGGTTCAAGTTGCACCAGAGTCACTTTAGCTGCTTGCTCATTTCCAGGGAACCGCTTTTACAGACCAGGTAATCCTTAGGCTGGCACCAGGGTGGGCTTGAGTCCAGACAGTTCCCAGCTGACCCGAGTGAGGGTGGAGGGAAGGGCTGGTTGTTGGGGTTGGGGCTGGGAGTTGTTCTGAAAGGCTGCAGGTGCCGTTAGACCATTTTGTCCCACCTTGTCTCCTACTAGTGCTGAGCAACACTCAGGCTGCGTCTACACTACACTGTTCTTCTGGAAAAACCTACGCAAATTTCAAAACCCAATTTGTGTAGCTTTTTCTTCTGCTATTTTTGGAAGAAGCTTTTCCGACATTTGGCCTGTTACACTGGGCAAGTCACACAAGGGAGGCAGCAGGCAGAGCCGGCCCAATGCACCAGCCTGCCAGGGCAGGGGAGGCCAAGCCACAAGCTATTCTGTTACTAGCTCTTTCTAACACCCTGCTCTGTGGGGGAGGGGGAGGGAGGCGAATGCACCTTGTGAACACTCCTCCTCTTGTTCTCATGGAAGCGACTAACCTGAGCTGCCAGCTCCTCATTTCTTCACCAGCCCCTTGAGATTTGTAGCTCAAAGCTGGAGCTGCTGTGGAACGAGGTGAAGCTACAGAAGCTGACGGGGGACAATCAGCGGGCGGAGGGTTATTTTTTCTCCTCCCTAAGCTGATGTGGCTAGAACTGAGGAGAAGAAAATCCTCTTTCCTTCTCCTCAGAAGATGGAAATTGCAGTTGGGTCTCTCTCTGGTTCTACTAAAGCTGGGCCCCAGGACTAGACTTTTTCTTTCTAAAACGCTGATGAAAGCCAAGAGCAAATTGCTTGTAGACTGAGAGTGTGAGTTAAAGGAGGGCATTGCCCAGCAGGGTGCTTGAACCCATGACCCTGAGATTAAAAGTCTCATGATCTACCAATTGAGCTAGCCAGGCTGCGTGCAAAAGTTTTCCTACTATGCCATCATAGGGTAGCAGGAACCGAGAGTTCTCAAGTGCCCAACTCAAGGCTCTTTCTTGCCCCTTATGGGGGGTTCTGGTCTGTGGGGAGGTTTGAGCTCAAATCCCCCTCCTGACACACCCACTTCTTTCCCCACATGGAACGGCCCCATTTCCATCTCTCCAGTGACAGGAGAAGGGGCCGGTTTCAGGATTTCTTTTACCGTTGCAACAAGGGGAGATGGAGGAAAATCAACCCCCTTTGCAAGCTTTGTTCTTCTGGCATCAAGTGTGACAGGATGGGTGACATGCCATGCTGACCGCCAGCCACCATGACCAAACCTCTGAGAAGGAAAATGTATTTTGTTAAAAGGAACAATGTGAAGTGTGTATGCAGCTGACTGAACGTGACCTTGCATTGTGTGTGAGAGATAGTGAACCTACTAAAACCAGCCTGATCTAGCTTTTCTGCTGCAAGGATGGGACTAACACCCATGTAACTAAGTTTATCTCTGCATATTGAGATAAAAGTAGCTTTAAGCATTAAGCCAATCATAACGCTGTCACTAGCTGATGTGATGTCTATTCTATTTTGTGTGCAACCATGAATGTATATAAGGTTACCATGGACATTTGATTTTGGAAGTCTTTCTTTTGAAACTTCCCACAGCTCTTAATAAAAGTGTTTCTCTCCTTCCAACCCTGAGTCTGGATTTCCGTGACACCTCAGACCAGCTGGACTAGCCAGCCCACATCACAGTGAGTCGCTAGTGGCCCCTCAGAGAAGAGCCATTGGCACCTGCAGTCAATCCCTGCAGCTGCCAGAGGCACCTTTCTGAAAGGGCCATTTGTGAGCTTATTTCTGGAAGGCCAGCTAGCTCAGTTGGCTAGAGCGTCGTGTTAATAATGCCAAGGTCATGGGTTCAAGCCCTATGCTGGCCACAGAGATGTTTGCTGTGGTAATTGTCCCCACCTGCCCTTTAGCTGCCTGCTATGGACAGAGAAGCAGAGACAGGCAAGAGGCTGAGACCTTTGCAGGAAGCAGGGCAGAGTACTGGCAGGAGGAGGCTCCAGCCTGCACAGCCCCAGTGGCAAAAAAGGCCTTGGCCTGGCCTGCTTTCCCTAATGGCAGGGAAAACTCTTCTCTTCCCTCCATTGTCCCCAATGGGGTGATCTGATGCCCAAATTCCTGCTGCTGCAGTGGCTACCCCAAGGCTTCCTGCAGTGGGCACATTCCTCCAGCCCAAGCCACAGAGGGAGTCTCCATATGTCCAGGAGGCCTGGGGCATGTGCCCGGCCCACAGCGCTGCTCCCAGTCACCTGCGTCAGCGGCCCTGTGTGGCCGTGTTCTTGCGCAAGAAGCCGTCAGACAGAGCTGTCATGTGCCGTTCCACTGTTTATTGTCAAGAGGGGTTTCTTGAGCATGAAGGAGCAGTGTGATAGTCTACGCTTAGCCTCATTTGCACAAGAACCTGCCAGTGTGAACATGGCCCCTCTGCTTTCTGTCTAAGCTTAAAAATTTTTGTGTGAAGCAGGGAGATTCTAGCGCCTTCCTAGGCAAGTGAGTCTGAATCCTGCACCACGACCTCAGTGGGACCCGCTGGTGAGATGTTGGTTTGCTGCAAATCCTTGGTAATGCCAGTGTTTGGCTTCCTTGGCTGTGTCTACGCTGCGCATTGCTGAGCAATAAGATATGCAAATGAAGGGTGGGGATGAATATTGCCACACCTCATTTGCATACCTAATGAGCCATCATTTTTGCAGCACAGGCTTTTGTGCAAGAAGGAGCTGTCTACACTGCTCCTTCTTGCACAAAAAAACCCTCTTGTGCAGAGCCGTTCCTCTACTTATTGTCAGGAACCCTCGTGCCACTTGGCAGGAAAATCCAGTTCTGACCAGACTCTGAGCAACCAGTGCCTGAGGGGATCCAACATGGATCCCTAGGTCACAGGTCACAAGGCTCCATTTAGTGGCCCCAGTTACTGACCTAAACACCATCATAACACGACGGCTACGTCTACACTGCAGCCTTCTTGTGTAAGATCTGTTTTGCACAAGCGTTCTTGTGCAAAAGGTCTTCAACAAGAGCACGTCCACACTACCAAGTGCTTTGCACAAGCGATGTGCTTTTGTGCAAGAGCATCCATGGCAGTGTGGTTGCTCTCTTGCGCAAGTAATCTCTGATGAGCATTTTAGCCATACAGGTTTCTTGCACAAAAAATTCATGTTGCCTGTCTACACTGCCCTCTTGTGGAAGAGCTCATGTGCAGGAGGGCTAATTCCTCATGGGGAGAGGAATGTCTCTTTTGAAAGAAGCCCTGTTTTCCAACGCTGTACTGCAAATTTACTTGTGCAAGAACACTCATGCAGTGTAGATGCTCTGCACATTTTTATGCAAGGACAGTCATTCTTGTGCAAAAAACCTGCAGTGTAAATGCAGTCTAAGGGTTTGTATGCACTTAAACAGTTCACATACAATGAAAATCCAAGAAAAGTGCATGTCTCCATTAAATCAACACTCACTGAGGGGGCACTTGAACTTGAACCAAGGACTACTTGATCCGCAGTCAAACACTCTGCCACTGAGCTACACCCCCTATATAAGTGCAATGTCTACAGCTAGTATTGAGAAGTCAGTAGTGAACAAGAGACTTTTGTGTAACACATCTCAGCTGGGATGGACCCTCACTGATCCTAGATTGTGACTGGTCCTAACAAGGGGTGTGTCTAGCCTACCTAGTTTTGTCGACAAAAGTGGACTTTTGTCGACAAAACTATACCAGCGTCTACACTACCGCTGAGTTCTGTCGACATAACGTCGACAGAACTCATCAGTTTTGTCGACGCTGGTATACCTCATTTTACGAGGCATAACAACTTCTGTCGACAGAACTCTGTCGACAGAAGGTGTTATTGCCTGTAACATTGCGTCCAGACTACTGAGTTCTGTCGACAAAGCAGCTTGCTTTGTCGACAGAACTCAATGTGTCTGGACGCTCTTTGTCGACAGAAGTTTTGTCGACAAAACGCGGTAGTCTAGACGTACCCAAGGAGTTTGTCCTGAAAGCAGCAAAACTGGGGCAGGACAGAGGTTCTGTCCACATGAAAAAGTTCTTTTGGAACTATGGCTGTTATTCCAAAATAACAATGCCAGAGTCTACACAGCAATTCCGTTAGTTTGAAATAACTCTGAAATAACGGATGGCTGATTCCAACTTCTGTAGACCTCACTGTACGCAGAAAAATGCCTATTCTGAAATAGCTATTTCAAAATAAGGCATGTATACATGCTCCACTTCTGCTATTTCAAAATAGCCCCTCCCCAAGGCCATTCTAAGTTATTCAACCTGGGGCTCTAAATCAAGGTAGCGTGTCTACATTAAGCCTCCTCGGACTCATTTTGAGGTTTCCCTGGAGTGTAGATGTGCTATTTTGAAATAAACTATTCCAGAAGAGCTTATTCTGAAATAAACGTGCCGTGTAGACGTAGCCAGACAGTCCTGAGAGATGAAGCAGCAGGAGGGAAGCCAGGAGAGCAGAGGCCAGTCTGAGACTTGAGTGTCCCAGGTGTCTACCCCAGCCCTCGCAGCTGGGTCCCATGGTGTAAGGGGCAGCACTCAGAACTCTGCACCCTAAGTTCAAATCTGAGTGGGACAGTCTGGGGTGGTTGCTGGGAGGTCCTTGTGCTCCAGGCTTTCTGGGTTCCTTGTCCTGAGGTTCACTAAGAAGTTTTTTTGCTTGTCTGAGGCCCAGTATAGCTTCGTGAGCAGACTTGTGCTCAGGTGACTGATGCCATCGCAGCTGCAGGGTAGGTGGCCCATGCTGGAGGGAGCTAGAGAGTGGGAGCAGAACAGAGGGGGGTTGTATACTTTGGGAAGGGTCCTGGCTCCCAGCCACACGCCTTGGCACAAAGACCATCGGTCCCTGCACAAAGTGCATTGTGGGAGTGAGAATTGGGGCAGCAGGAAAGGGGCAGGCCCCTCAGCACCAGAGAGAAGATGGGAGTGAATCCTGCTACCTCTCACATGCAAAGGGAGCACAAACCCACTTGCAACTCATCTCTAGTGCTCTGGCCTCCAGCAGCTTTGTGCCCCACTAGGGTGGGTTATTTCAGAGACCAGAGAGGAAGAGGGAGGAGTCTCTGGATGTGTGGAGCCCCCGACTCTGCCTGTGAAAAAAAGGAACAAGGGCACAGGCAGAAACTTCAATTCCATGTTGTGCTTCTTGACTTTTTCAATCTAAGGACTTTGAAGAAAGACTTCAAACATCTGCTCCAGTGGCGCAATGGGTCAGCGCACAGTACTTATAAGGCAGTACTTGTAGGAGACATGCTGAGGTTGTGAGTTCAAACCTCACCTGGAGCACCCCTTTTGAGTCCCTGCTGGGTTGTCCCCTTGCAGTGGTTCCCAAACTTTTCGGCATCACTCCCCCCTCCATTTTTGATTTGTGAAAACCCTCATGCCCCCCTCCAAAATAGCAGCAAAACTTGTTGAGCAAAAAAGAAAAAAAATTGATGGGGGGAGGGCTGGGTCACCTCATGCCCCCCCTGGAATTTCTTCACACTCTGTCTTCTTCCCGGCCCCCCTCCCTGGGCTGGCCCCAGAGCTCAGGGCCTGGTCAGCAAGTGAGACTCGCCCACCAGTCAAAGCTGTGTCCCTGCTCTCAGTCCGTCCCTCACAGGCCCTGTGGGCTGCTGGAGGGCTGAGCCCGTCGCCCAGGCCTGGCGCGGGGATGGAACATGGGGCACGTTTCCCCCTGTGAGCGTGTGCGGGGGCAGGAGGGAGCCACACGGGCCCGGCTGAAGGTTTTGTGCTGGGGCTGGAGGCTTGAGCCCGAGCTGTCGGCCTCAGCGGGACTTGCTCCTCCCCCCTCTCCTGCCTTGCTGCCTCCTTTGGCCAGCAGCTCTCAGGGGCAGCCGGGAGAGCCGGCACCAAGGGCAGAGGAGGCCGAGGCACAAGCCCCTCAGAGGGGACAGGCCTGAGGCCTCTGGCTTGCCCAGGCTCACGCCAAGGGGCTTTCTGTGGTGCCGGGCAGGGCAGGGAGGCCAGACCCAGGCCAGTGGGAGAAGGGGCAGCGCCTGCCAGGGCAGCAAGGGGAGCTGCAGGGAGCGAGACGCGGCGTTTCTGTCTGGATCACTCAAGGGTCCATCTGCGGGTGAAGCGCCTGTGACACCCCTGTGCTGCTGGGTTCTCCTGCCCCTCCCCTGGGAGGCCAGCCCCTTCGGGGGGCTCTTGCCCTGGCACTCGTCCAAGGGCCACCTGGGCAAAGCTTCCTACCCCAGGCACCTTCCATAGCTCAGCTGGCAGAGCAGAGGCCTGTAGCGGGTGCTCGGCAAGTGTCCTTAGGTGGCTGATTCAACTCCAGCTGAAAGGAGAGATTCTTCTCCCTCCCCCTGGCTGCAGGCCCGGCCTTAGGACCAGGCAGCTGCCTTGGGTCTGTCCCTTTGCGGCCTGGTGCTACAATTGACAAAAAGGTTTTGGGTACCAGCTGCCAATCAAATGTCTTGGGCTGCGCAGGCCTTGAGTCATGGCAAGAGCTGGAGGGGAATGGGGAACGGCTGCACTTTGGAATGGGAAGGGGGTGTCTGGCACCATAAAGTAGAACAGTTTGAGGGTTGTTTTCAAGGAGGGCACCATGGCTTAGTTTGCTAAAGTGCCTGCCTTGTAAGCAGGAGATCCTGGGTTCAACTCCCAGTGGTGCCTTGTTGCTGAGTCAGTGGGTCTTTTCTTCCCATTGTTCCTCAACATGTATCTGGAGTTGCTTTTACCTTCAGCTGAGCTTGGTGGTGCCCTCACAGTGGGAGTAGGATAGTAGCAAAGAGCAGGAGGTGCCCTAGGGGTTTGATTTAGTGAGGCTTAGCTAGACTTGCTAAATCAAGCTCTGGAAGATGGATTGCAGCAGCCATCTCCACCTGAGTGAAGACATGGCCTAATGGTGCAATTAGTTAGATGCCGACAACAACAGCCCCACTGTTGGTGACTCACAGAGGCTACATCTACACTAGAAGTTTTCTCCTTAAAAAATATGTTAATGAGGGACTCAATTGCATGAGTCACAATCTCATTTGCATATTTTCAGCCAATGGGATTGTTGTGCAAAAACAAGCAGTGTGAACATTTTTTTCCACAAAGCCCCTTTGTCCACAAGATTCTTATGCCCCCCAAAAGAGGTATCCTGATCTTGCAGAAAAAGGGGGTTTTGCACAAAAAGAAAACTTCCATACAGCTTGTTTTTGCACAACAACCTCAGTGCAAAATCAGTTTGCCAGAAAATATGCAAGTAAGATCATGACTCATTGAAATGAGACCCTCGTTAGCACCTTTTTGCTGAGGAAATTTGTAGTGTAGACATAACCGGAGATTCTGGTGCTGATCATGCAATTATGTTTAAACAGCTGCCGTATGAATGTAGCTGAAAGTCACAAGGATCAATGATCTGTGTGAAAGGCAGGTGGCCAGTAATTAGAGCCCCAGGTATGTTGTGTGCACAAGGGAAGGTAGAATGTGCGCCAGGCAGTCTGATAAAGGTGTTTAGTGTGTGTTTGTAACAGGCTCCTGCCCATCTCCGGTAGATTTGGGCAACTCCTCCACCAATTGCAATACACACTAGGCCGTTCCTCCCCAGCTGGGTGTGGTTCTTGTTCTTCTGCACATCACAGCCCATGGTGACCAAGGACCTGCCATTGGGCTTCCAAATCACACCCTTGTCGAATGGATGGAAACAGAAACCAGACCCACAGCGGGTTTGAGCTGGCTCTAGCCGAGGGACGGGTTTGCCTGGTTTATGTGCATTGGCACAGGACAGCAGTAAGGGTTTGTATTCATTTATAGAATCCAAAAAATAGAATGTAAGGGAATTGGAGAGATAAATGTTTCCAGTAAATGGTCAGTTGGATTTGAAGTAACACTCATATAATTTGCAGTCAAACACTCTACCACGGAGCTATACCTCCTGATGTTTGCACTGCCAGGTGAAGGGAGGCCGCTGGGCCCAGCATCTTTCTACCCAACCAGGGCTGGCTTTTGGAGAGCAAGTGGGGAGAGGGAGGGGCCACTGGAGCTGCTTGGTCCCCTGGCTGTGTCCATGGGGAGGTGGCTCTGCTGAAAGCCAGACTGGTTTTCCTATTGTTAGGCAGGACCCTGCAATCCATGTTCTCTCCTGCTTTTGTAGCCTCTGTTGCCTTCTGCAGGTGTCCCTTCTGATGGGACAGGCATGTTCTTCTCAGGGTTTGGGTACCATGTTGCCCTAGGAAGGGGTGTGGCCAAAACACAGGCCTCACTGCTAGCAGGATTTGAACCTGCGCAGGGAAAAACCATGGGATTTTTAGTACCCTTGCTGTGAGCACGATTTGAACCTGCGCAGGAATTTTTAGTGAAACACCTTAACCACTCGGCCATCACATCTCTAACTCACAATAAGCCAAGGAAACTGGTAAATAATCCCAGTGCCCAGGCCTGATGTCACCTGACCCACAGAATTCACACAGCAAACCATTTCAACGGTCATGCAGAGGAGTCCTGGGCGCTCTGGTCTGAGGCTGGCTTAGAGGTGAGTTCAAGGGGAAACCTCACAAAGGAGATTCCAGGCAGCCAGGCCATGGGGGTCTCTGAGATGCCCCTGCCCTGCAGCCTCTCCCACCTGGCTGTTGCCATGGCCCCTCTGTGAGGTCACTGCCTCCCAACCAATGAGCTGAGGTGCTGAAAAAGTTCCTTGTGATGTCACTGCTGCCTTGCAGGCTCATGTCCTGCCCCTGGCCAGCCCCTTGGCATGTGTGAGCTGCTCCCCCTCTGCCCCCTCACTCAGGGCTGGTTCTAGGGCTCATGCAGGGAACATCAGAGGCTGCTCAGGGAGCCACATTTCTAGGCCAGGGGCCCTCCTGTGGGGCTGTGAGTGTTGCTGTCCCTGCTGTACAGACACGGCCATAGAGCCTCAGGAGGCTGCAGTGGTGGGAGACACTTCCCTGGTTTCGGGAGGGAGACGACTCAGAGCTAGCTACAGATGCCCATGGAAAGCTGATTTTCAGAGGGGTGTGATCAGCCCTTCCTGTGTATCTGGCTTCTTCAAAGGGGCTTAATCGGGCTAAAAGTTGAAGAAGGGACATTTAGAAGGGTGAATTTCTGCCTCTGGCATGCTTTTTTTTTTATGTGCCCCAGTGGCCTAATGGACAAGGTATTGGCCTCCTAAGCCAGGGATTGTGGGTTCAAGTCCCACATGGGGTGACAATTTCTCTCACGGACAAAGAGTTTACTCTGAAGTAGTTGGTGAGTGATGCTCCATGGTGGCTGTCCCCCTTGCTGCAGAAGCTGTTCAAACCCCTTACTAGCAACTGTTAGTGTAAGATGCAGATCTGGGTGCTAAAAGCCCAGGTTTCAGAATGAAAGGGCACATTTTGCTCTAGAAGGCCCAGGAGTGACAGACAGCAGGAGGTGGCTGTAGCAGAGCAGGGTCTGTCTGGAGACAAAGCAGATCCTGAGGACGAGAAGGCCCATGAGAGGCAGAGACTCCGGGGGGTTAGCTATTTGGTCCGGCAAATGGACAGAAAATCCCCAGGCCCTGAGCATGGTGCGGGCACAGAAGAGGCCTCCTCTGGCCACCCATGGAATTGCTGGTTCAGGAAAAGGCTGAGTGGAAAGGAGTGTTGGGAAGAAGGAAACCACAAGTCCCAAGAGGTTTCTCCCCCACAAGTGAGAAGCACCTGACGCCCACATACCCTAACTCTCCATAGATGCAGGAGCTGCAGAGGTTGCGCCCTCAGGCTCTCTGAGCACGGACACCCCCAGGGAATCACAAGGGCGTGTGGTGCTGGATCTCCTGTCCCAGCAATTGCAGCAAGAGCCCTGCCTTGCCAGTGCCAGTCACAGCAGCCTCTGCACCTGCTCCAGGCTTGTGGTTTCCTTCTTCCCAATGTTCTTCCTGAACCAGCAGTTCCATGGGTGGCCAGGGGAGGCCTCTCCTATGTCTCAGAAGCTGCCAGGCTCTGACTCTTGCCCCCTTGGTGCTCCCCCCCTCTAAATTCTCTTTTAAATGTGTCTTTATGGTCCTGCTCAGGGTGTTTTTCTCCTCAGCAGCGCACAAGAGAGAAGCTGTTGCCCTGCAAGGCAAGATGAGCTTTGCCTGCTCCCCTCAGCCTGACTCCCTACTTGGCCCCATTCCTGCCTCCCTTTCTGGGCTGACCCAGTGGCTGAAAGGGGCTGTGGCTGCTGCTGACAGGGAAGAAGCTGGGAGGCAAGGTGCTGGCAGCAAGAGATTCCAGCTGCCTCTTTGCCCTGGGTCTCAGTGCGCCATGCGGGCCACCAGGCACCTTGACCAAACCTCAAACAAGCTGGATGAGCCAGCCCACATCACAGTGAGTCACTAGTGGCCCTGTCAGAGAAGAGCCATTGGCAGCTGCTGAGACATCCCTGCAGCTGCCGGACGTGCCTTTCTGAAAGGGCTATTTGTAAGCCATGTTCTGGTTGGTTGGCTGGCTAGCTTGGTTGGTTAGTGCATGGAGCTAGTAATGCCAAAGTTGTGGGTTCAAGTTCTGTGCTGGCCACAGTTATGTTTGCTGTGGTGACTGTTCTACCGCCCCCACTTTTAGCTGCTTGCTATGGACAGGGAAGCAGAAACAGGCAAAAGACTGCGAGCTTCTCAGGAAACAGGCCAGAAAATTGGTAGGAGGAGGCTCCAGACTGCACAGACCCCGTGGCTAAAAGGCCCTTGGCCTGGCCTGCTTTCTCTAATGGCAGGGAAAACTCTTCTCTTCCCTCTATTATAGGGCCACTCATAGGCCTGCTGGCTCAGCTGTTCAGAGCGTGATGCTAATAATGCCCAGGTCACTAGTACAAGCCCCATGCAGACCCCACAACACTGAAATTAGTTTTGTTTGAGCGGCTCCCCATGAAAAGCAGTGAGTGGGAGCCCTTGGCTGTGGGACCCACTTGTGCCTGTTGTTCAGGGTTAAATAAGTTCTCCCCCAGGAGGTTGCTTGTTCCCTTCCCACCTTGCATTGGCTGGGAATCAAATCAAGCAAGGGGAAGCAAACGCCAGGCACTGTCATTGTCTGGGCCACAGAAAAAGATCCTTTTGGAGCTGTGGTCCAAGGAGGAGTCTCTGCAGGCCCTGCAGTCCATGCGGAGGAATGCAGATATTTATTGCCAATGGTCTAGGAAAGAAAGGCCACCTCCCTCCTACCCCCGCATCCTAGACCAAGTCAGAGCCAAGGTCAAGGAATTGCGGCAGGGGTATGTGAGGGAGGAACCGCATTGGTTTGCATGCCCTCGGAGAGGATGAAAAGCCGTGACAGGCAGCACACAGCTGCAGTACCCGTTTGTGCCTGTTTTTCAGGGTTCGTGTAAAAGCTCAGCAAGGAGCCTTGATGCTCCCTCCCAACATTGCATTGGCTAGGAATTAAACCCAGGTCAACTACTTGGAAGGCAGCTATGCTCACCACTATACCACCAATGCCTGCCTGCAAAGCTGCTGGGAAAATTAGTGAGGGAAGTCCACATCTGCCATAAGGCGAGAGGGTGCCCATGTGGTTTGGGTAAAGCAGAACTTCTTGGCCATTTGGCTAAGATCAGGAGTGGGGATGCTGGGGTAGTGGCTGCCCTGCGCTCTCCATGGTGTGAGGAGCCGGGCGGGAGAGGAGTCCCAGAGGTTGTTGGGTGGGAGAGTAGAGTTTATCAGACTTTGGGCTAAGCTCTAGAGCAGCCAAGGGAGAGGTGGGGAAGTGACTTCTGGATACTCTTTGTGGCCCAGGGATGCGGACTAAGACCCATTCTTGTGTTTTTTGCTGTAAAGTGTTGTTTCTGGGTCCTTTGCCTAAGATCGAGCACGTCTGCCTTCCGGAGAGCCATGTCTCAGGCACAAGCCCCCGGAGACCCCTTCAGGGACACATCACAGGTCCAAGCAAGGGGCAGAAACACTGGACATTGTCAGTGTCTGGGCCAGAGATAAAGACCCTCTTGGAGCTGTGATCCGAGGGGGAGTCTCTGCAGGCCCGGCAGTCCAGGCGGAGGAATGCAGACATTTATAAACCTAAAAACATAAGAATAGCTGTACTGGGTCAGATCAAAGGTCCGTCTACCCCAGTAGCCTGTCTGCCGACAGTGGCCAGCACCAGGTGCCCTGGAAGGGGTGGACCGAAGACAACAATCAAGCAATTTGTCTCCTGCCATCCTTCTCCAGCCTCTGACAAACAGAGGCCAGGGGCACCATTCCTACCACCTGGCTAATAGCCTTTTATGGACCTAACCTCCATGAACTTATCTAACATATGGCCCAATGGCTGATGGCCTTGCAGAGAAAGGCCACCTCCCCCCTCCTGCATCCTAAACCAAGTCAGACCCAAGGTCAATGAATTGCGGGAGGGGTATGTGAGGGCCTGTGAGGGCAGGTCCCGCTCTGGGGAAGCACCTTAGCACTGTGCATACTGTGAGGAACTGGACCGAATCCCGGGGTGTGGGGAGCCCCTGTCTCCAGGGATAGTTGTGGAGTCTGGGATGGAGACACCTGGGCAGCAGCAGCTGCAGTTTCAGGATGACAATGCTGATGACCTGCAGCTCCAGGAGACGCAGGAGGACTCCCAAACGTCTTCAGGCAGCGGGGAGGGAACATCAGGTGAGTGCTGGGAGGTTGCAACACACAGGAACATGTCTATACTTGCATCCTCTTTCCAGAGATGGATGCAAATGGAGACATTCGAAATTCTAAATGGTACCAGGATTTAAATATCCCGCGCTATATTTGCATAATCGCATCCGGGCGCTATTTCGAAATACTTTATTATAAAATAAAAAACAACGTTTAGATGCAGTTATTTGGGGAGAAAACCCTTCTTCCGAAATAACCCTTAAGCACTCCCCTCTGGTCTGGACCTAACAGCAGTGTCAGCGTTTGCTAGTCGGGGCTCTGGACAGCACCTGCACAGAGGGAGATGGCAACTGCGGGACGCCCAGGCCAACTGTCCCAATGTCTCACAGCAGAAAAGACAGCAAAAGAGGCCAATGCAAACAGCCCCTGGTAGCGAGGGAGTCAGCACGTCGGTGGGTGGGGCAGGGAGCTGGGGGCAGAGCTGGGCTCTAACTCAATGGGTGCCCTTGGCCCATTCAGTGAATCTCTCCCTGGCTCTATGGCCCTGTCTGTACAGCAGGGACAGCAACACTCACAGGCCCACAGGAGAAGGCTGGTTTGATGCGTCACCCCATGGCCCAGCAAGGAGCTTCCAGGCTCCCCCTGTGTTCTGGGAGCCATGTTTGCTGTGTGAATTCTGTGTGGCAGGTGCCATCAGGCCTAGGCACTGGGATTAGTTACCAGTTTCTCTGACCCGGGGGGACTGCTAAGCTCACAGCTGTGGTGGCCGAGTGGTTAAGGTGTTGGACTAGAAGTCTGATAGGGTTTCCCTGCGCAGGTTCAAATCCTGCTCACAGCGAGGCCTGTGTTTTGGCCACACCCCTAACCAGGGCAACAAGCTGCACAACCCCTGAGCCACTCTCCCTGTCCCCAGTCAATCCCTTTCTGTGCCTTCCGAGAGAGACAGGGGCCATGGTGCCTCATTATGGGTCCCTGAGCTCTAGGGAAACTCTCAGCTCCTGCAGCCTCTGCCCCTTGCTCAGCACCCCATGGCTCAGTCCTACCCCGGGGGCTGCCCTGCTCTACTGTGTGATAGGAGTTGAGTGAGAGGATGAAACATCTGGGCCTGCCCCCATAGGTCCATCCATGAAGGGCAGAAATGCTGAGGATATGATGTGGGTCACTCCTCCCGAGGCACACAGCCCCCTCCCCCCCGTGTTGGGAGCAAAGGGTCTAGAGAAGTATTGGGGGGAGAGGGGGGGTCTTGTTCTCTGCTCTTTCTCTGCCTTGGCCAAAGAATTAGTAACAGAATAGTTGTCCAAGTTTATGTACAGACAAAAACTAACTTAAGCATGTTTCTGTGGGGTAGTGATTATCATGTTTGCTTAATGTGCTTAATGTGCAAAAGGCTCCTGGTTCAAAGCCAAGCAGAAATGGGGGACAAATGGGGGACAGGGAGGTTCTGCTCTGATTTGTGTCTCCCCAGATAAACACAGCTCCTGCTGCTTGGGATAAGCCCAACTCCCAGGCTGAGTAAACCAAGGAACAGCAGGAGCCCTGTCCTAGAAAGGGAAGGACCAGTGTGTGGCCCAGACAGCCAGCCCCAGGCTGGGAGAGCAGAGCTGCCCAACAGCTCTAGTGCTCCTCAGCTCCCGGGAGGGCACATTGGTGCTAACAACATGCTCATGTGATGCCACATTCCAGCCAGGCCCACACAGAGTGTTTCTTGGGGTGTCACCTGATTTCCTCACCTGATTTCCTGCAAGTGCAGCCCTTGTACCTGCCCCCTGGAAGAATAGAGCCCCAGGCTGTAGCTCAGCTTTCATTCTACCAGGCAGTTTGTGAGGGCAGCTCTAAACAAACCCATTAACTTGAAATTATTAGCTCCTACTAGCACATGCTAAAGCCTGGGATTGAACCAGGGACCTTTAGATCTTCAGTCTAACGCTCTCCCAATTGAGTTACTTTAGCTGTGGTAAAAAGCCTGTCTGGCCTGTAATTCTCTGTCCAGGATGTTTGGCGGCATGGCATCATGCCCTGCCCAGGAAGGCCAGACTGGCCTTTCCACAGCGCCCCTCCCCCACAGCCCAGAGCCAAGGTTCCCTCTAAGCCAGGCCTGGGCAATACAGGCCAGCGGGCTGGATCCAGCCCATGAAGCCACCCAACATGGCAGCAAGAAGCCTCAGGCAGATTCCCTGCTCGCCCTGCCCCCACGCACAGCTGAGAGAAGGGGCTGCTGGGCCCTTTGTGTCTCTCTGCTGTAGAGGAAAAGGCTTCAAGCCTGGTCCCTGCTCCATGCTTGTTTGTGGCCAATGGGAGCTGCCTGCTTGAAGCCCCGGCCAGTCCCCACAAGCTCTTATTCACCCAGGGGTGTGACCTGTACCCCCTGCGCAGGGAAGGGGCTGCCTGAGAAATGTGCTTGGCTGCTGGGAGTGTCTCCCAGCCAGAGCCTGCCTCTGGCACCCCAGCCCCTCCCTTCCCTCAGCCCACTGGCCCTCCCTATGATGGAAAAGGGCAAAGACTTGGCAGATTTCATTAATACAGACGAGGCTGGTTTCCCTCACTGGGAATTGAACCCAGGCCGCAGCAGTGAAAGCGCTGAATCCTAACCCCTAGACCAGGGGTCTCCAAACTACGGCCCGTGGGCTGGATGCGGCCCGCAAGGCCCTCTCATCCGGCCCGTGGAGACCTTTTTGTCTACGGAAAAAAAATTATGGAAATTTACGTGTATCCTGCCAAGATCAGCCGCCGCTTACGTGGACGTTATGTTTTTACCGAATTAAAATAGAGGCACACAGCTGGAAGTCATTGAGTTGCAAGCAAATGACCTCCTTAGGGACAAGTTCAAAATAGGACTAGTGGGTTTTTACCAGTTTTTGCCCAAGGAAGACTTTCCTAATGTCAAAACTTTTGCATCAAGGTACCTTTCAATCTTTGGAACAACATACCTGTGTGAACAAACATTTTCAAGAATGAAATACGCGAAGAACAATTTGAGAACAAACTTGTCCGATGATAATCTCAGATCACTGTTGATGTTAGGGACAACAAATCTAAAGCCAGAAATGTCTGCTATTTTGGCATCCAGGAAACAATTTCACCATTCACACTAATACAGGTGTTCATGTGTAGTGTATCAATGTGTTATTAAATAATAACTGAATAAAATAATATTAAATAAATAATTAAAAACAACATCCATGTTTTGATTGTTTTTTATTTGGACCTCAAGTGTGTAGTCGGCCCCCGAACTGCTGTTTGATAGTTAATGCGGCCCTCGGGCTGAAAAGTTTGGAGATCCCTGCTGTACACACTAACTCGGCTACCCCTGAAGCTATAGAAATGATGATTAGTTGGTAAATACCTTGAATTCTTCAGCAAAAGCCTCCTCTACAGGAATCACAGAGTGATCACGGTGCTCCTTGGATTTGAAACAAAATACAGGACTATGCAGCACTTTAAAGACTAACAAGATGGTTTATTAGATGATGAGCTTTCGTGGGCCAGACCCACTTCCTCAGATCAAATAATGGAAGAAAATAGTCACAACCATATATACCAAAGGATACAATTTTTAAAAAATGAACACACATGAAAAGGACAAATCACATTACAGAACAGAAGGGGGATGTGGGGGGAGGGGGGAAGGAAGGTGAATGCCAGTGAGTTAATGATAGATATTAGAGGTAGGGAAGGGGAAATGTCTGTGAGTTAATAGTATTAGAGGTGATAATTGGGGAAGCTATCTTTGTAATGGGTAAGATAGCTGGGGTCTTTGTTAAGTCCCGTGCAGAGAGTGTTGAATTTTAGCATGAATGCCAGTTCAGAGGATTCCCTTTCAAGTGCAGATTTGAATGTCTTCTGAAGTAGGATGCAGGTTAAAGTGCTACATAGTCCTGTATTTTGTTTCAGCTACACCAGACTAACACGGCTACATCTCTATCACTATTCTCCTTGGATTTGTTACACACCACACAGATGGGGATTTTATCTTTTTTGCAGAACAGTTTCAGGGGTTCCTTATGTTTCTCACACAGTATCTCTGCCTCTGGTTCCTTCACTGGCTGCAACGTGAGTTCTCTGGCTGCTTCTGCAACATTCCCCAGCTTCTTGTTCAGTGTAAGGTTCCTTTGAGGAAAGGTCCCTCTGCACTGAGGGCAGGAGAAGTCTGACTCCAAGCCCTCCCAGCACTGAGTGATGCAGGCTCTGCAGAAATTGTGATCACAGTCCAGAGACACTGGCTCTTTAAAATACTCCAGACAGATGGGACAAGTCAGTTCATCCTGGAGTGTTTTTGCTGGATGTGCAGCAGCCATGATTTCATGCACAGGAAGCAAGAGAATTTGGTTTCACTTCCCTTGTTCTCAGAAACAGGCTGGCTGAACTCAGCTTAGTTGTTAGTCATTTCCTTTCTGGGTACAGCCTCATATTATTTGTTTTTTTGTGGAGAGTAAGTAGCTTTGCATGATCAGTTATAATATAAAATGAAAGAGTCAAAATATAACATTACAACTTATTGAAAATAAACCTTTAAATGAATCCCAAATTATTAATCTTTATTTGATTTTGCAGGAAGTTTCTTTTTCTTCTTTTCATTTTTTTTCAAAACACAAAATAAAAATGGAATTTCCTACAAATGGTCATTGTGACTCCTGCAAAGTTCTAATACAAAGCACAAACCCCTTCTACATATTACCAGATATGTCCAACACACTATCCACATAGCACCATCAAAAGAAAGGTGACTGAACTTCCTCACCCCATCAGTCCCTCCTTTGCACTTCCTTCCATGAGACAACCATGGAGTCCTTTCTAATAACTACACTGCATACTATGCATTCCTTCAAACCCTTTACTCACTCCTTACTTTCCCTCCAAAAAGATTCAATTTTTCAGTGAAAAACACAATATTTTGTTCAAATCCCAAAGTATTTGAATTTGGAAATGTCACTTTGGAAATGTCCTTTCATAGATCAAGGTGGGGTGTCATGTTCTAAAGAGACCTGACAAAATTAATTTTAAGTCCTACATTTCTGTTTCCTGGAATAAATCTCACAGCCATATTGGCTGTGTCTAGACTGGCAAGTTTTTCCACAAAAGCAGCTGCTTTTGCGGAAAAACTTGACAGCTGTCTACACTGGCCACTTGAATTTCTGCAAGAACACTGACGATCTCATGTAAGAAATCAGTGCTTCTTGCGGAAATACTATGCTGCTCCCGTTCGGGCAAAAGTCCTTTTGCGCAAAAGCTTTTGCACAAAAGGGCCAGTGTAGCCAGCTCAGATTTGTTTTGTGCAAAAAAGCCCCGATCGCGAAAATGGTGATCGGGGCTTTTTTGCGCAAAACCGCGTCTAGATTGGCCACGGATGCTTTTGTGCAAAAGCGCTTTTGCGGAAAAGCATCCATGCCAATCTAGACGCTCTTTTCTGCAAATGCTTTTAACGGAAAACTTTTCCGTTAAAAGCATTTCCGGAAAATCATGCAGTCTAGACGTAGCCATTTTGAAATAGTCTGTGGGGAAGATTTCCTGTTTCCTCATCCCCAGTTTGTTTCCCTCACTGTCCTGTTGCAGCGTCTCCTACCTACTCCCTGTTCAGGCTGCCCTGCAAAGCTGCATTACACACTTTGATTCCTTTGCTGAGATTGGAACTTTGACTCTGGCCAGGTGCAGGCCCGGTCCTGTGAGCTCCTTGGGGCTACAGGAGGCCCCTGACTTGCAATGCGATTCATTCTGGAGGAAGCGTCGCAAGTCGGGGGCATCGTAACTCGAACCCTCATTTACAGTAGGTGCTATGCGCTGTCATAAATGCGGGCCAAGGACGTAAGTGGGGGTTTCCAGCCCCTTCTGCACTTACAAAAATGGTTGTAATGCACGGGGTCAGAACTTGGGTGGTCACATATCGGGAGCCTCCTGTATTTACCCAGTGTCTGTGCAGAGCTCAGCACAATGGGGCCCTCATCCTCCACAGGCTGAAATACAAATACAATTATTGTGTAGAAGGGGACGCTGAGGCACAGCCTGGTTGGCTCAATGGGCCAGAGTCATTCTAGTGCAGGCAAAGGGAGGAGAGGGAGTTTGTGGCTTCCCAAGTCAGTGACTGCACAGGCTGGGGCAGAGCACGTGGGCTGCTACTTACAGGCAATGTCAGTGCATCAGAATTTGCTTCCCATGAGAACTGGCTCCTTTGCTGTTATTGAACCTACTGCAGTGACTAGAACATGCTCAGTAACATCCGCTGAAAGTAACATCCTCTTTCTGCCCTCACTTAGCAGGACAAGCTGCCTCCTGCAGCCGAAGGGGAGTAGCCAGTGGAAGTGGGCAGGGATGGCAGAAATTGTGCAGGGTCCAAAAGGAGCAGGGAGGGGGATCAGAGTGGGTGTGAGGAAGGGGAAGAAGGGGGGCTGATGGGCACATGTATTTGCAGGAGATGGGGTTCAGAAAGGAGGAGTCACACTGCCAGATGTGTGCACAGCAAGAAACCCTGTAATAGGGAGGAGCAGAGGGAATAACAGATACCAGAGACCATGGGTTGAGCTCAGTGTTTTGGCTGTCAAAAGAGATTGTGGTTGACATAGAGTTTGTGTTCCTTGCAGAATGGTCCAACTCGGCCCTACCAACTCAGCAGGGATGGATGAAAGGAGGGTGTGTGTGTGTCTGTGCACATCTGTGCATGTGTGTGTTTGTTTAGGGTCCAGCTCGGCCCTGCACCCAGAAACAGCAGCGCATCTCAGTCTGAACTGTGGGACTGAGCTGCCAGAGGAGGCTGGATTCAGGGAAATATTTTACCCAGATACACGACTCCGCCTTGTAATAAACGGACACTTTCTGTACAAGTTTTTGACACTTCAGAGAATGGCTGGTTATTTTAGGTAGCCCCCCCAGGCTGCACAGAGCCTCCTAGTAGCCTGCTGTGGAGCCATATTACCTCTGGTAGCAGCAGCATAATAATCCCCACCTCCCTCCCCCACCTGCAGCAGGTTCTAACTCATTCCCACAAGGAACAGCTCAGCTGAGGGAGGGTCCCAGTCCTGGGTTGTAAGCAGAGGGACCTTCCCCCACAGCAGCCCAGATTTAAGCGCTGATAAGGAGATTGTCTGTGAGCTGGAAACACGACCATGCGGGCAGCAGTGAGCGGCCTCTCTCCCAGCCCTCTTGGCGGGAAACCTGAGGGGAGCGGAACTCTCGCCAAGGCGGGAAAATCTGGTTAGAACCGGTTCTCCAACTGCCTTGGAATGTTCCAGAGGGGGAGGGCAAAGCCCAAAATGGAACCCTGGGGTCTAAGGTGACCGACTCCATTTTGTTGAGCATAAAATCATTGTATGAACATGAAAAGCATGAATATATAATAATAAATGTACAACACAATTATATATTCCAAATTAATCACTGACACATCTACTTGTGATCTGACATTGGGAGAATAAAATAAACATATTTGCTGTGGGACTGTGAACCCAGTGAAGAGGGAAGCATCACTAAAGGTGAACTACTAGATTATTAGTCTCAGAGGGCTAGCTGCATTGGTCTGCATCTGCAAAAACAACCAGGAGTCCTGTGAAAGACTTACAAGTTTATTTGGGCATGAGCTTTCATGGGCTGTGGGACTGAGACACAATTGGGACCTGCCTCACTACAGGACTGTAGCGCATTTGTAAGCTGCTGACCCCCCAAATGCTGTTCAGAGCCTCTAGACAACACAGCTGCTAAGTGTGTGTTCTGCATAATAAACATCGGATGAATTCTGCTGCAAACCTGCAAATCAGCTGGTATACCATGGCTGGTTTCCCTATGAAGGACATGGACACGTGACTTGCTCATATGACAGACTCCATTTTGGGAGGCACCTTCACAGAGGAGAACAGTGGATTTCTCTCCATATGGACAAGATTTTGAAAGGGACCCTAGAGTTTCCTCCATTTTGTTTTCAACTCTGCTCTTCACTTCAGAAGCATCTTTGCTATGGAGAAAGGGCAGGGAAGGATTTGTTGGCCCATCCTAACAAAGGATGCACTCCAGAGACTTTTAAGCTAGCAGTTTATTACATCTCTTCTAAGAATCTGCATCAAGAACTTGGTGATTGATGGAAGTAATGTGATTTCTTTAATATTTCTACTCTCAACCTTTTCTTTTCATGAATAAACCTATAGATTTTATATTTTAAACAGAAATTAAAAGGTGCAATGCCAAAAGTAACATCCCTGCAAACTGCATGGAAACTTTTCAGAGCCACAGGAGAGGCTCAACTTAAATCTACACCCAAATTAAAAAATACAAAGAACTAAAAATGTGCCCCTTTTACTTGGTTGTGGCTTAACATGAAATAAAAGTCAAGCTGTGAGATATAAAAAGGAATAATTTAAAAAGCGGAAGTTAAATCCTAGTGAGAAAAATAGAAAGGAGCCTAAAGTCTGGCAAATGAAGTACAAAAACATAATTAGGAAGGCCAAAACACAATGTGAAGAACAGCTGTCCAAAATTCAGAAAATAGAAAAATTCCTTTTAATTATAGCAGAAGCCTGCTAAACTAACTCTCTCCCAAAGCCATAAGCAAGTGTGTGTGTGTGTGGGGGGGGGGGAGAGGTAGCCTGGCTGGGGGAGGGGTACAGGTTCTGGGCATCCCCAAAATTTCTGCAAACCTGCCACCCCTGCTTGCAGGGAGTTTTAATGACCGAGTTTGAGTTTCAGTTGAACTCTGGGCGGGCACTAAATGAAGCTGCAGCTGCCGGAGATCAGTAGACCACAGCGTCCTGTCACGTGACGCATTGAGCACCCAGAGAACAGGCTGGATTCTTATCAGTCGTGTGGGTTCCCCTCACTCCAGCCACCTCCAGCTCTTTCCAAAAAGGGAAACACTGGAGCAGGAGGGGCAGCAAACAGCCCTGGCCACGGTGCCCTGCCCCCGCTGCTCAGCGCAAGACTCTCCCTGCCACTGCAATTGCCTGAAATCCTCCCCCCCCTCCACTGCCCACTCACTTCCCCTGCAGCCCTGAGACACAGCAGCACCCCTGGGACCAACACAGTGATTGGACTGGGAGGGGTTGCAGGATGGGGCCCAGCCCGGCTTTCTCATGCCACACGGCTCCACATGCCGTACAGCAGGAGGGGGGATTCTGGAGGGGTCTGACCAGAATGTGAACATGTTCAGATGCATCTGACGAAGTGGGTCTTTGCCCACGAAAGCTTATGCTCCTACACTTCAGTTAGTCTATTAGGTGCCACGGGACTCCTCGCCGCTTTTGCAGATTCAGACTAACACGGCTACCCCTCTGAAACATGTTCAGAGTGTTCCCACAGGTGAGCAGTGCCCTGGCCTGGCAATTGGGGAGGGGAGAGATGAGGGAGACAGCGGAAGGGGGCGGGGCCTGGGCAGGGTTTCTACTGCCTCCCCACCTGGGAGCTTCACCCTCTGCCCACACTTGGAATCATGGTTAAAGTTCCTCCCCCATCCCCACCCCCACCCCCACCAAAATCTGCAACAGCACCTCTGGTTAAGGACCTTATCTAATAGGTGGCAGGTCCCAGGTCACATCCCCCCTACCCCCCATGCACAAGGGTAATTGGAACGGGGGGGGGGTCTCCTACTGCCCAAAGTTCCCAAACCACCGGGCTGCAGGTGAGGAGCAAAGGCCTCTCTTTGTGTGAACCCCTGACAGAGGGACACTGGCCGGCCAGCTGGCTGGCTGCCAGCCACTCATCTTCTGCGGGCTTGTGACTAGCTCCTGGCACAGACTGGAGAGACGTGTGGGGACAGGGAGAGGGAAGCAGCCTACGCATGGCCAGAGGCAGCAACACAGGGTCTGGGGAAACGTTTACTGCAAAAACACAGGCCCTCAGCTAGTGTTTAGGTCCCTACAGGGAGCACCTGGGAACACGTGTGCTCAGCGCTCTAGGCCCCACGTCCATGGGTTTCACTTTCAGGTTTTGTCCTTCCCCTTCCTGCTGCCTCCTCTTTCTTCTTCTCCCACAGCGTCAGCACAAGCCCGCGCCCGGCAGAGCAGACACATGCCCGACGGCCATGGCCTCCGCAGCGACAGCAGGGGAATTGCAAGAAGAAGCCACTTGCCCCATCTGCCTGGAGTATCTGACAGAGCCGGTAACAGTAGCCTGTGGGCACAACTTCTGCCGAGCCTGCCTCACCCGGCACTGTGAGCAACAGGGAGCAAACCCCGCTACCTGCCCCCAGTGCAGGGCCCCGTTCCAGAAGGGGCAGTTCAAACCCAACACCCAGCTGCACAACATCATACAGAAGCTGCAGCAGCTGGGGCCAAAGCCAGGGGCAGGGCGAACGGAGGTGGCTGCTCAGTTGCTTCTGGGGTGGTGCCATATGCTGGGGCGTGGGCTGGAGCTGGAGCTGGCACCTGAGGCAGCCACCTACCATGAATCCACTCCCAGGAGCGACTGGGCAGCCATCATGCAGACCTGGCCCCAGTTTCCACATGGTGGCTGCTCGGTTGCTCTTAGGTTGGGCCACATGGCAGGTGGCTACCAGAGCTGAAGCCATTTCTAATATAGCCATGTGGTCCTTCTCTGAGGGTACGTCTACACTACAGTGCTAGTTCGAACTAACTTAGTTCGAATTAGTTAATTCGAACTAAGCTAGTTCGAACTAACGCATCTAGAACTAAAAACTAGTTCGAATTAGCGTTTTGCTAGTTCGAACTAGCAAGTCCACATTGAGTGGACTCTGAACAGGGCTTAAGGATGGCCGGAAGCAGTGCCGGCAGGGCATAAAAGGAGGACTTAGAGCATGGAGATGCTGTCTCAGGCTAGCCGAGGGCTGCGCTTAAAGGGTCCCGACCCCCACCCCGGACACACAGTTCTAAGGGGTGCCCCGCTTGCAAAGAAGTTCTGGCTTGGAGTGCCCTGAGTGCCCACACTGGGCACATCACACCACTCGGCCATCAGCCCGGCTGCACTTGCCGCAGGCTGCCATCTGGGGAGAGGGGCTAATTGGGGGGCTGCAGGAGAGCTTCCTCCCCCAGAAGCCCGCAGAGCCAGCCCAGTCCTCCCCATCGGGGGCTCGTGCCCCATTCCTCCCTCACCTCCTTCCACTTACCCTTCCCTAGCCCCCCTTCTTATTGATGTACAAAATAAAGATAACGTTTCTTCCAACATTGACTCTGTCTTTATTGAAAAAAACTGGGGGAGACTGGGAAAAGGAGGTGGGAGAGGGGAAGAGAAAGGCTGGGAGAAGGGAGGGCAACTAATATGATCAGGGGTTGGGAACAGGTCCCAGATGAAGAAAGGCTACAGAGATTGGGACTGTTCAGCTTAGAAAAGAGGAGACGGAGAGGGGACAGGATAGAGGTCTCTAAAAGCAGGGGTTGGGTGGAGAGGGTGCATTCAGAAAAGTTCTTCCTGAGTTCCCATAAAGAAGGACTAGAGGACACCAAAGGAAAGGAATGGGTAGCAGGCTTCAAACTAGTAAGAGAAAGTTGTTCTTCTTCTCAAAGCAAAGAGTCAACCTGTGGAACTCCTTGCTGCAGGAGGCTGTGAAGGCTAGAACTAGAACAGAGTTTAAAGGGAAGTGAGATAAAGTGATGGAGGTTGGGTCCATGGAGTCCTATTAGCCAGAAGGTAGGAGTGGTGTCCCTGCCCAAAGTTTGTGGAAGGCTGGAGAGGGATGGCACGAGACAAATGGCTTGGTCACTGTCTTCGGTCCATCCCCTCCAGGGTCCCTAGGGTTGGCCGCTGTCGGCAGACAGGCTACTGGGCTAGATGGACCTTTGGTCTGACCCAGGACGGCCATTGTAAGCTCAGGGCTCAGTGTCGGGGGTCTCAGTGGACCCCCTTGATTTTCATGCACACCTGCTCCTGGGTGGCCAGGCTGGCAGCTCTCCTGCCCTAGACGGCCACTTTCCTGTGCCTAGTGTGGAGATCGTGGACGAGGTCCACGATGTCCGCACTAGCCCAGGAAGGTGCCCGCCTCTTGCGGTACCGGGCAAGCTCCCGGGAGCCGCCAGCCTGGTCCCGGCAAGAGGGGGTGGGCTGGGGGGCATCGGATGGGTGGCTCTGTGCCGTGCCAGGTGCAGGGTCTGCTAGCTGGGTGCTGGCAGGCTTGCACCTGGCACGGGCACCGTAGCCAGCCCGTGCCCCTTTAAGGGGTCCGGGGCCGGGAGGGGGGCATAGAGTTTCCCTGGTGTTGGCCAGAGTGGCCACCAGGGAAACCTGGGGAGGGCTAGCCTCCCACTAGTTCGAACTAAAGGGCTACACAGCCCTTAGTTTGAACTAGCTAGTTCGAACTAGGTGTTAGTCCTCGTAAAATGAGGTTTACCTAGTTCGAACTAAGCGCTCCGCTAGTTCGATTCAAATTCGAACTAGCGGAGCGCTAGTGTAGCACCTATTAAAGTTAGTTCGAACTAACGTCCGTTAGTTCGAACTAACTTTGTAGTGTAGACATACCCTGAGATATTATTTTAAACAGGACTAGATGATACTGGGTTTTTAATTCTGATTCACTCAACCAAAACAATGTTCATTTTCCTGTGGTCCAGTTCAGTTCTCTGACCTCGGATTTTTGCATTTCACCTCCATATGCATTTACTTTAGAGTTCAAACAGATTCACTCAGTGACATCTTTACTGATTCAGCACAGTGGGAAGAGAATTTTCCCATTATCAGAGACCATAAATCACATGTTCCCTTCCAATCAATTTCAGATGTCATTTCCTTACTGTTTCACTCGGGGCATGTCTTCACAGCAGCATTATTTCGCAAAAACGTCAGTTATTCTGAAATAGCGTACTGTGTGTCTGCACAGCAATCCAGTTATTTCAAAATAAATTTGAAATAGCGAGCTTCTTACTCCAACTTCTGTAAACCTCATTGTATGAAGAGTGAGAGAAGTTGCAGGGGGGGGATGCTTTATTTTGAAATAACTGCTATGTAGAACTGCACAGAGTTCGAACTAAGGGGGATTTAAAAATGGCGGCGCCCGGGAAGATGCAAATGAAGCCTGGGATATTTAAATCCCGGGCTTCATTTGCAACTTCAAATGCCTACATTAGCCACACTAGTTCGAACTAGGGTGGCAGTGTAGACATACCCCCCCGTCTCTCCCCAGCCCCTGCTGGCTCCCTGGCTCAGGGTGTCCCTGCAGCAGCACCGCAGGGGTGTGAGAAGCCACGTCCTGGGCCCTTGGGCAGGGAGAGGAGGGAACTCGAGGGCTCAGTGAAAAAAGTGAAACAGGGAAGCCTGGAGGGGGCTGAAGAAGGGGCGTGAGGGGCTGCCCAGAGCGGGGCTGACAGGACAGGAGCACGTCGCTCTGCCGGGTGACTGTCAAAGGGGAAGGGGACCCAGGGTTACGGCAGCCCAGGAGCAGTTATCGGTGTCTGTTCCCCCAGAGCGAGCGCGTCCCCTGGGCCTCGCCAGTCTCCAGCCACATCACAGCTCCACCCTGTGCAGCTATAGGGCCTGGTGCCCTGGTGTTGTGAAAGCCTGGGCCGACAGAGGAGAGCGGAGTGTGGGTCTGGTTCGTGCCTGGGTCAGGGCAAAGCCATCCCATCCATAGGACTGTTCGGGGCAGCACCCTGGGCTCTGTGCTTTGTTGGAGGGAGGGAGGAGAAAGAAATCCAGAGAGGCCTGTGAAATTACTGGGGGAGGGGGCTGGCACTGGCAGGAGTAGGGTTGGGACCCCCCCAAAAAAACCTGCTGGGCCACTGATATGCAGTCGCGGCTCCTTTAATTGCTGGGCCGCTCCCCTGCCACTCAACCCCCCCGCCCTCCCATGACACCTGGCAACCCTAGTCAGGAGCCATAGGACGTGGGGTGACCCAGCAGCCTTCAACGCTCTGCCCTCTCCCAGTCAGATCACCCCACTTCACTGGGGTGGCAGGAGGTGAAGCCCCCAGCCCTAGCCCACACCACTCCCTTCCCCCCACTGCCACAGTGTCATGGTGAGTGTGTGGGGGGGATTGAAACTTGCTGCCAGCACCAGCCCCTCCCAGTATCCACTTGGGTGGCCTGTGGGAATGGGTGAATGGGGAGGGAGGGATCATGTGAGGGGCAGGAAGGGGCAGGCAGGGGCAGGGCTTGGGGGAAGGGAGTGGGGTGGGAGCAGAGCAGGGGTGGGAAGAGGCAGGGCTGGCCTGAAGGAGGGGAGGTATCTCGAGTTGGGTCTGGGTCTGGGGCGTGGTGCAGCGATGTTGCTGCCCCAGCTCCTCGCTCTCACGGGCTGGAGGGACCATTCAGGGGCTCCCCAGCCATTTCCCTTCTGGTCCCCACGCAGGGACGTGGCACCTGAGCTAACACACGGGGGTGGAGTTGCCCTGAGTGGCTGCGGGAGGCAGAGCCCCTGCTCGGAGCCGGGCATCTCTGCTCCCAGGGTGCCTTTGGGGCTGGCAGAGCCGAGCAGCTGCCTCCTTCCAGACCGGGTCCCTGCGTGTGCGTACGGCCGGTGTGTACGGCGCTCGGCTCCCTATATCTGTCCCTTTATGACCGGCTGAAGTTCTTTTAAATTGTGCTTGGTTCTATTACAGCAACTGAAGGAGTCAGGTTAAAACTTAAACAGTTACAGGTTTATTTGAGGAAGCTTATAAATCATATGGTTGCAATGGCTATTGTTCTATTTCTTAACTACTAGCAAAATATAGATCTTAAAATGGTTACAAAGAAGATAAAGATAGAAAAATAGAAATAATGGTACCAAGTAACAGCTTACTCTTTCTATGTGTACACTTAAGACAGAGGACCACATCCAGGTACCATTTTTACCCCCTTCTGTGCCTCTCGACTCCAGCATGTCAGGCCAGGGCCGGTCCCTCAATTCCTAGGAAAGACGAAAATACGAGGTGGGCGTCCCCATAGAACCTCGGGAGGTCAAACACCTAACCCGACCAGCAGGTAGAGGGTAGAATGACACTCAAAGTGAGTGTGTGCTGGACCCATCTTTTATATCCATGGGGTCACGTATTTCTCTTTCTTGTCTGTCATGCCAAATGGGGCTGGTCTGTCTTTTGTGAGACCAGTTCTTACAAGGGAGTTGTGAACTTAATTTACACTTGTAAGAGAGAATTGAGATGATTAAATTGGAAGTACTGGACATTCTTTTCTCAGTGGGGAATTCCTCTCCCAGGGACTGTGTGTTCGTATCAACATGCGTGCCAGCCTCGCATATCCTGATCTTGCATCAAAGCAGATCAAAGCTTAATGGCTATGCTGATTTTACTGCTCCTTCTCTGCCCTGTATGCTTCAGAGAGGCAAATAAGATGAATGAGATGGGGGGGGGCTGTCTGGCTACAGCCGGGTCCCTGCGTGTGCGTACGGCCGGTGTGTACGGTGCTCTCCGCCCCTCGGACAGGCAGATAACGGCTGTTTGTCGCCCACAATGCCCTGCGGGAGAAACTCCAGGGGGCCCTGGGCCCACTCAGGAAGCAGCTGGAGGAGGCCCAGGTGCTGACGTCTAAAGAGGAGAAGAAAACCACAGGGTGGCAGGTGGGTGTCTGGGTTTCTCTCCCCGAGCCCTTCCCCCAGCAGCGCTCCCAGGGGCAAAGGAGCCAGAAGGCTCCAGGATGAGGGTATGAACTTGCTCTGACAGATCAAAGTTAGTTGAGGTGTGTCTGTTCGTGGTGCCATCACAGGGACACCCCCTGACCAACCAAAGCCAGGGCGGGTCCCAGCCTCTGCTGCCATCATGTGGTTCCCTCATCCCAGTCACCTGCTGCTGCTCCTGTGACCTTCCCTGGCCTTGTCTGTAGCTGGGGCATGAACGTCCGTTCTGGTTCCCCGGCCTGTTATAGCAAGACCCCCACTGAGGATGTAGGGCTGTGAGGAAGACGCTGGCGGGTCACTCGGCACATGGCCAGGCTGGGTGAGGCCAAAGCCAGCCCTGGCAATGCCCTGAGGGCCCAACACCCACATGAGCCCCAGGGTAACACCCACAGGGCTATTGGCACCAGCCCTCAATGCTGAACATGCAGCCCTGGGAGCCTGTTGTCATGAACGAGCATCGCCCACATCTTGCTTCGATGGGTCTGCTTGGTGTGTGAGTGCCCAGCCCTGCGTGCCCAATTCTCCTTCCCCGCAGATGCCTTTTGCTGCTCCCTCTCCCCCCCGTACATCTCTCTTGTTCCCTTGATTTCTTCTCTCTCCCATGTCCATCCCATTCCACCTGCAATAACAGACTGCGGCTTTACCTGGCACCCTGGACAACCCTGCTACGGGACTGGCCCTGTTCACTCTGAGCTAAATCCAGCCCTTTATGGTACAAACAACAAAGAGTCTGGTCTCCTTGTTGTGTCTGCTGAAGCAGCCTGACACAGCTACCTCGCTGAAACCTCCTGGTACATTTCCCAAAGAAGTAACTGTCCTTACATCCTCACACAGAGCTGATTCTCCCTGCTTCACAGAGGGTATGTCTACACTACCCTCCTAGTTCGAACTAGGAGGGTAATGTAGGTGCACCGCACTTGCAAATGAAGCCCGGGATTTGAATTTCCCGGGCTTCATTTGCATAAGCGGGGAGCAGCCATTTTTAAATCCCCGCTGGTTCGAACCCCGTGTAGCGCGGCTACACGGGGCTCGAACTAGGTAGTTCGGACTAGGATTCCTATTCCGAACTACCGGTACACCTCATTCCACGAGGGCTCTGATTGTAATTGCTGGGACAGGCGAGCCAGCGCCAAGTGCCCTTGTGATTCCCTGGGGGTGTCAGTGCCCAGAGACCCTGCAAGTGCAACCTCTGCAGCTCCTGCAACCGTGGAGAGTGACTCTCGTCCCCCCTCCCTTGGGATGGGCAATGGCAACAAGTGGAGGAGCTGGGAGTGAAGTCCCAGAGAGCAGCCCCATGACTAAGCTGGCCAAGCAGCTGCTGGGTATGGGGGAGGTGAGGGAGGCAGCCCCCAGTGGTGCCTGGCCAACGTGTCTGCTATTCCTGCCATCCCTCCCTACGTAGCTGGAGTTGGCCATGTCCCCACAGCAGGAAGTCGAAGGGGGCAAAGAGCAGAAGTGCTGGAAGCTGGTGGGGGTGGCCTCTGGGTTTGATTTAGTGAGTCTTAGTTGGACTTGCTAAATCAAACACTGTCAGATGGATTGTGGCCATTCATCCCCAGCTGGACGTGATCCTTGTTCTTCTGCAGGACACGGCCAAAGGAGAGTAAGGATGAGCCAATGGGCATCCAGATCAGATCACACCCTTGTTGAATGGATGGAAACAGAAACCAGACACACACACAGAGCGGGTTTGAATTGGTTCCAGCTGAGGGACGGGTTTGTCTGGTTTATGTGCATTGGCACTAGAGCACGATAGGGGTTTGTGGTCATTTGAAGAATCCCTGTTCAATAGAAATCCAAAGTGTGACACAGCTGGAGATGTAAAAGTTTCATTTCACTTGATGAGCTTTTTAAGGGGGCACTTGTTACACCCCCAGAGCAACCATGTGTTTGCATCCAGTGTTGGGAACGGAGCAGGAAACGAGGCTTTTGTGTGACTCACATCCCAGGTGGGACCCTCATTGACCCCCAGAGTATAACTGGTCCTAACAAGGGATTTGCCCTGAAAGCAGCAGAGCTGGGGCAGGACAGGGAGTCCTGGGAGATGGAGCAGCTGGAGGGAGCCAGGAGAGCAGAGGCCAGGCTAAGAGCTGAGATGCCCAGTCCACTTCCACACCCCAGGTCCCATGTTGTAAGAGGCAGCACTCAGGACTCTGAATCCTGAGTTCAAATCTCAGTGGGACCTGCTGGTTGTTACAAGGCTCAGGTGCTTCAGCTTCCATGCACTGAGGTTCAACAAAGAGAGTTATGTTCCTCTTGCTGGGTGTCTGAGGCACCCTGGAGCTCCATCTCCAGACTGAGCAGGGGGGCAGGAAGGGCCTGATGCCATCACAGCTGCAGAGCAGGTCACCCACCTGGCCCCTGAGCTCAGCCTGTGCTGGAGGCAGCAAGACAGCATGAGCAGGTCAGAGGGGGATTGGGGGAAGGGTCCTGAGTCCTGGATCCCAGCCACACACCTTGGCACAAAGACCAATGGCTCCTGCACAAAGTGCATTGTGGGAATAAGAGTTGGGGCAGCAGGAAAGGGGCCAGCCCCTCAGCACCAGGGCGCAGGCAGGAGAAGATGGGAGTGAATCCTGCTACCTCTGCCATGGCTTGGCCCAGGAGGGCTGGGGTCTAGCAATTTTTGATCCCAGCTTTGTGGGAGGCCAAGTAGGAAGGGGCCACTGCAGGTGCACAACCCCCTGGCCTGCTCCATCTGTGGAAAGGGGGGAAGAGGACACACACTTGTCACTGGGGAACAGGGCGCCTGGATCCCACTCGTTCCTGCAGAAAATGAAACAGGCTGAGCATTTTGCAGAGAACAGGCCAGAGCCCTTCTCCTGTCCCTGGAGAGATGGAAATGGGGCCATTCCTTGTGGGGACAGAAGTGTATGTGTTGGGAGTGGGGTTCGAGTTCAAACCTCTCCACAGACCAGAACCCTACATGAGGGGCAAGAAAGAGGCTTGAGTCAGGCAGTGGAGAACACTTGGCTCCTGATATGCTGTGATGGGATATTAGGAAACCTTTTGCACGCAGCCTGGTTAGCTTAGTTGGTAGCGCATGAGACTCTTAATCTGTGTCATCGGTTCAAGCCCCATGCTGAGCAGTTCCCTTCCTTAACTCTCATTCTCAGCCTACAAGCTATTGGCTCTCAGTTTTCACCAGGGTTTTAGAAAGAAAAAGTCTAATCCTGGGGTCCAGCTTTAGTAGAACCAGAGACAGAACAAACTGCAATTTCCATCTTCTGAGGAGAAAGGAAGAGGATTTTCTTCTCCTCAGTTCTAGCCACATCAGCCCAGGAAGGAGAAAAAATAACCCTCCGCCCACTGATTGTCCCCTGCACCTTCTGGCGCAAGAGCCTCTTCCACAACAATGGTGGCTCATTAGATATGCAAATGAGGCTTACCCACTTGCCACTGCTCCTACCAGCCACCCTCCAGTCACCCCATCCATGCTGCTGTGTGTGCCAGTGTCTCACCACACTGTGAAATCAGACCAGAGATGGACACTGTCAGTCAACACTCATATCGGAAACGCTCCTCTGGATGCTGGGCCCACCAGAGCCGTGTGCCGCTGCCATCTGCCTGCTCCGTGGACATCTTCACATTGCAGAGCGCGCACCGAGCCAGACTGTGACTAGACAGCCCCTCTCTGGGCACCCAGGGACTACATCTACACTGCAGGCTTCTTGCTCAAGAATGACCGTTCTTGTGCAAAAACTTGAGGAGCATCTACACTGCAAGCGCGTTCTTGCACAAGTAAATATATGGGAAAATGTAGGAAAAGGGCTTCTTGCACAAGAGTTATTCCTCTCCCCTTGAGGAATAAACCCTCTTGTGCAAGGGCTCTTACATAAGAATGTAGTATGAATGGGGAACAGGGCTTTTTCGTGCAAGAAACCCCTATGGCTAAAATGGCCATCAGAACTTTCTTGCACAAGACAGCGTGCACACTGCCATAGACATTCTTGCACAAAAGCACATGGCAGCGTGGATATGCTCTTGCACAAGACATTTTGCGCAAGAACTCTTGCACAAAATAGTTCTTGTGTAATAGCCTGCCGAGCAGATGTAGCCAGGGGGTGTTTGGGTTTGCTACCAGCACTGAGCTTTGTACAACAGCCCAGGGAACATTGTGAAAAGCAAAAACCTTCCCGCCCTGGGTGTCTCTGGCCAGCCTGCGAGTGGCACAAAAGTTCCTGGCAGTGCTGGCTTTCAGTAATTGGTAACAAACCTCAACAACTCACATGAGGTGGCCGAGTGGTTAAGGTGATGGACTGCTAATCTGTTGTGCTCATGCATGGGTTCAAATCCCATCATCATTAGATGTTTGCAGCCCTCCCTCTTGCTTCTCCCAGAAGTTCAGTGCCAGCCCCTCCTGTGACCCTGCCTGCCCCAACCCCCTCCCTCTGCAGCCTGGGGAAAGGGGAAATCTCCAAAGAGACACTCCCAGATGGGACCCTCAATCCCTTCTGCCCTCAAGGGGAAACCTCACAAAAGGAGATTCCAGGCAGCCAGGCCATGGGGTTCTCTAAGCTGCCCCAGCCCTGCAGCCTGTCCCACCTGGCTGTTGTCATGGACCATCTGTGAGGTCACTGCCTCCTGGCCAATGAGCTTAGGTGCTGCACAAGGCCCTTGTGAAGTCACTGCTGCCTTGCAGGCTCATGTCCTGCCCCTGGTCAGCCCCTTGGCATGTGTGAGCTGCTCTCCCTGCCCCCCTCACTCAGGGCTGGTTCTGATGGTCACGCAGGGAACATCAGAGGCTGCTCAGGGTGCCACATGCCCCCAAGGTCACCTTTTAAATATCAGGGCAACCTAGGATCTATCCCATCCCTTCCGCAAGACCCCACCCCTTTGCTGAGCCCCTGCCCTCCCCAAATCTTTCCATGGACTCTTGGTTACTAATGGACACTCGCCACTAATGACATAATCACACCCCAGCCATTTTGCTGGGGCTGCAGCTGGGGAGAAAAGTTTCATTGAAATAAACAGATTAAGCGTTTGAACTGTCTCATGTTAGTTGATCAAACTTCTTTTGAAATAATGGAAAACATTGCAGCCAGTACAAAAGGTTTCAATGCTGCTTTATTTATGGCAGGGGCGGGGAACCTTTTCTGGGTCGGGGGCCACTGATCCACAGAAAAATCGGGGACGACAAAAGTGAGAAACAAAAAACCTCTTCCAAAGGCCCCCAGCCCTCTGAGATGTGGCCCCCCAGCTAAGACACCTCACTCCTCTGGCATTCCAGCCCCCATGGCGTGAGGGGGAGGACTGTGGTTCACATTTACTTTTCTGGGGCTGCAGAGCTAGTGGATTTTGTGGACCTGCTTCGTCTATTGGCTTCTAATCGAAAACCTGAACCACTCAGCCACGATTTTAGCAGTGTCAGAGGGCCAGGGAAACTGATAAATAATCCCATTGCTCAGGTCTGACGGCACCTGCCCCATAGAATTCACACAGCAAACTTGGCTCCCCGAGCACAGGGGGTGTTGGGGGCTCATTGCTAGGCCGTGGGGTGAAGCATGAAACCAGCCCCCTCCTATAGGCCTGTGAGTGTTGCTGTCCCTGCTGTGCAGACAGGGCCATGGAGACAGGGAGAGGTTCACTGAACGGGCCAAGGTCACCCGGCGAGTTAGAGCCCAGCTCTGCCCCCAGCTCCCTGCCCCACCCACCGACGTGCTGACTCCCTGGCTGCCAGGGGCTGTTTGCACTGGCCTCTTTTGTTTTCTTTTCTGCTGTGAGACATTGGGACAGTTGCCCAGGGTATCCCGCAGTTGCCATCTCCCTCTGTTCAGGGTCTGTCCAGAGCCCCGACTAGCAAATGCTGACACTGATGTTAGGTCCAGACCAGAGGGGAGTGTTTAAGGGTTATTTCGGAAGAAGGGTTTTCTCCCCAAATAACTGCATCTAAACGGTGTTTTTTATTTCAAAATAAAGTATTTTGAAACAACGCCCGGACACGATTATGCAAATGACTCACGGGATATTTAAATCCCAATTTCATTTACAATTTCAAATGTCTCCATTTGCATTTTTCTCCTGAAGGAGACTGCAAGCGTAGACATGTCGTGGGTGTTGCAACCTCATAGCACTCACCTGATGTTCCCTCCCCACTGCCTGAAGACGTTTGGGAGTCCTCCTGCGTCCCCTGGTGCTGCAGGTCATCAGCATTGTCCAGGGTGAAGGTCACAAAGCTTCTAGAATCCTCCTCCTCGTCCTAGCACTGCAGGTCATCAGCATTGTCATCCTGAAGCTGCAGCTGCTGCCCAGGTGTCTCCATCCCAGACTCCACAACTATCCCTGGAGACAGGGGCTCCCCAAACTCCGGGATTCAGTCCAGTTCCTCACAGTATGCACAGTGCTGCGGTGCTTCCCCAGAGCGAGACCTGCCCTCATGGGCCCTCGCACACCCCTCCCGCAATTCTTTGACCTTGGGTCTGACTTGGTCTAGGATGCAGGAGTGGGGAGGTGGCCTTTCTCTGCAAGGCCATCAGCCATTCGGCCATATGTTAGATAATTTCATGGAGGTTAGGTCCATAAAAGGCTATTAGCCAGGGGGTAGGAATGGTGCCCCTGGCCTCTTTTTGTCAGAAGCTGGAGAGGGATGGCAGGAGACAAATTGCTTGATTGTTGTCTTCGGTCCACCCCCTCCGGGGCACCTGGCGCTGGCCACTGTCGGCAGACAGGCTACTAGGCTAGATGGACCTTTGGTCTGACCCAGTACGGCCATTCTTATGTTCATATGTTCACAAATATCCACATTCCTCCTCCTGGACTGCAGGGCCTGCAGAGACTCCCCCTCGGATCACAGCTCCAAGAGGGTCTTTATCTCTGGCCCAGACACTGACAGTGCCTGGCGTTTGCTGCCCCTTGCTTGGTCCTGTGACATGGCTCTCCAGAAGGCAGAAGTGCCTGATCTTAGGCAAACGACCCAGAAACAACACTTTACGGCCAATAACACAAGGACGGCTCTTGGTCCTCATCCCCAAGCCACACAGAGTATCCAAAAGTCACTTCTCCACCTCTCCCTTGGCTGCTCTAGAGCTTAGCCTGAAAGCCGATAAACTCTACTCTCCCACCCAACAACCTCTGGGACTCCTCTCCCGCCCAGCTCCTCACACCACAGAGAGTGCAGGGCAGCCACTACCCCAGCATCACCACTTCTGGTCTGTGCCTAATGGCCAAGAAATTATGCTTTACCCAAACCACACAGGCACCCTCTAGCCTCATGGCAGATGTGGGCTTTCCTCACTAATTTTCCCAGCTGCTTTGTAGGCAGGCATTGGTGGTATAGTGGTGAACATAGCTGCCTTCCAAGCAGTTGTCCTAGCATCAATTCCCAACCAATGCAATGTAAAGAGAGAGCATCAAAGCTTGTTGCTGAGCTTTTTACTTGAACCCTGAAAAAACAGGCACAAATGGGTCCTGCAGCTGCCGGCTGCCTCTCACCGCTTTTCATCCTCTCCGAGAGCATGCACAGTAATGGGTGCTTCCCTCATATACCCCTGCTGCGATTCCTTGACCTTGGCTCTGACTTGGTCTAGGATGCGGGGGTAGGAGGGAGATGGCCTTTCTTTGCTAGACCATTGCCCATTCGGCCCTAAATGTCCACATTCCTCTGCATGGACTGCAGGGCCTGCAGAGACTCCTCCTCGGACCACAGCTCCAAGACGGTCTGTATCTGTGGCCCAGATAATGACAGTGCCTGACGTTTGCTGCTCCTTGCTTGATTTGATTCCCAACCAATGCAAGGTGGGAAGGGAACAGGCGACCTCCTGGGGGAGATCTTATTTAACCCTGAACAACAGGCACAAGTGGGTCCCACAGCCAAGGGCTCCTTCTCACTGCTTTTCGTGGGGAGCAGCTCAAATATAACTAATTTGGGTGTTGTGGGGTCTGCATGGGGCTTGTACCCATGACCTGGGCATTATTAGCATCAAGCTCTTAACAGCTGAGCCAGAATGCCCATGCATAGCCCCCAAATAGAGGGAAGAGTTTTTCCTGCTATTGGGGAAAGCAGGCCAATCCAAGGGCCTTTTAGCCACTGGTCTGTGTAGACTGGAGCTTCTTCTTACCAGCTCTCTGGCCTGTTCCCTGAAAAGCCTCAGCCTTCTGCCTGTTTCCCCTGTCCATCACAGGCAGCATAACAGTCACCACAGCAAACACCTCTGTTGGCAGCATGGGACTCAAACCCATGCCCTTGGTGTTATTAGCATCACACTATAACCAACTGAGTTAGCCGGGCAACTGGAGTTTAGTTCACAAATGACCCTTTCAGAAAGGCACCTCTAGCAGCTGAAGGGATGTCTCTGCAGCTGCCAAGGGCTCTTCTCTGACAGGGCCACTAGCAACTCACTGAGATGTGGGTTGGCTCGTCCAGCCAGTTTGAGGTTTGGTGAAGGTGGCTGGCGGCCGGCATGGTGCACTGAGACCCAGGGCAAAGAGGAAGCCAGGATCTCTTGCTACCAGCACCTTGCCTCCCATCTTATTCCCTGTCAGCAGCAGCCACAGTCCCTTTCGGCCACTGGGTCAGCCCAGGAAGGGAGGCAGCAATGGGACCAAGTAGGGAGTCAGGCTGAGGGGGCAGGCAAAGCTTGTCTTGCCTTGTAGGGCCACCGGCAGCAGCTTCTTTCTTGTGCGCTGCTGAGGAGAAAAACACCCTGAGCAGGACCATAAAGACACATTTAAAAGAGCATTTAGACAGGAGCACCAACGGGGCAAGAGTCAGAGCCTGGCAACTTCTGGGACACAGAAGAGGCCTCCCCTGGCCACCCATGGAACTGCTGGTTCAGGAAAAGGCTGATTGGGGAGGAGTGTTGGGAAGAAGGAAACCACAAGCCTGGAGCAGGTGCAGAGGCTGCTGTGACTGGAACTGGCAAGGCAGGGCTCTGACTGCAATTGCTGGGACAGGAGAGCCAGCACCACACACCCTTGTTGTTCTTTGGGGGTGTCCGTGCTCAGAGAGCCTGAGGGTGCAACCTCTGCAGCTCCTGCAGCCATGGAGAGTGAGGGTATGTGGGCATCAGGTGCTTCTCACTTGTGGTTTACTTCTTCCCAATACTCCTCCCCAATCAGCCTTTTCCTGAACCAGCAGTGCCATGGTTGGTCAGGGGAGGCCTCTTCTGTGTCCCAGAAGGATATAGGAAAATGTGAGCAAAGGCTGCAATAAGGCACCACTGGGAGTTGAACCCAGGATCTCCTGTTTACAAGGTAAGTGCGTTAGCCAGGGTACCTGCCTCAGGCTGCTTGGTAAAGCTGGTCCATGGTCCCAGACAACACCTTTGACTCCCAAAGTACAGCAATTTCCTTTCAGCCCTGGCTGTGTCTGCGGATGAGCTGCACAAAGGAAGATACAAGATCCCTGATGGGGTCTTTGCCGGATGAACGTGCCTGAGGAAAGAAGCTGGAAGCACAACAGACACACAAAAGGGGATGTGGGACAGTTTGAGTCACACACACGGCAGGTGGCGCAGCACAGCCAGGGACCTTATCCACTCACAGAGCTTCACAGCTTCTCTACCCCCAAACCCCATCAGGCAACTGCCCCATGGGCTTTGCCCGCACAATGCTCAGGGCCTGGGGATTTTCTGTCACTTTGCCAGATCAAATAACTAGCCCTCCACTGCTCTGGAGTCTCTGCCTCTCATGGGCCTTCTCGTCCTCAGGCTCCGCTTTGTCTCCAGACAGACCCTGCTCTGCTACAGCCACCTCCCTCTGGCTGTCACTCCTGGGCATTCTAGGGCAAAATGTGCCACTTCATTCTGACTTTGAATACACAGGCTTTTAGCACTCAGATCTGCATCTTACACCAGCATTTGCTAGTGAGGTGTCTGAACAGTTTGTGTAGAGAGGGAGACAGCAACTGTGGAGCATCCTTGCCAACTACTCTGGAGAGCAGAGAAAAATAAACTCTTTGTCAGTGAGAGCAAACTACCACCCCAGATGGGACTTGAACCCACAATCCCTGACTTAGAAAGTCAGCACCTTGTCCATTAAGCCACTGGGGAACACAGAAAACACTACTAGGGAAAGAAATTCAACCATCTAAATGACCCTTCTTCAACTTTTAGCTCCTGATTAAACCCCTTTGAAGAAGCCAGATACACAGGAAGGGCTGATCACACGCCTCTGAAAATCAGCTTTCCATGAGTATCTGTAGCTGCTCCAAGTCATGAGCCTTGACGTCCCATCTCCCTCTCGAAACCAGGGAAGTTCTGAAAAGATACCTTTTTGTCCCTCACTGCTTCTTTTACATGGTGGTTAAGCCACGGTGACATTTTTTTAGGTCTCTTGCTATGTTTTTTAATTTGGGGTATACATTTAAGTTGGGCCTCTATTATAGTGTCTTTAAAAAGTTTCCATGCAGCTTTCAGGGATTTGGCTCTAGTCACTGTGCCTTTTAATTTCTGTTTAACAAACCTCCTCATTTTTGTGTAATTCCCCTTTTTGAAATTAAATGCCCGGGTGCTGGACTGCTGAGGTGTTTTTCCCACCACAGGAATGTTGAATGTTATTATATTATGGTCACTATTCCCAAGCGGTCCTGTAACAGTTATTTCCTGGACCTGATCCTGCACACCACTCAGGACTAAATTGTGAATTGCCTCTCCCCTTGTGGGTTCCTGCACCAGCTGCTCCAACAAGCAGTTATTTAAGCCATTGAGAAATTTTCTCTCTGCTTCTCTTCCTGAGGTGACATGTATCCAGTCAATATGGGGGTAGTTAAAATCTCCCATTATTATAGAGTTCTTTTATTTGGTAGCCTCTCTAATCTCCCTCAGCATTTCAATGTCAGTATCGCTGTCCTGCTAATTTCTTATTATTGGAGCATGGAATTACTATCCTAGCAATTCTATTCAACATGTTGATTCACAATATTTTTATTTCATTTGATTCTACATTATCTTTCACATATAGTGCCACTCCGCCACCCACCTGGACTGCTCTATCCTTTCTACATATTTTATAGCCCGGTATGATTGTGTCCCACAGATTTTCCTCATTCCACCAGGTTTCAGTGATGCCGAGTATGTCAATCTCCTCCTTTAATATGAGGTACTCTAGTTCACCCATCTTATTAGTCAAATTCCTAGCATTTGTGTACAAGCACTTTAAAAATTTACCACTGCTTATTTGTTTGCCCTTCCCTGATGCATTGGATTCCTGTGTATGCGGTTATTTGTCTACTCTGGCCCATGATTTGCCCTCTCCTCTCTTTCTGACTACAACTTAGAGAGTCTCTATCAATGGATTCTCCTCTAAGAGAAGTCTCCCTCTGATTCACGTACATCTCCACACCAAGATAGGATACACAAAGAACAAGTTAAAAATCACTTAGGAAAGTTAGATGTCAGCAAGTCACCAGGTCCTGATGAAATGCATCCCAGGATACTCAAGGAGCTGATAGAGGAGGTATCTGAGCCTTTAGCTATGATCTTTGAAAAATCATGGCAGACAGGGGAGATTCCAGAAGACTGGAAAAGGGCAAATATTGTACCCATCTATAAAAAGGGGAATAAGAACAACCCAGGAAACTACAGACCGGTCAGTTTAACGTCTGTCCCAGGGAAGATAATGGAGCAGGTAATTAAGGAAATCATATGCAAACACTTGGAAGGTAATAAAGTGATAGGGAATAGCCAGCATGGGTTTATGAAGAACAAGTCATGCCAAACTAATCTGATAGCTTTCTTTGATAAGATAACGAGCCTTGTGGATAAGGGAGAAGCGGTGGATGTCATATACCTAGACTTTAGTAAGGCATTTGATACGGTCTCGCATGATATTCTTATTGATAAACTAGGCAAATATAACTTAGATAGGGCCATGATAAGGTGGGTGCATAATTGGCTGGATAACCGTAGTCAGAGAGTTGTTGTTAACGGTTCTAAATCCTGCTGGAAAGGGATAGCAAGTGGAGTTCCTCAAGGGTCTGTTTTGGGACCCGTACTGTTCAATATCTTCATCAATGATGTAGATATTGGGATAGAGAGTACGCTTATTAAGTTTGCAGATGATACCAAACTGGGTGGGGTTGCGACTTCTTTGGAGGATAGGGACATAATTCAAAATGACCTTAGCAAGTTAGAGAAATGGTCAGAGGTAAACAGGATGAGGTTTAATAAAGAGAAATGCAAAGTGCTTCACTTAGGAAGGAACAATCAGTTCCATACATACAAGATGGGAAGCGACTGTCTAGGAAGGAGCATGGCGGAAAGGGATCTAGGGGTCATAGTGGACCACAAGTTGAATATGAGTCAACAGTGTGATGCTGTTGCCAAAAAAGCAAATATGATTCTAGATTGTATCAACAGGTGTGTTGTAAGCAAAATTCGTGAAGTCATTCTGCCGCTCTACTCTGCACTAGTTAGGCCTCAGCTGGAGTACTGTGTCCAGTTCTGGGCGCCACATTTCAAGAAAGATGTGGAGAAATTGGAAAGGGTACAGAGAAGAGCGACAAGAATGATTAAAGGTTTAGAGAACATGACCTATGAAGCCAGGCTTCATGAACTGGGCTTGTTTAGTTTGGAAAAAAGAAGATTAAGGGTTTCAAATATCTAAAAGGGTGTCACAAGGAGGAAGGAGAAAATTTGTTCCTCTTGGTTTCTGAGGACAGGACAAGGAGTAATGGGCTTAAAGTGCAGCAGGGGAGGTTTAGATTGGACATTAGGAAAAAATTCCTGTCAGGGTGGTCAAATATTGGAATAAATTGCCAAGGGAGGTGGTGGAATCTCCCTCTCTGGAGATATTTAAGAACAGGTTAGATAGACATCTGTCAGGGATGGTGTAGACGGAGTGTGGTCCTGCCTTGAGAGCGGGGGGCTGGACTCGATGACCTCTTGAGGTCCCTTCCAGTCCTATTATTCTATGATTCTATGAATCAGCTTTCCGAAACTTTTCTTGCACAAAAGGCCAGTGTGGACAGGCAACACGAATTTCTTGCGCAAGAAAGCCCCATGGCTAAAATGGCACATCTTTTACACAAAGGCACATGCCAGTGTAGACGTTCCCTTGCTCAAATACTGTAACGCAAAAACTCATGTGAAAGAGTATTTGCGCAAAATCTTGCCAATACACATTGGCAATAGCCAATTACTCTAATGCAGGGGGTAAGGAATTGTGCCCCTGGCCTCTGTTTGTCAAAGGCCAGGAGACAAATTCCCTCATTATGATCTTTGATCTACCCCCTCTGGGGCACCTGGTACTGGCCACTGTCGAAAAAAAGGATATTAGGCTAGGTGGACCTTTGATCTGACCCAGTATGGCTGTTTTTATGTTAAAGTTTGACCTGTGTTTGAAGCCTTTTCTGCAATCAGAGCTGTTATGAGGTGACTCTCTTGTATGTTTTATCTGATGGTTAGTAAGGCAGGAGCACCGACTAAAGCTTTCCCTGCAGTCAGAGCAGGTGAAGGGTCTCTCTCATGTGTGGGTTCTCCTATGTATAACAAGGTATGAGCTTCTACTGAAGCTTTTCCCACAGTCAGAGCAGGTAAAGGGTTTCTCTCCTGTGTGGGTTCTTCTATGTCTACCAAGCACTGACCTCTGACTGAAGCGTCTCCCGCAGTCAAAGCAATTGAAAGGTTTCTCTCCTGTGTGAGTTCTCCTATGGAGAACAAGGTCTGATCTCTCGATAAAGCTTTTCCCACAGTCAGAGCAATTGAAAGGTCTCTCTCCTGTGTGGGTTCTCCTATGTCTAACAAGGTATGAGTTCTTCCTGAAGCTTTTCCCACAGTCAGAGCAATTGAAAGGTTTCTCCCCTGTGTGGGTCCTCCTATGGATAACAAGGTCTGAACTTGTACTATAGCTTTTCTCGCAGTCAGAGCAATGGAAAGGTTTCTCTCCTGTGTGGGTCCTCCTATGTCTAACAAGGTTCGACCTCTGATTGAAGCTTTTCCCGCAGTCAGAGCAGCTGAATGATTTCTCTCCTGTGTGGGTTCTTCTATGTCTAACAAGGTATGAGCTGCGACGGAAGCTTTTCCCACAGTCAGAGCAATGGAAAGGTTTGTCTCCTGTGTGGGTCCTCCTATGGTTAACAAGGTATGAGCTGCGACGGAAGCTTTTCCCACAGTCAGAGCAATGGAAAGGTTTGTCTCCTGTGTGGGTCCTCCTATGTGTAACAAGGTGTGAGCTGCTCAGAAAGCTTTTCCCACAGTCAGAGCAATTGAAAGGTTTGTCTTCTGTGTGGGTCCTCCTATGTCTTACAAGGTGATTGCTTCTACTGAAGCTTTTCCCACAGTCAGAGTAGTTATGGGGTGTCTCTCCTGTATGTATTTTCTGATGGTTCGTAAAGTGAGAGTGCTGACTGAGGCTTTTCCCAGTGTGAGAGCACTTCAAGGGCTTCTCTCTCATATGGGCTCTTTGATGTTCAATAAGAGTTTCACAATCACTACAAATGCAGGGTGACTGTTGATGGGGGATTTTCTGTTGAACAGTTTCCGTGTTACTTTTCTCCCCTCCGCTTCTGTGACTGTATTTACCCTGTCCCTCTCCTGGATGGTTTCCATGCTGCCTTTCTGGGCTATGCTGACTCTCGCAAGTCTCTCCCTGCTCATGTATGTGGGAAACATGCCCTTCAGGTCTTCCCAGTAACACCTCACATGGAGACACTTGCTCCGATCCGTCCTGCTGAACAAGATCATGGTTCTCAGTCAGCATCCCATCACCTGTTGGGATAGAGAAATAATCCAGACAGGAGTTATTGTCTATGATGAGCTGAAAGAAAACTCTGAAAGAGGAAAGGAAAAGGGGACACGCTAAAATAATGACTGAATTATCATGAGCTTAGCCCCCTTCACAATTCTTCCACAGAGGAGAGATCCCAGCCTCTCCCCACCCACCACACTCTGGCTCAAGTTGAAGACAGACTGAAGAGTGAGACAGACTACATGAAAACACACAAGTTACACCTGCTATAAGCGGGTTTCTGAGGCAATTTAACTGATTGCTCACCTGTGTGGGTGCCACTAATGATCTCCCCTTCCTTACAGCTCTGGTGATCTGGGACCTGCAACTCCTCCTCTCGCTCCACCCAGGAGATCACATGAGCTTCAGAGAGTGGAAATCCTGTTTGGAGAGCAATTAATCAAGTGCTGATCTTGTTCATTAAGGTCTCTGCCATTACTGCTTCCAGAGTCAGGATCGGAGTCACCCATCCAGAGAGGCTCCTTTCCCCACCTTGCAGAGACTGGGATCTGGCTGATACAAGAGCCCAGGACACACACACCTGCAGTAAAGGTGCACCCCCCCCCACACACACACCTTGAGAATGGCCCAGCTCTTTCCCCAGGGGAGCTGAGCACTCTGCTGCACTCTCTAGGGTACAACTCAGTCCCCCTCAAAGCCCATTCCATCCCCCCCATCCCCAGTATCTCTGGGCAGGACAGGAACACGCTGCTCAGAAGGGGAGCTCTAGGGAGGGCTGGCAGGTCTGACACCCAGGCCCCCAGACAGGGCTCCGACTGTAGTGGCCACATGCCAGGTCACTAGGACTTGGAGAGGAAGGACTAGCTCTTGCTTCCCAAGGCTCTGTCCACAAAGCTCCTGGCTGGTGGGCTGGGCTCCCCCTGCTCTTTGGCTCAAATATTCAACTTGGGCCAGAAGGAGGCAGAGGAAGTTGTCTAAGCAGCTAAGTGAATCCTTGGCAGGCTGCTTCAGGCCCTGCCTATGCTCCTAACCCCGACTACCTGTGTCTGGGTGGGCCCTGCTAGCTGACCACAACAGCTGCCATTCCCGCGGCTGCCCAGGTTGGCACTAGGCTTCTCCAGCGACCAGCCAGGGTGAAGCTGGTTCATGCTGCGTCTCTGATGATTGGGGCTGTTACTCAGCTCCTCGTCTGTAACCTTGGTTCTACTTTGCCAGCAGAAGTCTTTGTGTGGTTTCCCAGTCTGCCTCTTCCAGCGAGCCTGGCCTTTGATTTGGGAGGCACAGAATCTACCACATTTGCACCTTGTAAGTGCCTTCCCCTGAGCTTTGCCTCCACCCCTTCTTGGACCTGCATTTAGAGTTTGGAAGAGCCACCTGTGATGTGACCATGGAGATCATTGTGCTACCACTGTTACACAATCGCAAGAAACCTTGTGCAAAGTGTGCTGTGTGCTGAGTCAATGGGAAAATTCTGATCTGATGACTATGATTATCTTGTTTATGTCCATTATTTTGTAACTAAAACAAGCCAGGTTTTGGCAGAATGGTGGAGCACTGGGTACCAACTAACCAAGAAATCACATTCCTGAGCAGGAGGAGGGCAATCAACTCAACGCTCTCTGCAGTAACTGCAAACACACAGTCCTAACAAATAGCTCACTGACCCTTGTGCACATGAACAGGATGAGGGGATAATGGATATGGATGTTTTTCTCAAACAAACAGGCAGAAGGCCAAAGGGGGTAGCAACACATGGAACGCAACATGCATTTTGTTTGTGTCAATGTGAGAGGAGGGGCAAAGCCACAGGAGGGGCATGTTGATACTGGCTGAGGGGCAGTGTTCTAGCTGCTGATGGAGCTGGTACCATTATTGGGTTGGGACAAGTCTCGCTATACCTGTGCCTGAGGAGCTGGGACACTAGCACCCTGCTCCTTTCACAATAAACCTGGCCGAGTGTCTTAGCCTCCGAATGGAGCTTAGGTCTTTCTTAGCGGCAACCCTGTGGTGTGCTGCACGCTCTGCCAGTGCCGCTGGCATCAAGGCTCCAGAAAGAGCCGCCCTGAATAAGCCATATCAACGCTCTGTGGCGCTAGTAGCAATTCTAATGGCACTGCAGTTGCTGAGGGAAGCAAAATTATCAATCACAGCAGCACCTGGGAACTCTGATGTAAATCAGGACCCCATTATGCTATCGCAGTGCTCATATGGAGCTAAGCATCACCCCTCTTTAGTGTAGGTATCCTTCCCAGCCCTGAGAAACAGGGACACACTATAAAAGCTAGTAAAGAGAGAAATGACCACACAAAGAGTCTAAGAGACTTGATCAAGGTCACACAGGAAGATTGTGATGAGCAGAGAACTGAACACAGGTCTCCTGAAGATAAAGCCAGACATTCACACAGGAAGAAAAAGTCCCTACCCAAAGATATTTCACTCTAAAAACACAACACAGATGACGTGATTTATCTCTACTGCACACAGAGCCAAGTGAGCCCCAGAGAGAATGAAGCTGAAGTTTTGAAAGGAAACCCAGCCTGTGCCTGAAATGCAAGGAGAGCTCTGCTCACGTTTCTCTACTACAGAGCTACCTCGGACAAAATACTCACAGAGCGTAAACTGCCTCATCCACCCTCCCTCAGCCCCAGTATCCAGCCCCTCCCACTGGCAAGAACAGCATGTCACAGAGATTAGCTAGAAGCAGGGAAGGACTCTGTGAACAACACCCTTCTTCCAGTGGCTGAGCACACTGCCACATGGGGACCCTGCAGCCACTAACAGCAGCCAGACCCAGACCTCTAGTACCTGCTGTTCCTGCCTGAGCCCTTCCATTCACACCTCTGGTCAAGGCACAAAATGGGCAAGATGGGGGGCGGAAGCACAGTGAGACCTTAGGTGTGGGAAGAGCCACACCATTGTTACATCCCTGAACCTGCTTTCCCTGGGAGTGGGCACGGAGGGGACAGTCTTTCACACAAGAGCCAGGATTATTATGGCAGATACTCCTGACATTGGGGGCAGAGGCAATGAATAACCCTGAACCAAACCCAACCCAGATGCTCCAGAGCCCACCCAGCTGCTGTTACCCAAGGAGGCAGGAATCCTTACTCAGCCAGCTCACAGCCTCATAATTTTCCTGCATCACATCCCAGTAGAGGGCTCTCTGGCCCAGGTCCAGCAGAGCCCATTCCTCCTCAGAGAAATACACAGCCACCTCCTCAAAGCTCACAGGCTCTGCCACGGCCATTTCCTTTCCCTGGCTCTGCAGGCCAGGGGCTGAGCTGGAGTCAGACATGGGTGTTCTGCAGCCTGGCAGGGGGAGAAGAGGAATTGGAGACATTTCAGAAGAGGCTTTAATCCTTTCCAAGCCCCCATTCTTCCCAGACTCTGTCCGTGGTGACACACACGCTAGACTCTGCCATTGTGGGCAAAAGTTTTAGTCTAGATATTCCATAAACAGCGCACAGGAGTTAGATCCCAAATACACATTCATTTCTGTCTGTACAGGCAGTCCCTGGGTTACGTACAAGATAGGGACTGTAGGTTTGTTCTTAAGTTGAATTTGTATGTAAGTTGGAACTGGTACATATTATAGGGGAAACTCTAGACAAACATTTATCCAGAGCTCAGTTTTATTCTCCCACACCCCACTTCCCTCAGTCCTTTATTCTCAAGCTGAGGTGTCTGCTGTGAAAAGCTGCTCTGCATCTCCCTGGTCTGCTGGGGGAGGGGGCGCTAGCTTCGCGTCTCCCTGGTCTGCTGGGGGGAAGCAGCTAGTGCGGGGTTGCCTCACCCCGTTTGTAAGTAGGGATCCGATGTAAGTCAGATCCATGTAACCCAGGGACTGCCTGTACCTGGCTTGTGTTACAACATTACTGAGTCTGTAACAATGGGATTTAGTTCTCAGCACCCAGTGTTTCTGATAAGCCACATATTCATCTGCCTGACCATGGACGTAGGTTAAATGTAGGCTGCTGTATTTAAAACCCTTAGTCTTCATTCATTAATTTGCAGCACAAACTTTGCTCTCTCATCTGAAAGACGTTATAAACTCTTTCCACAACAGTCAGTGAAATTAACACCACCATTCAGCTGTTTATTATTAAACATGTGTGCTGAGTGTTAGCAGGATGAGATCTTAAAATTAAAGAAGATATTCTCAGTCATGCAGTCTGACCCCCTCAGTGGCACAAGCCATTGCACTTAGTCCAGTTACCCAGGCACAAAGCTCTGTTTCCCCACAGTAGCTGTGTCTAGACTGGCAAGTTTTTCCGCAAAAGAAGCTGCTTTTGCTGAAAAACTTGCCAGCTGTCTACACTGGCCGCTTGAATTTTCGCAAGAACACTGACAATCTCATGTAAGAAATCAATGCTTCTTGTAGAAATACTATGCTGCTCCCGTTCAGGCAAAAGTCCTTTTGCGCAAAAGGGCCAGTGTAGACAGCTCAGATTTGTTTTGCACAAAAAAGCCCCGATCGCAAAAATGGCAATCGGGGCTTTTTTACGCAAAAGCGTGTCTAGATTGGCAAGGACGCTTTTCCGCCAAAAGTGCTTTTGCGGAAAAGCGGCCGTACCGGTCTAGACGCTCTTTTCCGCAAATGCTTTTAATGAAAAACTTTTCCGTTAAAAGCATTTGCGGAAAATCATGCCAGTCTAGACATAGCCAGTGCTTTCTAGAAAGTCCCCCAGTGATTTGAAGACATCAGGAGATGGAGAATCCACCAGCTTTTTGCTCCTTTGTTTCAGCAGCTAATCCTCTTCCCTGTCGAACGTTTTTGCCTTTTCTCCAGCTTAAAATAGTCTGGCTTCAGCTTTCACTTATTTGGCTCTCACTGAGCCTTATCCAGTCAACGGCGTGGGCAATACATTTTGATGGGGGGCCAAATGGAATGTGGCTGAGAGCTGTACTCTTCCATGACATTAATGCAGGGTCTGGGATGAACGTTGGGAGAAGGAAGCAAGCTTGGGGTAAGGGTTTGGGATGCAGGACAGATAGAGGGGGTCTAGGAGGGAGTTTGGGTGAAGGAGGCAGGCTGTGATCTAGGACACTGGATTCGCCAACTACTCATTAGATATTTAAAGTAACTTCAATTTAGGTAAGTGGCTGAGTGGACTAATAAGGGGTTGTAGGTTTCTGACCACTGAGAGCTCTTGCATATATAGATGCAGGAGGAGTACAGAGTTTGGGCATGGTGAGTGTGGGGCAGGAGTGGGGAGCAGAGATTAGGAGGAGAAGGGAGAGGTTGGGGTGGCAGAGGCAAGTCCTGGACAGGAGATTTATCTGAGTGACTCCTGGCCAGAGACCAAGCACCTCAGGAAGGCAGGGAGCCTGCCCAACCCTCTCACAGGCTGCAAGGCCATGTGCATGTGTGAATAATTATGACCCAGAGGGGAGGGAGCACGGTGCTTTGTTTCTGGCCAGAAACCGGCCAATGAGATTGTCCTGGGGGGTGGAAACAGCACCTGAAGCCTTCCCCCCTCCCCTCCAGGCTCACAGTTGCTTTCTGAGGGACTTGTAGATGGCGAGTGGCATCTGTGGGCTGGATCCGATGGCTTGGTGGGGTGGATCCGACCCATGGGCTGTATTTCGCCCAGGCCTGCACTAGACGTAACAGCCTTTGGGGATCCAGAAGTTTCTTCCCTTGAACGAACTGATATAGTGGAAGCCAGGCAGCTCACTGCCTATTTATTGTTTGAAACCAACCCCATATTGAAACTGAGCAGTGAAATCTGAGCTTGAAGGTGTTGTCCACTGTGCGCTTTAACTTCACCCCTTTAGCATCACAAACCCATAGACCACTGTTTCTCCAAGTGTTCACAGGTCCCCATGCAGTGCCCCTAGGTCTCCTCACTGATCAGTGCGTGAGAAATAAGGCTGTGTGCACCGTGGTCACTGGGTCTGGTTGGTAACTTCAATGACAATCCCATGAGGATGTTTTCACTGGAATTTTCTCATCATTTAAAGACTCTCCACCTGCAAACTCACCCTGTCTGAAAGCTCCCAGGGATTTTCCTCTTGCTCTCTCCAGTGTAGAGGGCAGCGTGTCTGGTGGGGGAAGGGATAAGGGAGGTGAGACTCCAGGCTCTCCTATTTATAACAATGTCCCCACTCTGAACTCTGCATTTCAATTGTATCAGAGACCAGACAGAGACACACTCAGGAATGGAGTATGAAAGAGTCTGAAACTTTCATTTTCTCTCTCACTCGGGCACCTCCCAGCAATGGAGCCAACATCCCCGCAACCTGTCCCAGGAGAGACAAGCTGTAAGTGAGATTTACTTTTCCCTCCTCACTCCCTCCCACTTGGTTTCTCATTCAATTACACCCTGGAGCTGTGGTGGTGGGACACGTGGCCAACACAGTAACTTTAACCATTTTGATCTCTGAATGGGAGGTCCAGAGTTTGCAAACCCCTGGCTCTATCTCCAAGTAGCTGGGTCTGTTCAATCAGTGTCTCTAAGGACAGCAGAGTGATGGGGCCGTCATTCTCCACGTGGGAATTGAGGCAGAGGAATATTGGCTTCAGAGGCCAGATTCAATGGTCTCAGATAATTTAACCACTTTCCCCTCATCCATCCCTTCCAGGTACCTTTGAACTCCCTCAGAGTCTCTGACAGAGCAATCATTTTCTGAGAAAAACTGCTGACTTGTTCTTCCAGTTCAGGGGAAATCTCCTCTGGCAGCTGGAATTGCCCCATCTCACACCTGGACAGAAACAATTCAATGTGATTGTATGTCATTTACTGCTGATAACTTCTGGCTAGTAAGTCTCAGCTCTAACAGGCCTGGAGTTAGAATTCCTCCAATTTTCCCAGCCTGAGAGCAGGGACAACACAGTCCATGGCCATGCAAATTTCCCCTCAAAGGCCCCATTGCTGTTCTTCATGTCTGGCCTGAGGAGACTGGCTGGAGGACAAAAGGGGAATTGAGTCTTCATGGCCAACTCACTCCTTGGCCTTCAGGCACTGAAACACAAGAGGTTCCCAGGTGAAGGACTGAAGGAATCTGTCCAATAGGGACTAGACTAAGACACCAGCTCCACCCTCCCCCAGCTCCTCCCACACAGGTCCCCAAACAGCCCTCAGATGGGACAGACTCTTGGTCCTTGCTGCCCCGGGCTGACTGTGCCCAGTGCCCAGCATTGACAGGCCCATGTCCCACCCCACAGTTCGGAGGTAGCCAATCCACAGGGAGGTAACAGCTCCAGGAAACACTTGAGGTCAGACTGGGCCCTGAATGGGGAATTCCAGAGTCTGCTGTGCGAGAGTGAGACCCTCAGAATTAAATAAATGAAAAATATTCGTATCTAACATCTGGCTGTAGAGCCCTGTGGAGATGTGGTGCTAACATCAGCTCCAAGCTCTTTCCCTGAGCTGTGCAGCGTGAGGGGAGTGAGAGCCACATACCTAATCAGGGTGCTTCTGCCGTCCTAGGAAAAAAAGACACAGAAAAGACTCTCAGCCCCATTGGACACACACAGGGGACCTCAGGGAAGGGATTTTGCAAACATGGGAAGAGAGGCCCTGCCCTGGCCCCAGGAAAATGGATCCCCTGAGCGAATGGGACTTTACAATCTCTAGTAGCTCTGTGCCTGTAACTTTACAAAGCACAGCAATTACTCACATGGCAGCAATGCACATGGAGTTACACCCAGATCTGACAACTGGACCTCAGCACTTGTGATTCAGGAGCCTCCCTTCCCTGTGTGGGGAGCTGGGATGTTTCTCCCTCAGTCTCACCTGCAGGAGTTCATTTGCTGGCTTCTGACATGTCCCCTCCAGCTCACTGATCCGCTCGCTGAGATGGGAAATCTGAGCAGAGAGTTTCCTGACAGTGTCAGTCTGGAGCCTCCCAATCTCCTCGTCCAGCTTCTCCAGCTGGGCCAGCAGGAGTCGCTCTTGTTCCTCCAGGAACTGCCGCAGCTGCTGAAACTCAGCCACAATCATCTGCCTCTCGGCTTGGGTCCATTTCTGTATGGAAACAGGGAAAGGGTTGGTCAAGGGCATGAAAGGAGCCCAGGGCCCTTTCATGGAGAGCTGAGCGTGCAGCAGGGAGAATTTCTTGGAAAACCCTAAAATGTGGTTAGTAGGCAGAGGTGGCTCTCCCAGCATCTCCTTTGGCCCCTGTGTCCCCCTGAAAGGGATTTTCCCATGTCTGTCATGGGCAGCTATGACTGTTGATACGTTGCTGGTTGCTGGGCTTGGGCTGTGGGTGACCCCCACTGGTTACTGTCTGTACCATGGCCCAGCAGAGTAGCTGATGGTCAGGGAGGTAACCTGTTCGACCAGTTACCTCCCAGGGAGAGGAACAAAGGAAGGTGGAATGCCGCCACTGCCTGGGGGGCAGGGTTGGAAGGGACTTTTTTAGTGTCTGTCTAGGAAGCAGGGGAGAAGGAGCTAGGGAGGGGGCTGGGATTGTAGGGCCCAGTCACCCCCCATCTCAAGGGGGGGCACTGAGGCCTCCTAGCCCAGTTCCTGAAACCAGATTACATCTGTGCTGTGCTGTATCCTGGAGAAGCAATAAACTCCCTCTATTCTACTGGCTAGTGGAGTCTGTTCGTGCCACTACAGGGGTGCAGGAGGCGGGGGACCCCGATGTGCCGCCACCGTAGCATCTTTTGTTATTCATGCAAAAGCGACGAGGAGTCCTGTGGCACCTTATAGACTAACTGCCCACGAAAGCTTATGCTCCTACACTTCAAAGACCCACTTCGTCAGATGCATGTTTTGTTATTCATGGGCTCTGGAAATTCAGACCCTGAGCAGCATGAGGCAGGACTCAGCACCACCCTGACAGAGATACCCTGGGAGGAAAAAGAAGGAAACATGTTAATGTACCAAGTGAGCAGACAGCCCTTCAGGGGGCACTCAGCTCCTTTGGGGAGGATGTCTGGGAAAGCCACAAAGGCTGGACTCATGCAGGATGCAGGGCCGCATTATGACTTTCGTGGGCCCTAGGCACTTTTACCTTCATGGGCCCTTTCTTCCATAAAAATTGTGTGTGTATATATATATATATATATATATATATATATTAATATTAAAAACTATATTTTACGACTGCGTTGGTATAAAGACGAATATAAACCAGCCTGGATTATATTCGTCTTTATACCAACGCAGTCGAAGTATCAGATACTTCGACTGCGCTGAGGCAAAGTTGGCCTCCTATACGCCATCATTCAATTGGCGCCTATGGCCGAAGCCATATTGGCAATACAATTTACAGTCACTAAGCTTCTCACTATAGTACAAAATAATAGTGCATATATCAAAGCGCTCTCCGTTTTGTTTACTTAAAAGGTATGTATTATAATTAATTTCATCAGTAAGTTATCATCTCTTTAGGTTAGTGATTACCTTATATAAATAATTTATTAATTTTGCAAATACGGGATTGTTATTCACTAAATACGTGTGAATAAATTTGAATGGAATGAAGTGCACATGTATATTTTATTGTGTTTATATTGGGTGCTTAATTATAACATTTGAAAAAAACCATTACATCTCAAATATACTCACCTTAGTTCAGAATTGATAAGTAGTTCCATAAAATTATTATATGTATACATGTGCAAGAAAGTATTCGGTAAAAATGCAAATGTGTATTACTGATGGAAATTCCGTTATGGTGTAATATCCGATTGTTGAGTTGAGCTCCAACTTTCGATTTGAATTATTGCAATTAATAATATAATATAAACAATTAAATTTTTAAATACTGTGATTTTTTTTGTATTTTAATAAACATTTTTCTGAGCCCTAAAAATGTCGTGGGCACAAGGTACTTATGCCTTCGTGGGCCCCTCCCACCATAATAATATCAATATTAAAAATTATTTTTGATATAACTTTAACTACTTCAACATTTTATTTTTTTTCTTTTTTAGGCAAAATTTAATACATTTTCGTGGGCCCTAAAAGTTTCATTTTTTTTCTGATGTGAGAAAAAATTAAAACATTTTCTTCGACCCTAAAAGTTCATTTTTTTCTTCTGATTTTAAAAGAAATTAAAACATTTTTGTGGGCCCCTAAAAGTATTGTCGGCCCTAGGCACTGTGCCTAATGAATAAGTTGGCCCTGGACTCATGCACTGACATGGATGCTCAAGGCCTTTCTACACATGGATCTCACCCTGCAATCCACGATCCAGGAGAAACACAAACAAGCCCAACCTCACCAAGGCCACACAGGAGTCTGCCTCCTAACACAGCCCTCCCAATACCAGTCCTTGCTGGTCCATAGCCGCAGGCACCTACCAGATACTCCTGGCATTTCCCTTCTGCTGTTGTTTTCCTTCCCAGCACCTGCTCTCTCTCTACCCTCAGAGTCTTCAAATGGGCCTCCAATTTTTCCTGAAGAAACAGATATAAGCATGAGAGCAAACCCCATCAGATGTTGGGAGCCCATCTGTCTGCCTTTAAGAGAGTCCCTGTTTTGTGGAGTTCTGCCCTATTCACCAAGGACTTAGCCCTGGACATGGTTTTGTCCGTAGAAGGAGACTGCGGATGCAGCACGACACCTGCGAGGGCAGGGGAAGGATCAGTGGTAGCACCTTTAAAAAGAATGATGCAGGTGGGGATTAGGGAGGTAAAAAATGGTTAACAATACTAATCATGTTACTGATTACAATTTTATCAGTGACAGGAGTTTTTTAACCTGCTGACAGGTAGGGCTGATAGTGGAAATGGGCTCTCCTGGGCCAGGGATCTCTCTCGAGGTATGCCTGGGGTGGCCACATGGACTGCTGGCTGATGGGAACTCCCAGAAGCTGCAGACTGACATTAGCTACCAGAGGGAAGCAGGCACTGGTGGGGCAGTGGGGAATTTAACCAGTAACTAGCACTGATAATTAAAATGCACTGGACAGCCACTCTGTACCTTGTACTCCTGGGCAGCTTCCTTTATGGGCAGCACCCTGGGAGCCTGGGATCTGTCACACACCACACAGATGGGAGTTTGATTCTCTTCACAGAACCACTTCAGAGTCTCCTGGTGCTCCCCGTACACCCCGTCCCATCTTGCTCTCTTTGCTGCCTGGAAACTCAGTGGCTTGGCTAGTTCCACCACGTTTCCCAGCTGCCGGTTGGGCCGGAGGGGTCCCTGCTGCTCAGTGTCTCTGCCCTGAGGGCTGAGGGGGGCCTGGCAGGAATTGTGCCCACACTCCAGAGTGACAGGGGCTGTGAAATCCTCCAGGCAGACGGGACGCGGCGCTTCCTCCCGGACACTTTCCAGGGAGCTCTCTGCAGCCATGGCTGCCTCTGGGCTGGGGAGCAGAGGCCGTGTCACTTCCCTGAGCTCAGCAATAGCCGGGCAGGTCCAGGGGCGTGAGGCACCAGCACTGAGAATAAAAAAAAAAAAATCAAAATTAAAAAACGAAAAAGCCCCCAAATCTTCGCTCACCGCTGCCCCCGCCAGATCCTCCCCTGGGCCCCTCAGCCACCTGCCCCAGCCAGACCCCCCGCCCGTCTCTGCGCCCCTCAGACCAGGGCCCCTCCTCACCCCGTGTTAATATCCCCCCGCAGCCCCTCTGTGCGCCCCCGGCCCGCCCAGACACCCTGCGCGGCGGGAGAATCAGGAAGCCCGAGGGAGGGACCGCGGGGGGAGGGGGCGCCCCGATACCTAACGCCGCCTCCTCCCCCCAGCCCCCTCACGCCGGGCCGCCCCCTCCGCGCTGGGCCAACCCCGCAGCGAGTAACGGCGCCAACGGCTCCCACCTCAGGGCGCGCGGCGCGTGACGTTACTGCGGCCGCCGCGGGGCGGGCGGGGAGTGACGGGCGGGGACGCACTAAACTGCCGGCTGCGGGGTGTAGAATGGGGCCGGCGCGGTCAGACCGCGCATGCGCAGCGGGCTAGTGACCCCGCTCAGAGTCCAGCGCCCGGGGTTTAGCTCAGCCCGCGAGCTGCCCGGCCACGCCCCCAGCGAGATTCTCCAGGCCCCGGGGCAGCCGCTCCCCGCGTGTCTGTGCCGAGAGCAGCTCCCCTGGGGCGGGCACCGGCTCTGCGGGGGGAGTCTCCCGCGGGACAGCGGAGCGGCCCCGAACCAGCTGCTGCGCCGGGGGCCGGAGGGGGGGAGCCAACGGGCTGCGGGTCCCCCCCCTCCAGCCCCCTGAGCCCCATGGCCCCGCCGCAGTGCAGCCCCTGCCCCTCCATCGCCCCCACAGCCCCGCACCCCAGCACTCGCCGTGGCAGCCACTGGCCGCAGCAGGAGCCCAACGGACCCCGCCCCCCACTGTGACGTTGCTTGCTCCGCCCCTTGCTCTCGCTCCGATTGACAGGGGTTCCCCGGGCTGTCACGCTCCAGTGACGCACAATTGCCCGCCCCCCCCGTGGCCTCATCATCAGTGACGTAATTGCCCCGCCCCTTGCTCCCCCGCCCGGGTGACGGGGATTCCCCTGGCCCCGCTGTCAGGCCGGGAGTGACGGGGCCGCCCAGAGACACCGAGACCGGGGCAGGGACTCGGAAGGGGGCGGGGCCGGGGCCGGGGCCGGGGCTCCACGAACCAATGAGAGCGCGGAGCCCAGTGACGCGCCTGCGCGCTGCCGCCTCCCCCTCCGGCGCGAGACACGGACCCGCCTCTCGGGCCACTGGGGCGGGAGCGCGCGGACTCGGCCGGGCTCGGGCCCCAGAACGTGTCACCTGCGGGGGGGGCGCCGGGTCCTCGCCCTGGGCAAGCAGCTCCCGCGACTCCCCCCCCCCCCCCGCGACCGTGACAATCCCCCTGCGAGCCCCCCCGCAGCCCCCTTGCAAGCCCCTCACTGCCCTTCCTGCGAGCCCGCCCCCCTCCAAACCTCCCACCTCGTCCCACGGGGCTTTGGCAGACACCCCAATACCCTGCAAAGCCCCGCTCTGAAGTGCCCCTGGGCTCTGTTTGCAGGACGCTGGGAACGGGCCGCAGGGGGCGGGTCACTGGGGATCCCTGTTCTGTTCATTCGCCCTGGGGCCTTTGTCTGACCCGGCCTGGCCGCTCCTGTGCGCATGAGACTCATAAAGTCATGAATTTTGGCAGCGCTATTGACACAGGCTCCTTTTGGAACGAGCCAGAGCAGCCTTAGCGCACGTCAGAATCGGGCCCTTGAATCATGGATTCCAGCTGGAATAGGTGTTTGGCCTGAGAATTGGGTGTCACTGGGCTTGGAGGGAGCAGATGCCAGCGAACCTCGATTTCACTGTCCATTCGCAAATTGATGAAAAATCTTTCCCTTCATAGTAACTGAAAGTTCCACACAGGCCCAGAAAGAGCCAGGCTGCTTGAAAACTTCTTATTTTTGAAGGACTTTGACTTACTCTGTTTTGAGAGTCACATTAACAATTTCCGGTTTAACAATAAAGTTTTTCCTGTTTGAATCTTAGTGTCTGTCACTGAATAGTTACTGTCTGAGCCAAGTACTGCCTGCCCCTCCCCCTAGCATTTCCCACTGCTGTGAAAATTGAACATGGGAAAACTGCAACTGGGAGCATGTAACTAGATCCATATAAATACTCAACTGTTACTTTATCTGTCAACATCACAAGTCAAACACAATGAATTCTGCACAAGATTCACTCTCACTCCTTATAGGCACAGTTCTGGGAGCTGAGCATCACAGCCTGGTGGATTCTGGGGAACATGTGATTCCCCAGGGACCCTCCACACCAGCCCAGGGGCAGGTGCCAGAGCCAGAGTGTGGGACATTGATCACCGAAGCCTCCAGGGCTGGGATGTCTCCTGCTGGCTCTTCCCCTTCCAGGAAACAGCCTGAGTCAGCTCCAGGGAGGGGAACAGCCGGCTGTTGCTGGAGGCAGGTAGAGCCTGAGCTCAGGAAATTGAAACTGATCCTCTTCCCCAGCCCAGAGGGAGCCATGGCCGCAACAAGCACAGTGGAAAGTCTCACAATGGAAGTGACTTGTCCTGTCTGCCTGGAGTATTTCTCGGACCCGGTGATCACAGCCTGCGGGCACAATTTCTGCCGCGCCTGCCTCAACCGGTGCAAGGAGGGACCCGGCTCAGCTGTCACCTGCCCGCAGTGCAGGGACCCTGTGCAGCAGGGACCCCTCGGGCCCAACAGGCAGCTGGCGAACGTGGTGGAACTCGTCAAACAGCTCAGTTTGCAGGTAATGAAGGGAGCAGGCAGGGGCGGGGTGTGTAGGGAGCAACAGGCAGCACTGAAGCTGTTCTGCCAGGAGGATCAAGCCCCATCTATGTGGTCTGCAGAGAGTCCTGGGTGCACCAAGCACACATGGTGCTGCCCATCTGGCTAATTTCCCTGACTGTTCTCTGGCCCAGTGCAACTCACCAGCCAGCTGAAGCCTGCCTGGACCAGGAGAGGCTGTGACAAAAGAAATGCTCCGGCCAGGGGGCAACAGAGGCCAAATTCCAAGTCTTTAAAGACACTGGATGTGAGAAACTTCTCTGAGATGCTCAGTGGAATCCTTCTGAACCTACCTCCCTCCCCCAGGGGAGAAATGAGGGCCCATTACCGCATGGGAGGGGTATGGATCAGCAGCAGGCTGGCCTCTGGGAATGTGCTGCCTTTAGACAGGAAAAGGGGAGTTACAAGCTGCTGTTGTTGTTACAGATTTGATGACTAGAATTTAATGTTATTACTTGTATTTGCATCGCAGTTGCCATGTGATGTCCGGGCTCTGCACAAAACACAACCAGGGACAATCCCTGCCCTCAGCAGTTTACACTCTAGATAGACAAAAGTTGGGAAGGAAATTGAAGCACAAGGGGAGGGGGGGAAAGAGAAGAGACAGTGAATCAGCTAGGCAGTTAGCAGATGAGGTCTGTTTAGAGCCTTTGTTTCTCCAGACACAGTTCATGATCCTAACCACTAAGCCATGCTGCCACCTCAGCCCCAGGGCTGAAACACGTTGGTTAGGTGAGAAAGATGCCGAGCAGAGAGGTGGTTTCCCACTGGGATGCTGAACTCCTGGGCTGCTCCGGGAGGGGTTAAACTCAGATGCTGTGACCGGCACTAGAGGAGATCGCTGGGCTGAACACTGTGTGGGACCCAAGAACTTTGAGTTCACCCACAGCAGGGCTCCAGGCAGCGCAGGGCCACGCCAGACACCACTGGGAGCAGACTGGGTTGGAGCAAAACTACCCCCAGGCTGGAGCTGCCCAGTGCGACTCTGACCTGTGCCAGGCAGCCTTTGGGAATCTCCCAGGATGCACTGCTGCCAGGAGCTGTACCAGGCACTGGAGCAGTGGGTACCTGCCCAGAGGGTGTTACCACTGCAGGGCAGCGCTGGGGCAAACCTCAGCCACCCTGAACAGAAATCAACCTGCTTAATTAAGGGAGTCACAGACCCATCCCCAGAGCACAGGACATGCCCACGCCTGCTTGCCTGGCCTCACCCACCTGCATTGGTCTCCGTGGGCCTGTCCCTGCCTCTGTCAGACCATCCCCACCTACATCACTCTGCGTGGAGGTGCCGCCCCCTCCAGCCCCCACCCTCACAGGTGTCCTGCTGCAGCCTCAGCTTAGTACCCATAGGGTGGAGTTAAGTGTCAGAAATCTGTGGGTTTGCCAAGTTCTCCCTGCTGCGCACTCAGCTCCCCATGAAAGGGCCCCAGGCTCCATCCATGTCCCTGACCAGCCCTTTCCCTGTTTTCACACAGAAACAGACTCAAGCCGAGAGGCAGAAGATTGTGGCCGAGTTTCAGCAGCTGCGGCAGTTCCTGGAGGAACAAGAGCGACTCCTGCTGGCCCAGCTGGAGAAGCTGGACGAGGAGACTGGGAGGCTCCAGACTGACACTGAAATGGAAGAACAAGTCAGGGGTTTCTCCCAGAAAACCACTGCGCTGTCGGAGACGCTGAGGCAGTTCACAGGTACCTAGAAGGGATTGGGGAGGGGAGAGTGAGCGAAGCATCTGAGGCCATAGAAAGAGACCGTTGATGGTCATTTGGTTCCTAATTTGATGAAGTTTCTGTTGAATTATGGGGTCAGAATGGTGCCCACTTCCTGTCCCAGAAACTCAGGTGGATTATTTGAACCAGATCAGCCATACTGTCACTGGTACATTCTCCTGCACATCCACCAACGTAATATATGCCATCATGTGCCAACAATGCCCCACTGCTATATACATCGGCCAAACAGGACAGTCCCTACGTAAAAGAATCAATGGACACAAATCTGATATTAGGAATGGCAACATACAAAAACCTGTAGGGGAACACTTCAATCAGAAGGACGAGGGGCCATGTCCTGCACCCTTTAAGAAATGGGATGGTCGGACCCCCCACTTCTCACTATGGGCACAGTTTGCGGGCAGGGGGCTTTGCAGGCAGGGGCTGCGCTTTGTGTCGGGGCAGCTGATCAGCGCAGCCCCTCCTTGGGCACCAGCCTCTGCCCTGTGCTGGCCCCTCCCAGTGACCCCACCCCAGATCCCTTCCCCAGAGCCCTGCCCCCGGCCAGGCCAGAAGCCAGAGCTGGGCTCCCCCCATTGAGCCTGGCTGCCCTGAGGAGCCCTGGACCCTCCACTGCCCTGGGGGTGACTAATGCCCAGGCCCTGCTCTCTGGGGTGAGGCGGCTCTTCCCCCGCGCTGCCCCCTCCCCTCTGTGCCCTGGGCGGGGGGTGGAGGCTGCAGCAGGGGAGGGAGTTTCCCTCTGGGGGTTAAAGCTGGAACCTGCCTCCTCTGCCCCCCACCCCACTGAACCCTCCTGCTCTGGGCCTGGCCCTGGGGGTGGAGCAGCCCGAGCTGGGGGCAGGAGGCTGCAGCCTCTGCACACAAATGAGAAGCTGATGAAGCAGGTCCCATTGCCCAGGCTGAGGCGCTGCAGTGACAGCTCGGCTCAGTCTCAGGGCCCAGGGCAGAGGCAGCTCCCTGGGGCCCAGGCCTGTCCCAGCCACAACAGGGCTGCTGGGGAGGGTGAGAAATGGCCCCAGCCGCCCCCAGGGCTGAGCTCTGCCCCTCACGCCCTGATTCTCTCCCCAGCGACTGTGACTCTGGATCCAGACACGGCTCATCCCCACCTCGTCCTGTCTGGGGATAGGAAACGTGTGAGATGGGCAGACACACGGCAGCCACTGCCCGACAACCCGGAGAGATTTGACACTCGGCCCTGTGTGCTGGGCCGTGAGGGGTTCACCTCGGGGAGACATTGCTGGGAGGTGGAGGTGGGGGATGGGCGACACTGGGCTGTGGGGGTGGCCAGAGAGTCTGTGAGCAGGAAGGGAGGGATCAGCCTGAGCCCTGAGGGGGGGATCTGGGCTGTGCTGTGCTGGGGGGTTCAGTTCTGGGCTCTCACCACCCCTGTGACCTGCCTGCCTTTGAGCCCTCCCCGCAGGATCCGGGTTTGTCTGGACTGTGACCGGGGGCAGGTGACATTTATTGATGCTGGTGCCGAGGCCCCGATCTTCACTTTCCCGCCGGGCTCCCTCCCTGGGGAGAGAATCCGACCCTGGCTCCGAGTGTGGCCAGGATCCCCGCTCAGCCTGTGCCCCCTGAAATCAGCCTCTCTGACCTCACACAGCCCAGTCTCTGTGACCTCACAGGACTTCCCTCACCCAGCCCCTGGCCCCTCATCTCTGATGCCTTAAAGCTCCTCCCCCTCCCTCGCAGCCCCAGGGATGGGAGGGGGAATAACCCCTGGGACTGTTGGAGGAGCAAGTGGGCAGAGGCTGGGGCTGGGCTGGGCAGGGGCAGAACTAACAGCTGGGCTGGGGACAGGCAGAGGTGGGGGTGGCAGGACACAGCGTTAACTAATCAGGGTTTGGGGGGTGGGGGGAAGCTGGACGCTGCGCAGCAGCAGGGAGCGATTTGTACCAGTCTGTGTCCTGAAATCTCACTGGGGTCTCCAGCCAGAGCTCCAGCCACAGGAGCCAAAGTCGCCTTCCCCTGTGACCATGGGGCAGCCGGCAACACTTGTAACCTGTGTGCCCCTAAGATTTTCCCTCCCTGATCAGAGTGAGTTTGATCTCGTGCACCAACTCTGAAGTCATGGGCACTTGTTGGGCGTGTGCCAGAAAGATTCATATTTAAACATGAGACTTCTTACTTCTGTACAGATAACTTTTTAATAAATGTTATTTGATTCTATTGCATATGAAAAATGACTTTCAGTCTGTCTCCCTGAGTCCATCTGGGTATTTCCCTTAATATGGGCGTTTTCATTCCTTTGAAGAATACTGCTGTTAGAGATCCTATATCGTGGCATGTTCCAAAACAAAACAAATCACTTTTGTCCAAGCCCCACATATACCACAAAATGCAAGTCTCAGTTTCCTATCCCCTGTTGAGGGCTGACTTACCACTATCTAAGGGTACGTCTACACTGTGGAGCTCTTGCAGGATACCGGAAGTATCCTGAAAAAGCTATTCCACAATAGCTATTCCGCGTATATTGAAGCAACCTGTTATTTCTAAATAGATTTTCAAATAAGAGGTGGCTTATTCTGATGTCCCGGTAGCCCTCGTTCCACAAGGATTAAGAAGCAGTTAGGAATAATGAGTTATTTCGATATTTGGCACTGTGTAGATAGCACCAAATTATGAAATAAGCTATTCTGAAATAGCATTGAAATAAGCTACATAATTTGCTTAGCACATATTGCGTAGCTTATTTCAAGCTAAGGGTGCTATATAGACACACCCTAAATATTTACAGGAGATTATAATGTGGTCCAGAAATGTGTCTTTAAAATCGTGTTTTTAATTTTACATAATACAGATCTATAACACAAACATAACAGCACCCCTTTCCCCCCCGCTCCTCCATGGTGATCCAAAAAATCCTCCAGTACAAGGTGAGAGCAGGGCAACATGCTGTTAATGTTGCACTATACAAGTGACACTTGCCAAAGGCTAAAGTGTAGCATGTTGCCACTGGATTCCTGTAGCAGGCGGGCAAGGCCACACTTCACCGCAGGGAAATCCTGACGGGCCCACTGTGCTGGTTACCTGGTGCAGTCTGGTCGTCTTGCTGGAGCTTGGCTTGTTTTACAAGGTATTTACAGGGCCCGAGGTCACCTCTTCAGAATGCTCTTTGAGGTAGAGCTGGAAGGAAACTATTTTTTGTTTGTTTCAGCACAGTAGAAAAATGCTGAGTTAGAAAAACAGCCTGTTCCTAGATGCCTGAGAATCAGCTGAGCCACGTCCTCCACCCACGAGGGGTTTTTACTCTCCTCGGCTCGAACACGTCTTGTACTGAGCCCAGACTGAATGGTGAATACACCATCAATGGGACCCGGGTGTGGGGCCCCCCTTTTCCTCCCATGTCTCTCACGAGAACACTCCGGTGGCTACGGGTGTGTGAGAAGATCTATAATAAGCAATGACATTGAGAAGCAAAACCAAACTGATAACGTGTACTTTGGACAGAACCAAGCCAGTGAAACACACACAGACGAGAGCCCTCATCCAGCCATCACTTGAAAGCGTGTTAGGCACAATAAGGTTCTGTCCATGCACCACAGCCTCAGCCTCAGCCCAAGGAGCAGCTGCCACATGGGCCTGGCCCCCACTCTCCCACCCAGCCCACCACCAACGACTTACTTTCCAAGGGAGGGGGGTGCTGCACAGTGGTTCTGCTGAGGAGGGGGTGGGATGCAAATTCTTTGTGCGCCCCCTGGAGGGAACTGAGGTTGCGACCTGTCCCTATGCTCACGGTGAAACATTGTCATTGCCAGGCAAGGACAAAATCTGGCTCTCGTGGTGGAGGGAGGGTTTTGGAAAGTCTGGCCCATGTTTCTGGAAACTCCTGGGACCATCCCGGCTTTTACCCTTCACTAGAAGCTCAGGAGAACCTGATGAAGCTGGGTCCATTCTCCACTGCCGCAGGGGTCAGAACAGGGAGTGAGGGATCCCCCCTCTGCTCAGGGTCTGCTCAGAGACGTCTGGGTCGAAGAGGTGACCAGTGGAAGGGCCTGAGCCCAACCAAACCCACTGACACAAACTCCAATTAACTTCCAGATTCATCCACCAGGGTCACAAGACCAACCCAAACAACCCCCTGAGAGGAGCCATCATCTTCTGCTTTCATTTACCTCACAGCAAAGCTCTGTGCTGCTTCTCCTGCCCCTCTAGGGGCTTCTCCAGCAGGACACATGGAGCCGGCAGGAATTCTCTGCTAGCAGCCAAGGGAGGGGCTGGGATGCCCCCTCCCCTGAGCCCCCAGGAGTTTTATTCCATGGAAGCCCAGGGAGCCCCAGGAGAGTCAGAGAAGGGAGCGGCTCCTTGTCCTAGGAGGGGTTTTCTCTTTCTCCTTCACATCCATTTAACGTGCAAAACCGCCGCAGGGAGCAGTACGGGAACCAGGAGCTCAGAGCTTGTGTGCGCAGCACTGGAAGGAAAACAAGAGGTTCCGTGTGACACGGTGGGATGGAAAAACTGTGATTTGAAAGGGAAAAGTGATGTTTGTGTGGTTGGGTCACAGATCCCCAGGGATTATTTTCTGATTTAAAAAAAATGAAAGAAAAACCAGTTTGCAATGCAAAGGAAGCTCTTCTTGCTTCTGTACCTTGCTACAAACTAGAAACAGGGTCAGCTACCTTTCCAAGGTGGAGTGCAGAGCTTTGACTTATTCATCTGTATGGACGGGTCCAAGTGCCCGTGATGCTTTTGAAGTACTTCTTACAGCAGCGTCGTTAACAAATAAATTCAGATGCAAATCTTACCTTTCAGTGTGAGCCTCAGCCTTGCTGAGTTCTCCAGTCTCGGGCTCGTGGTTTGATACTTTAAGCAGCACACAAGCCTCTGAGTGTTCAGTCGTTAACTGGCTCTGGGATGGACATATGTGAAAATGTCTGTTCACAGAGGTGTGTAGATCCAAAGGCTGAGAGCTGTGAAAATGCCACTTTCTTCAAACAGTCAAATTTCACAGGCAGGGCATTCCAACAGGCCATGATAGCGACTCCACTTGATAGCCTCAAGTGTGCACCACAGATCCATAAACTTCAAGGCCCTTAAGTCTAAGCATTGTAATTCAATTGAGCTGCATTTCAAAATCCTCAGCACCCATCCACTGAAGCACTGTTAAATCCATGTTGCTGGCCACAAAGTTGTCTGGTTTGATTAGAAAGGAAAACATTGGGCCAAACGTTGGAAAACTTGAAATCTGACAGAAAATTCTGAGGCGAGTTCTTGCGTGTTCATTCTAGTCTCAGCAACGCTGACTGGGTGATGTTTCAATAGTTCTTTCAGATGTTGGAAATAGCAGCAACTCGAGGTGCCAGTGTCCAAAGAAAAAATGGCAAGTTTTGCAACAAACGCCTTCCCAGTTTCAAAAAAGACCCAGACTCATCCTTGAAGCAGAAAAGCTAGATCAGGCTGGTTTTAGTAGGTTCACTATCTCTCACACACAACGCAAGGTCACGTTCAGTCAGTTGCATACACACTTCACATTGTTCCTTTTAACAAAATACATTTTCCTTCTCAGAGGTTTGGTCATGGTGGCTGGCGGCCGGCATGGCGCACTAAGACCCAGGGCAAAGAGGCAGCCGGAATCTCTTGCTACCAGCTCCTTGCCTCCCAGCTTCTTCCCTGTCGGCAGCAGCTGCAGCCCCTTTCAACCACTGGGTCAGCTGCAATTTTACAGTTAGGCTAATTGTTCTCCACCTGCAACCTGCTCCAGTCAGTGCTCCTGCCACGACCTGGCCCAGGAGGGCTGGGGCCCAGTAGCTTTTCACCCCAGCTTTGTGGGAGGCCACGTAGGAAGGGGCCACTGCAGGTGCACAACCCCCTGGCCTGCTGTGTCCGTGGAAAGGGGGCAAGAGGACACATACCTCTCACTGGGGAACAGGGCGCATGGATCCCACTCGTTCCTGCAGAAAATGAAACAGCTGAGCATTTTGCAGAGAACAGGCCAGAATCCTGCTGGGAGAGGCTCCATCATGCACAGACTCTGCACAGGGCCAGACTGCTGGGAGGAGGCTCTGGCCATGGACTTTCCTCCCCTCTCTGTTACCTCCTGCACCTGGGGCTGAAAGGGACGTGGGCTGCAGGCTGGTCCTGCCCAGCTGCCTTCCCCAGTGGGAAGAGAAAATGCTCATGGAAGTGCTCACATGTCTCCAATGCACTCACCTGAGGGCCTGAATTCTTGCTGCCCCTGGGTGCACCCAAATGCCCTTTCTGGGGGGGCAGCCTCCCCAGCTCACACCCTTCTTGTGACACTCGTTGCTGTGAGAACAAACCTTCCAAAGGAGTTTGACTTTCCTTCATCTCCCCTTGCTGCGGCGCTAAAAGAAATCCTGAAACAGGCCCTGTCGCTGGAGAGATGGAAATGGGGCTGTTCCTGGTGGGGAAAGAAGTGGGTGTGTCAGGAGGGGGATTTGAGCTCAAACCTCCCCACACACAAGAACCCCCCATTAGGGGCAAGGAAGAGCCTTGAGTCAGGCACTTGGGAACACTTGACTCCTGCTACACTATGATGAGGTCTGAGAAGAGCTGTTGCATAAGGTCTGGCTAGCTCAGTTGTCAGAGTATGAGATTCTTAATTTCTGGGTCATGGGTTCAAGCCCCATGCTGGGACTTTATAGGCAATTCACTCTCTGCTTCTGCCAGGGTTTAAGAAAGAAAAAGTCTAGTCCTGGAGTCCAGTTTTAGTAGAACCAACTGCAATTTCCATCTCCTGAAGGGAAGAGGATTTTCTTCTCCTCAGTTCTAGTCACATCAGCCCAGGGAGGAGAAAAAATAACCCTCCACCCGCTGATTGTCCCCCGTCAGCTTCTGTAGCTTCACCTCCTGCCACAGCAGCTCCAGCTTTGAGCTACAAATCTCAAGGGGCTGGTGAGGAAATGAGGAGCTGGCAGCTGGGTTAGTGGCTTCCCTGAGAACAAGAGGTGGCCTGCTTCAGTAGCGCAGCAGCTCAAGTTCCCCTCAACCAGCTTCTCCCCCTGGAGCCACCCCCCAGGGCTGCTGAGGCCCCTGACATGAAGCAGTGGGACCACCAGAGGAAGGTGCCAGCCTTAGCCCCTCCTCCCAGCCCCTCCCCAGTTCTACATTCCCATATAAAAACCAGAGCGTTTGTTCTTTCAACAGGGATAAGTCCTGATTGTGTTACCGGGAGAGAGAAGGGGATGTGTTGGGGTGTGTTGAGGTTGGGGGGGAGGCACAGAGGGCAAAAAATGAGGAGTAATGTTAGTTAGTTGGAACCAAGGGGCTGGGTTTGAACTACTGCAGAAAAAAGGACTCTGCCCCTGGAGCTGCCCCGTCCTCTCCAGAGCCCTTACGCTGGCGCTGGGGAGGCCTGAGTCCAGGCAGTGCCCAGCCAAGGGGGAGGGGTTTAGGGTTAGCCCCATGCTAGGTCTCAGCTGCTGTAACATGTGGCAAGAAAATTGACTAGGGAACATGTTTTGGGAAAATTGCAGCTGGTTTCCCTGACTGGGAATTGAACCCAGGGCACAGCAGTGAGAGTGCTGGATCCTAACCACTAGACCATCAGGGACACATAAAACAAGCCTCTTTGCTCACCTACACTAGCCTTTCGCAGGCCATTTTCTGTCCACTTCAGGATGGAGGGTCCATTCTCCCTTGCCCAGAGGGGACAAGAACAGCCAAACAGAACATCAAAGAAGCCAGACTGGGCCATGCCAGTTGTCCAACTAGCCCAGGATCCTGTCTCACAACACCAGCCAATTTCATTGTCTGGAGGGAATCCTCAGGACAGACAGTTATTAAGTGATCCCTCCATTCCCAGCTTCTGGAATACACCTGCTAGGGACACCTGCTCTGTCCATCCTGGTGAAATGCCATTGATTGACCTTTCCTGCATTCAATTATCCAGTTCTTTTGTGGACCTTCTTGTAGATTTCACCTTCGCAACATCCTCTGGCAAGGAGTTCCACTGGGCGCAAAAATGCTTCTTTTTTAACTTGGTTACTTACCAGTTTCATTCTGTCACCCTGGCTCTTAAGTAGGTGAAAAAATAATTTCTTATTTGCTTTCTTCACCCCTGTCATCATCACATAAACCCCTGTCCCGTCGCCCCTTGCTTGTCCTTGTCCCAAGCTGAGAAGAAGTTCCATGAACTCCTGGGAGCTGCTTTCCAAAGAAGAGGCATTTCCAGCAGAGAAGATGGCGAAGCCCAATCCCCCTACACAAAGGCCCAGGAAATACCAGTGGAGATTGGGAAAGCTCCCTCTCAGGCAGCGCTACGGAATGGATCCGGCTGGCCATCGGGCTGACTAACCCATCAACAGACGAGTCCCCGTGAGACTTCTCAGCCCAAGTGCAGAGACTGTGGAGTTTCCCACTCCCAGCCCAGTGGCAGAGGGGCAGCGCCCTGAGGAGGCAGGTCCTGAAGTGGAGGAGACCTTTGAAGGGAACAGAGACAAGGGAGACGTGAGGTGAGAGGAAGGGGAACAAGTCGCCTCTTCTCAAGTGAGACATGGTGGGAAACTGCCGGTTCCGGTGCAAGCCGAGCTCCAAGGGCTGGTTCCTGCCCTGGTGGCTCCTTGCAAGGCCTGGCTTGAGACACACCAAGAAGTGCCGTGTGTGGCCAGGAGAGAGAGTGTTTACAATCCAGACAATCAATGGTTGCTGCACTTCTCCCTCCCCTCAGTGATGCTAAATCTCAAGGCCAAATCCCCAGGCCAAGCAGCTGGTGGAGATGTGCATGTCAGAGCCTCTGCCCACTGAGCTGTAGCCTTCTGTGCCCAGGGAGCCAGACACCGCCAGGGCTGGAGGGAAATGGGGACTGGCTGCACTTTGGGAGGCAAAGGTGTTGTCTGGGACCATAGAGTAGAACAGTTTCAGTGGGCTCCCTGAGGATGGCACCATGGCTTAGTCGGCTAACGCCCCTGTCTACTAAGCAAGAGATCCTGGGATCAACTCCCAGTGGTACCCAGTGGTACCTTGTGGTGAACTTTTTTTACTTTTTCTTATGTCTTTCTGGCCTCTGACACTCCAGCACTGGGGCACTTGAGCCCTTCAGCCAGATTCAGACCAGATCGGTTGGAGTCTCTCGCGCTCATCGAGGGGGATTCTGCACTTGCTGCTTTGGGAGCCAGGGTCACATTGCAGAGCTCTCCCAGGGATGTCCCACGGTGCCACCAGCCCAGCACCAGCTGCTCTCCCTGCCCTCAGCAATGTGGCTGCATTTTATCCTTCCCCTTCAGTGACAACCGGCCATTCCCTGCCAGCCCCAGCCCCTGTAGCACCCATTCCTTTCCCCAGGAGCAGCGTGAGCACCAGTGCAGTGCCCTGCTGAGGCTGCAGCTGTGGCTGTGGGAGGCAAGCCCCTGGCTTTGGGAGGGAGACATGATGTCAAGGTGTTAAGTTTCATCCATGTCTAGTGTGGGGTGACCCACACTTGGGGGGCAGCTGGAGGTGCCTCCTGAGAGCTGATTTTCAGCCCTTCCTGTGTTTCTGGTTCCTTCCAACAGCGCGACTCTGTTATCTAAAAGTTGAGGAATGTGTATTGGGAAGAGGGAATTTCTGTCTTTTCAGTGTCAGTACAGGCAGTCCCCGACTTACGTGGATCCGACTTACGTCGGATCCCTAGATACGAACGGGGGTGAGGCAACTGCCGCACATGCGCAGCAGCATCCCCGGGGCTCGCTCACGTGGATCCTGGGATCCATCTCCTCCTCCTGCCGGCTCTGACTGGTCTCCGCCTGCAGCAGCAGCTGGCCTAGGGAATGGGGTCCCGCAGAGCTGCTGGGCAGAGGAAACGCGCCTCCCCAAGTCCGCTGCCAGCCACGGTCTCGCAGCCTGCTCCCCGGTCGCCGGCCAGCCTCAGCCCGTCTTCCCCCTCCACCCCGCTTCTTCCCCCTCCACCGCTCTATACATGCCGGGGCTCACTCACACGTGGAGCCTAGGTGCAGCAGCAGCAACTGGCCATAGGGAATGGGGTCCTGCAAAGCGGAGGAAACACGCCTCCCCAAGTCCGCTGCCAGCCGCGGTCTCGCAGCCTGCCCCCCGGTCGCTGGCCAGCCTCAGCCCGTGTTCCCCCTCCACCCCCTTCTTCCCTCTCCACCCCCCCTCTATACATCCCAGAGGCTCACTCACCTGGATCCTAGGATCCACCTCCTCCTCCTCGGGCTGGCTCCTCCGGCTCTGGCTTCTGCCTGCAGCAGCAACTGGCCACTGGGAAAGGTGTCCCGCAGAGCTGCCAGTGGAGGAAAAGTGCCTCCCCATGCCTGCTGCGGCCTCACAGCCTGCATGCCCTCCTTCCCGTAGCAACAAGGTGCCCTCCTCCCCCAACTAACAAGCTGCCTCCCTCCCCCCAGCAACCTGGCTGCCCCCGGCAACAGGCTGCCAAATCAGCGGACAAAAGCAGCCTCTCCGCCCCCTATTATTCCCACCTTTCCCCTCCTCCCCCTATACATGCTGGGCTCCCTGGGCAAACAAAGACTCCACCAAAACAAACAAAGTGCTGGCCTCATTGTGTTAGCAAAAAAAGGACCCTCCTCCTAGAACCCTGGGTGGTGTGTGGAAATAAAACTATTAGCTCAAAGCATGGTGCAGAGCTGTTTGGTATTTGATGAGTTACTCCTTTAGTCCTGAGTTTGTCACAGGGACAGAAATAGATGTGAAATCTTCTGAACAGGGGAACAGACAGCAAAACAAACATTAGAGGGGAGTTAACCTTTCCCTATGCTATCCAAAACTAAAAAAAATGTTTGGCTAGAGTTTCCCCTACAATATGTACCAGTTCCGAATTACATACAAATTCAACTTAAGAACAAACCTACAGTCCCTATCTTGTACATTACCTGGGGACTGCCTGTAGTGTGTCCGAGTGGACAAAGCATTGGTTTCCTAATCTTGGAATTGTGGGTTCAAGTCCCATCTGAAGTCATAGTTATGACATTTCCTAGTAAGTGCAATTCTCTTTGGCTTCCTTTTTGCCATATTATCTGTTAGATGTTTGAACACTGGAGAAGTGTCCCCTGGAACTGCCATTCCAGGGTTATGAGTTTAATTCTTGAAGGAGCCATTTAGACACGTCTGAGGCAAATCTGTCAGGGATGGCTCTTGGCCCTGCCATGAGCATGGGGAGTGGACTAGATGACCTCTCAAAGTTCTCTCCAGCTCTATGAAATGATTTATCTCCTTATAAAGAGCATCTGTGGACACTCTCTTGTGCAAGAAAGTTCTAATTGCTGTTTTAGGCACAAGAAATCCCTCTTGCCTGTGCACACTGCCTTCTTGTGCAAGAAGCCCTCTTTTCCAGTGGTTTACTATACATTTTCTTGCACAAGAATGCACATGCAGGGTAAACACTCCGCTAGTTTTTGCACAAGAATGGCCATTCTTGCGCAAAAGGCCTGCAGCATAGACATAGCTGTGCAGTGTGAGAAAACCTCACAATAACAAGCTCAAACCAGCAGGTCCCACTGAGACTTGAACTCAGATTGCAGGATTCAAAGTCCTGAGTGCTGCCCCTTACACCATGGGACCTACACACTGACCGCTTCATGGGCATTGGGGACACTCAGTTTTCTGGCTGGCCTCTGCACTCCTGGCTTTCCTCCTGCTGCTTCATCCCTCTGGCTATGACTACACGGCACATTGATTTTGGAATAAGCTGTCCTTGAATAGTGATTCCAAAATAGTTTATTTCGAACTAGCACATCTACACTGCCGGGAAACCTCAGAATAGTCTGAGGCAGGCTCCCCAGCGTAGACGACCTGTCTCAGAAGAATAAGTTAGTATGTCCACAAGAAGGGGCTAGTTCAAACTAGTAGCAGTGGCGCAGCTACACAGGCCTTATTTTGAAATAGCTAATTTGGAATAGGCGTTAGTCTTTGTAAAATGAGGTTTGCAGAAGTCGGAAAAAGCCGTCTGATACTTCAGAATTATTTCAAAATGATGGAATTGCTGTGTAGACTCTTGCATTGTTGTTGTGGAATAACGGCCATTGTTCCAAAACAACTTTTGTGTGTGGACAGAACCTGCACAGCCCAAGAAATGTGATTGGCAGCTCCTCCCCACCATTGTTTTGTCAATTGCAGTGCAGGGTTCTGAAGACATGGACACAAGGTAACCACCTTCGTTGTCTTCTGCTAAGGCCAGGCTGGAGGGAAAAGAATGGCTCCTTTGAGCTGGAGTTGAACCGGCGACCTAAGGATCACTTGCCAAACACACGCTACAGTCCTCCGCTCTACCAGCTGAGCTATCAAAGGGTGCCTGAGTATGTCTTCTTTGTCCAGGTTGTCCTTTCTGCAAGTCTCAGGGCAATCGCTCCCCCCCAAGTAGGTGGCATTGCTGATGAGGGGCAGAGGTGCACAGAGGCTGTCACAGGTACTTCACATGCAGACAGACCCCTTCAGTGAAACCTGATCTAGATCCATCCATGTCACAGCAAAAGGAAGAAAGTTGGGTTCTTCTCATGTGTCTTCTTTGTTCCAGAGTCTCTAGGGGTGTGGAAGGGTCAGGTCTACAAAAAAACAAACCAATTGAATGAACCTTAGTCTAGAAGCACCCCTGAGGGTTTCCTTCTATCTTTGGCCTGGAAAGGTCTTCTGTAACAATATGGTTTCTCTGTAACCCTATTGGAAGGCCTGTAGCTATTCAGTAGGTCTAAGCTAAAGCTTTCTTTTGCAGCCAGACTGAAGAGCAGCAGCAATTATCTGTAAAGCCTGGAGTCACATACTCATATTCCAGCTAAATGACACTGAAATAGTGTCACACTTAGAAGTCCAAGACCCTGACTATTGCACCCCAGCTCACAGCAACCCTCATCTCTTCTCTCTGCTTTGCAGCAGGGTAATTGCTGGGCTAGAATAAAGGGAAAAGCTGAACCAGAGGAACACACGCTCCCCCTCCCACTCTCAGACCCCCCATACCCAGCCCCCTGCCCAGAGCCTCAGCTGTGGCTTAAACCTGGTTCCAGGGAGAAGAGGCCAATGCAAACAGCCCCATGGCAGCGAGGGAGTCAGCACGTCGGTGGGTGGGGCAGAGAGCTGGGGGCAGATCTTGGCTCTAACTCACTAGGCGACCTTGGCCTGTTCAGTGAATCTCTCCCTGTCTCCATGGCCCTGTCTGTACAGCAGGGACAGCAACACTCACAGCCCCACAGGAGGGGGCTGGTTTAATGCTTCACCCCACGGCCCAGCAATGAGCCCCCAACTCTCCCTGTGCTCGGGGAGCCAGGTTTGATGTGTGAATTCTGTGGGGCAGGTGCCGTCAGCCCTGGGCACTGGGGTTAGTTACCAGTTTCCCCTGCCCTCTGGCACTGCTCAGATCAGAGCTGAGGCGGCTGAGTGGTTCAGGTTTTCGATTAGAAAGCCAATAGATTAAGCAGGTTCACAAAATCCACTAGTTCTGTAGCCCCAGAAATGTAAATGTGAACCACAGTCCTGCCTGTCCCTTCCCCTCACGCCATGGGGCTGGAACGCCAGAGGAGTGAGGTGTCTGAGTTGGGGGCCATATCACAGAGGGCTGGGGGCCTTTGGAGGAGTTTCTTTGTGTCTCACTTTTGTGGTCCCTGATTTTTCTGTGGGTCAGTGGCTCCCGACCCAGAAAAGGTTCCCCACCCCTGCCATAAATAAAGCAACATTGAAACCTTGTGTGCTGGCCATAATGTTTTCCCTTTCTTTAAAATGAAGTTTGATCAACTAACATGAGACAGTTCAAACGCTTAATCTATTTAATGATTTAAATGAAACTTTTCTCCCCAGCTGCAGCCCTAGCAAAATGGCTGGGGTGTGATTATGTCATTAGTGGCGAGTGTCCATTAGTAACCAAGAGTCCATGGAAAGGTTTGGGGCGGGCAGGGGCTCAGCAAAGGGGTGGGGTCTTGGGGAAGGGACGGGGTAGATCCTGGCTTGCCCTGACATTTAAAAGGTGACCTTGGGGGCATGTGGCCCCCTGAGCAGCCTCTGATGTTCCCTGTGTGAGCCCCAGAACCAGCCCTGAGTGACAGGGGCAGAGGGGGAGCAGCTCACACATGCCAAGGGGCTGCCCAGGGGCAGGACATGAGCCCTGAGAGGCAGCAGTGACATCACAAGGAACTTTTACAGCACCTCAGCTCATTGGCTGGGAGGCAGTGACCTCACAGAGGGGCCATGGCAACAGCCAGGTGGGACAGGCAGCAGGGCTGGGGCATCTCAGAGACCCCCATGGCCTGGCTGCCTGGAATCTCCTTTGTGAGGTTTCCCCTTGAGGGCAAAAGGGATTGAGGGTCCCAGCTGGGAGTGTCTCTGTGGAGATTTCCCCTTTCCTCAGGCTGCAGTGGGAGGGGTTGGGGCAGGCAGGGGTACAGGAGAGGCTGGCATTGAACTGAAGAGAGAGCTGGGAGAAGCAAGAGGAAGGGCTGCAAACATCCAATGAGGATGGGATTTGAACCCATGCGTGCAGAGCACAATGGATTAGCAGTCCATCGCCTTAACCACTCGGCCACCTCATCTGAGCTGTAAGGGATTGTTACCAATTACCCAAAGCCGTCACTGCCAGGAACCGTTGTGCCACTCGCTGGCTGGCCAGGGACACCCAGGGTAGGAAGGTTTTGGCTTTTCACAATGTTCCCTGGGCTGTTGTACAAAGCTCAGTGCTCGTAACAAACCAAAACAGCCCTTGACTACATCTACGCTGCAGGCTTATTACACAAGAACTGTTTTGTGCAAGAGTTCCTGCGCAAAATGTCTTGTGCAAGAGTACGTCCACATTGCCATGTGCTTCTGGGCAAGAATGTCCGTGGCAGTGTGCACACTCTCTTGTGCAAGAAAGCTCTGATGGCCATTTTAGCCATAGGGATTTCTTGCACAAAAAAACCCTGTTGCCCATTCATACGACCTTCTTGTGCATGGGGAGAGGAATACCTCTTGCGCAAGAAGCCCTCTTTTCCTACGTTTTGCTGTAAATTTAGTTGCACAAGAACGCGCGTGCAGTGTAGATGTTCCTCAAGTTTATGTGCAAGAACGGCCATTCTTGAGCAAGAAGCCTGCAGTGTAGACGTAGCCCCTGGGTGCCCAGAGACGGGCTGTCTAGTCACAGTCTGGCTCAGCGCACACTCTGCAATGGGAAGACGTCCACGGAGCAGGCAGATGGCAGCGGCACACGGCTCTGGTGGGCCCAGCATCCAGAGGAGCGTTTCCGATATGAGTGTTTACTGACAGTGTCCGTCTCTGGTCTGACTTCACAGTGTGGTGAGACACTGGCACCCACAGCAGCATGGATGGGGTGGCTGGATGGAGTGGCTGGTGGCTGGCTGGTAGGAGCAGTGGCAAGTGGCCAAGGGAGAGGGTGAGCCTCATTTGCATTTCTAATGAGCCACCATTGTTGTGGAAGAGGCTCTTGCGCCAGAAGGTGCAGGGGACAATCAGCGGGCGGAGGGTTATTTTTTCTCCCCCCTGGGCTGATGTGGCTAGAACTGAGGAGAAGAAAATCCTCTTCCCTTCTCCTCAGAAGATGGAAATTGCAGTTTGCAGGATTCAGAGCCCTGAGTGCTGCCCCTTACACCATGGGACCTGCGGTGTGAAAGTGCAGTGGGCACCTCTGACTCTCAGCTCTCAGGCTGGCCTCTGCTCTCCTGGCTCCCTCCAGCTACTTCATCTCCCAGGACTCCCTGTGAGAAATGTGTCACTTTCACCCCTGGGAGCAGCTCAGCCATGCAAAGGGGCTGCCTGGGGCAGGACATTAGCCCTGGAGGGCAGGGGTGGGTGTGGCAGTGACATCACAAGGGCCTTTTGCAGCCCCTCAGCTTATTGGCTAAAGGAGGTTGGGAGGTGATGACCTCACAGAGAGTCCATGACAATGGCCAGGTGGGACAGGCTGCAGGGCAGGGGCCATCTCAGAGCCCCCCATGGCTTTGTTGCTGGGAGTCTCCTTGAGAGTTGCCCTTGAGGCCTTTTCGGAGCCTTCTCCTTTCCCACGACTAACTGACCTAGATGCCAGACGTCGCTGTGGAGAAGGGTAGTGCCTCCAAGAAGGCTTCTGTAAATGCAGCAGTGGAATTAGCTCAAGTGGTAGAGCGCTTAGCATGTGAGAGGCAGTGGGATTGATGCCCACATTCTCCAACTACAGCTCAGCTCTTATCCCTTATTTTCACTGTCAGGGGCTCAGTGGCCCCCTCCCTCTTCCTACCTGCTCTCCCAAAAGAGACAGACCTGGCTCCCCTTTCTTTGCCACCAGAAATTGCCATGCTGCAAAGCAGAGAGTGGAGATATCAGGCTCTGTGGTGCAATGAAAAGCATGTTGGACTTTTAAGCTGCAACAAAATACAGGACTATGTAGCACTTTAAAGACTCACAAGATGGTTTATTAGATGATGAGCTTTCGTGGGCCGGACCCACTTCCTCAGATCAAATAGTGGAAGAAAATTGTCACCACCATATATAGCAAAGGATACGATTAAAAAAACCGAACACATATGAAAAGGAGAAATCAAATTTCAGAACAGAACGGGGATGCGGGGGGGGGGGGGGGGAAGGTAAATGTCTGTGAGCTAATGATATTAGAGGTGATAATTGGGGAAGCTATCTTTGTAATGGGTAAGATAACTAGAGTCTTTGTTAGGACCCCGCCGTAAAGTGTCGAATTTTAGCATGAATAACAGTTCAGAGGATTCCCTTGAAAGTGCAGTTTTAAAAGGCTTTTGAAGCAGGATGCAGGTAATTAAGTCATTGAGATAATGTCCTTTCTGGTTGAAATGGCAAGAAACTGGTTTTTTTCTGTATTTTGTTTCAGCTACCCTAGACTAACATGGCTACTTTTCTATCACTATTTTAAGCTGCAGTGATTCATGTGAGCCCAGCTAGACATTCAAAGTTTGTGGGTTCAAGTCCCACGAGTGTCACTTTAGCTGCTTTCTCATTTCCAGGGTGCAGCTTTTACAGAACAGGCAACCCTTAGGGTGAAACTGGGGTGTGCCTGAGTCCAGACAGTTCACAGCAGACCCCAGTGAGGATGGAGGGAAGGGCTGGTTCTTGCGGTTGGGGCTGGGAGTTGTTCTGAAAGGCTTCAGGTGCCGTTAGATCATTTTATCCCTCCCTGTCTCCTACCAGTGCTGAGCAACACTCAGGCTATGTCTGCCCTACACTGCTCTTCTGGGAAAAGCTACGCACATTTCAAAACCCAATTTGTGCAGCTTTTTCTTCTGCTTTTTTTGGGGGAGAGGGGAAGAGTCACACAAGGGAGGCAGCAGGCAGAGCCAGCCCAATGCACCAGCTTCCCAGGGCAGGGGAGGCCAAGGCACAAGCAGCTGCCTGGCCTAATTTATCTGGCTTCCCCAGGTTGGCACCCAGGGGCATTATCAGCTGACGTTACCCCCCCTCTGTCACATGAGCGTTGGGCTCATCAACAGGCTGGTCAGCAGCAGCTGCAGTTACCTGGGCACCACAATAAGAGAAGACCCTGTGTTTCTGCCTGGCTTTGAACCAGGAACCTTTTGTGTGTTAGGCAAACACGATAACCACTACACCACAGAAACACATTTCAATAGGTGGAACTTGTCTGACTGTTCTGTTTCTAGCTCTTTCTAATACCCTGGTCTGCAGGGGAGGGAGATGCTCCTTGTGAACACTCCACCTCTTGTTCTCAGGGAACCACCTAATTTCCTCACCAGCCCCTTGAGATTTGTAGCTCAAAGCTGGAGCTGTTGTGGAAAGAGGTGAAGCTACAGAAGCTGACGGGGGACAATCAGCAGGCGGAGGGTTATTTTTTCTCCCCCCTGGGCTGATGTGGCTAGAACTGAGGAGAAGAAAATCCTCTTCCCTTTTCCTCAGAAGATGGAAATTGCAGGTGGTTCTCTCTCTGGTTCTCCTAAAGCTTGACCCCAGGACTAGACTTTTTCTTTCTAAAACCCTGGTGAAAAGTGAGAGCCAATTGCTCACAGGCTGAGAATGTGAGTTAAAGAAGGGCACTGCCCAGCATGGGGCTTGAACCCATGACCCTGAGATTAAGAGTCTCATGCTCTACCTACTGAGCTAGCCAGGCTGCCTGCAAAAACGTTCCTAATATCCCATCTCAGGGTAACAGGAGCCAAGTGTTCTCCACTGCCTGACTCAAGGCTCTTTCTTGCCCCTACTGTGGGGTTCTGCTCTGTGGAGAGGTTTGAACTCGAACCCCACTCCCAACACACCCACTTCTTTCCCCACAAGGAACGGCCCCATTTCCATCTCTCCAGGGACTGGTCCGTTCTCTGCAAAATGCTCAGACTGTTTCATTTTCTCCAGGAACGAGAGGGATCCAAGCGCCCTGTTCCCCAGCGAGAGGTATGTGTCCTCTTCCCCCCTTTCCAAAGACACAGCAGGCCAGGGGGCTATGAGCCTCCAGAAGCCCCTTCCTACTTGGCCTCCCACAAAGCTGGGGTGAAAAGCTGCTAAACCCCAGCCCTCCTGGGCCAAGCCATGGCAGAGGTAGCAGGATTCACTCCCATCTTCTCCTGTCTGTGCCCTGGTATCCCCCAGGTGTCCATGTTGTTCACTTATCTCTGGGCTTTGGGCACCTGCCCCATCAAACCTAGTTTAAAGCCTCCTCACTAGGTTAGCCAGTCTGCACCCAAATACTCTTCCCTTCCTCAACAGGTGAACCCCAGCGCTGCTGAGCAGCCCTTCCTGCAACAGCATCCCATGGGCAAGGAAGCCAAAGCCCCCTGCCCACTGAGCTGTAGCTTTCTGTGCCCAGGGGGCCAGAAACTGCCTGGGCTCGATGGCTGGAGGGAAGTGGGGAACGGCTGCACTTTGGGAGTCAAAAGTGTTGTCTGGAAACATAAAGAGCCATTTTAAAGACACTTTGGAGGAGGGCACCATGGCTTAGCTGGCTAAAGCACTTGCCTCATAAACAGGAGATCATGGGTTCAAGTCCCAGTGATGCCTTGTTGTAACCTTTGCTCACATTTACTTATGCCCTTCTGGGACACAGAAGAGGCCTCTCCTGGCCACCCATGGAACTGCTAGTTCAGGAAAAGGCTGATTGGGGAGGGGTATTGGGAAGAAGGAAACCACAAGCCTGGAGCCCCTGCAGAGGCTGCTGGCACTGGCAAGGCAGGGCTCTGACTGCAATTGCTGGGACAAGACAGCCAGCACCACACACCCTTGTGATTCCCTCAGGGGGTCAGGTCAGGGCCTAGAGAGCCTGAGGGAGCAACCACTGCAGCTCCTGCAGCCATAGAGAGTCAGGGTATGTGGGCATCAGGTGCTTCTCACTGGGCAATGAAATTGGCTGCTGTCCTGAGACAGGATCCTGGGCTAGTTGGGCAACTGGCATGGCCCAGTCTGGCTGTTCTGATGTTCTGTTTGGTTTCTGGTCTTGTCCCCTCTGGGCAATGGAAAATGGACCCGTGTCAGGCTAGTGTAGTTAAGGAGAGACCCATGTTCATGTGTCCCTTATGGTCTAGTGGCTAGGATTCAGTGCTTTCACTACTGAGGCCTGGGTTCAATTCCCAGTCAAGGAAACCAGCCTCATCTGTATTAATGAAATCTGCCAAGTCTTTGCCCTTTTCCATCACAGGGAGGGCCAGTGGCCTGAGGGAAGGGAGGGGCTGGGGTGCCAGTGGCAGACACTCCCAGCAGCCAAGCACATTTCTCAGGCAGCCCCTTCCGTGCGCAGGGGGTACAGGTCACACGCCTGGGTGAATAAGAGCTTGTGGGGACTGGCCAGGGCTTCAAGCAGGCAGCTCCCATTGGCCACAAACAAGCCTGGAGCAGGGACCAGGCATGAAGCCTTTTCCTCTGCAGCTGAGAGACACAAAGGGCCCAGCAGCCCCTTCTCTCAGCTGTGCGTGGGGGCAGGGTGAGCAGGGAATCTGCCTGAGGCTTCTTGCTGCCATGTTGGGTGGCTTCATGGGCTGGATCCAGCCCGCTGGCCTGTATTGCCCAGGCCTGGCTTAGAGGGAACCTTGGCTCTGGGCTGTGGGGGAGGGGCGCTGTGGAAAGGCCAGTCTCGCCTTCCTGGGGAGGGCATGATGACATGCGGCAAAACATCCTGGACAGAGAATTACAGGCCACACAGGACTCTTATCACAGCCAAAGTAGCTCAGTGGGGAGAGCGTTAGACTGAAGATCTAAAGGTCCCTGGTTCAATCCCAGGCTTTGGCATGCTCCCATAGGGGCTAATTACTTCAAGTTGATGGTTTTGCTTAGAGCTGTTCTCACAACCTGCACTGCAGGAGAAAAGGGGAGATGAGCTGCATCCTGGGGCTCTATCCTGCCACAGGGCAGGTACAAGGGCTACAGTTGGGGGGAATCAGGTGACACCACAAAAAACACTCCCTGTTGGCAGTGCTGGAACATGGCACCACATGAGCATGTTGCTAACACCCATGTTTCCCCCCCTCAGGGCCACTAGAGACTTCAGGCAGCTCTGTCCTTGCACCCTGGGGCTGTCTGTCTGGGCCATGCACTCACACACACTGGCCCCTCCCTTTCTAGGACAGGGCTCCTGTTGTTCCTTGCTTTACTCAACCTGGGAGTTGGGCTTATCCCAAGCAGCAGGGTGTTTACCTGGGGAGCCACAAATAGGAGCAGAACCCCCGTTCCCACTTTTTGCTCGGCTTTGAACCAGGAGCCTTTTGCACATTAAGCAAACACGATAACCACCACCCCACAGAAACATGCTTGTCAGTTTTTTTCTGTACATAAACTTGGACAAATATTCTGTAACTAATTCTTTGCCCAAGGCAGAGCAATAGCAGGGAACAAGACCCCCCCCCAATACTTCTCTAGACCCTTTCCTCCCAACATGGGGGGGGCGCTGTGCGGCTCGGGAGAAGTAACCCACATCATATCCCCAACATTTCTGCCCTTCATGGATGGACCTTTGGGGGCAGGCCCAGACGCTCCATCCTCTCACTCAACTCCTATCACACACTGGAGCAGGGCAGCCCCCAAGGGTAGGGCTGAGCCATGGGCAGAGGCTGCAGGAGCTGAGCGTTTCCCTAGAGCCCAGGGACCCATAACGAGGTACCATGCGCCGTGTCTCTCTCGGAAGGCGCAGAAAGGGATTGACTGGGGACAGGGAGAGTGGCTTAGGGGTTGTGCAGCTTGTTGCCCTGGTTAGGGCGTGGCCAAAACACAGGCCGCGCTGTGAGCAGGATTTGAACCTGCGCAGGGAAACCCTATTGGATTTCTAGTCCAACGCCTTAACCACTCGGCCATCACAGCTGTGAAGTCAGCAGTGTCCCAGGATAAGGGAAACTGGTAAATAATCCCAGTGCTCAGGCCTGACCTCACCCGCCCCACAGAATTCACACAGCAAACCTGGCTTCCAGCACACAGGGCAAGCTTGGGGGCTCATTGCTGGGCCATGGGGTAAAGCATTAAACCAGCCCCCTCCTGCAGGGCCTGTGAGTGTTGCTGTCCCTGCTGTACAGACAGGGCCATAGAGCCAGGGAGAGATTCACTGAATGGGCCAAGGTCACCCAGCGAGTTAGAGCCCAGCTCTGCCCCCAGCTCCCTGCCCCACCCACCGACGTGCTGACTCCCTCGCTGCCAGGGGGCTGTTTGCATTGGCCTCTTTTGTTTTCTTTTCTGCTGTGAGACATTGGGACAGTTGGCCAGGGCGTCCCGCAGTTGCCATCTCCCTCTGTGCAGGTGCTGTGCAGAGCCCCGACTAGCAAACACTGACACTGCTGTTAGGTCCAGACCAGAGGGGAGTGTTTAAGGGTTATTTCAGAAGAAGGGTTTTCTCCCCAAATAACTGCATCTAAACAGTGTTTTTTATTTCATAATAAAGTATTTTGAAACAGCACCCAGACGCGATTATGCAAATAGAGCGCGGGATATTTAAATCCCGGTTTCATTTACAATTTTGAATGTCTCCATTTGGATCCCTCTCCTGAAGGAGACTGCAAGTGTAGACATGTCCTGGGTGTTGCAACCTCCCAGCACTCACCTGATGTTCCCTCCCCGCTGCCTGAAGACGTTTGGGAGTCCTCCTGCATCCCCTGGAGCTGCAGGACATCAGCGTTGTCATCCTGAAGCTGCAGCTGCTGCTTCCCAGGTGTCTCCATCCCAGACTCCACAACTATCCCTGGAGACAGGGGCTCCCCACGCCCCGGGATTCGGTCCAGTTCCTCACAGTATGCACAGTGCTGCGGTGCTTCCCCAGAGCGGGACCTGCCCTCACGGGCTCTCACACACCCCTCCCGCAATTAGTTGACCTTGGGTCTGACTTGGTCTAGGATGCAGGAGGGGGGAGGTGGCCTTTCTCTGCAAGGCCATCAGCCATTGGGCCATATGTTAGATAATTTCATGGAGGTTAGGTCCATAAAAGCTATTAGCCAGGGGATAAAATGGTGTCCCTGGCCTCTGTTTGTCAGAGGCTGGAGACGGATGGCAGGAGACAAACCGCTTGATCGTCGTCTTCAGTCCTCCCCCTCTGGAGCACCTAGTGCTGGCCACTGTCGGCAGACAGGACACTGGGCTAGACGGACCTTTGATCTGACCCAGTATGGCCGTTCTTATGTTTTTATGTTTATAAATGTCCGCATTCCTCCCCCTGGACTGCTGGGCCTGCAGAGACTCCCCATCGGATCACAGCTCCAAGAGGGTCTTTATCTCTGGCCCAGACACTGACAGTGCCCAGTGTTTGCTGCCCCGTGCTTGGTCCTGTGATGTGTCCCTGGAGGGGTCTCTGGGGGTTGTGCCTGAGACATGGCTCTCTGGAAGGCAGACGTGCTCGATCTTAGGCAAAGGACCCAGAAACAACACTTTACGGCAAAAAGCACAAGGACGCTCTTGTTCCGCATCCTTGGGCCACAAAAAGTATCCAGAAGTCACTTCCCCACCTCTCCCTTGGCTGCTCTAGAGCTTAGCCCAGAGTCTGATAAACTCTACTCTCCCACCCAACAACCTCTGGGACTCCTCTCCCGCCCAGCTCCTCACACCACGGAGAGCGCAGGGCAGCCACTACTCCAGCATCACCACTTCTGGTCTTTGCCTAATGGCCAAGAAGTTCTGCTTTACCCAAACCACACGGGCACCCTCTGGCCTCTGGCCAGCCTCATGGCAGACATGGGTTTCCCTCACTAATTTTCCCAGCATTTTGGCAGGCAGGCATTGGTGGTATAGTGGTGAGCATAGCTGCCTTCCAAGCAGTTGACCTGGGTTCGATTCCCAGCCAATGCAATGTAAAGAGGGAGCATCAAAGCTCCTTGCTGAGGTTTTACTTGAACCCTGAAAAAACAGGCACAAATGGGTCCTGCCGCTGTGGGCTGCCTCTCACCGCTTTTCATCCTCTCCGAAAGCATGCACAGTCATGCGGTTCCTCCCTCACATACCTCTGCTGCGATTCCTTGACCTTGGCTCTGACTTGGTCTAGGATGCGGGGGTAGGAGGGAGGTGGCCTTTCTTTGCAAGACAATCGGCCATTTAGCCATAAATGTCCACATTCCTCCGCATGGACTGCAGGGCCTGCAGAGACTCCTCCTGGGACTACAGCTCCAAGAGGGTCTTTATCTGTGGCCCAGACAATGACAGTGCCTGGTGTTTGCTGTCCCTTGCTTGATTTGATTCCCAGCCAATGCAAGGTGGGAAGGGAACAGGCGACCTCCAGGGGGAGATCTTATTTAACCCTGAACAACAGGCACAAGTGGGTCCCACAGCCAAGGGCTCCCTCTCACCGCTTTTCATGGGGAGCAGCTGAAACAAAACTAATTTGGCTGTTGTGGGGTCTGCATGGGGCTTGTACCTGTGACCTGGGCATTATTAGCATCAAGCTCTAAACAGCTGAGCCAGCAGGCCCAAAGGTGACCCCACAAGAGCGGGAAGAGAAGAGTTTTCCCTCCTATTGGGGAAAGGAGGCCAGGCCAAGGGCCTTTCAGCCACTGGGTCTGTGCAGGCTGGAGCCTCCTCCTACCAGTTTTCTGGCCTGTTTCCTGAAAAGCTTGCAGTCTTTTGCCTGTTTCTGCTTCCCTGTCCATAGCAGGCAGCTAAGCGGCGGGGATAGAACAGTCACCACAGCAAACATATCTGTGCCTAGCACAGGGTTTGAATCCATGACCTTGGCATTACTAGCTCCGTGCACTAACCAACTGAGCTAGCCAGCCAAACAAAGCACAGCCCACAAATAGCCCTTTCAGAAAGGCGCGTCCAGCAGCTGAAGGGCTGTCTCTGCAGCTGCCAATGGCTCTTCTCTGACAGGGCCACTAGTGACTCACTGTGACGTGGGCTGGCTCATCCAGCTGGTTTGAGGGTTGGTCAAGGTGGCTGGTGGCCAGCATGGTGCACTGACACCCAGGGAAAAGAGGCAGCCGCAATCTCTTGTTGCCAGCACCTTGCTTTAGTCTAGAGAACACATCTGCTCTTCCATAAAATTTTTTGGAAGAGCAGACATGCTTTTTTCGTATCTCTGTGTACTTCATTTTATGAAGAAGAAGGTGTGACGGACCGGGCCGTGTCTGGGCACAGCTGAGGGCGTCCGCTCAGGGCGAACTGCTCGAATCTGGGGCTACTTACAGCCCCCGACTGGTGACCTCTCCACACAGGCCACAAACCAGTCCCACAGAGCGCTTCAGCAACCTGCCTGAAGCCTCCCGAGAAAACCCCTCCGACACCCCAGCAATATCCGTGCCCCAGATGGCCCCATGTCTTATACACAGGTGGGGGGTCCTAGCACCTAATCCCACCTACCCCAAACAAGTTCTGTCCGGTTCCAAGAAACCAGCCACAGATCCCTGGTCAATTTACCCTCTGGACCTTACCCACAAATCACGCTGGGCCAATCCTTTAGAATCTATATCTAAAGGTTTATTATTACAAGAAAGAAAAGCACGAGAGTAAGTTTATTAAAGTACAGTACGTTACATGCACCGAATCTCCCAGTTCTCGATGCAGGCTCTAGCAGAGATGTTACAGCTGCTGGTTTAAAAGTTCTTATTGCACATCCTACGATCAGGATGGGTTCACAGGTCTTCCGGGCTCTTCAATCCCTGCAGTGCTGCCTCTGGGATGAAGTGCTAAGCTGAGAACAAAATGGCATCGACCGCATGGCCTCTTTATACCTCCTTCTTGGCCTCTTCTGGTCTCAGCCGGTCACCTGGTCCCCAGCCTCTCTCTGCTGGCCGCTCTTAGATGTCCGCCCTCCTGCTTTAGGTGTGTCCTTGGGCCATCAAGTGCCATTGTTCTACAGGGCTTCACTACTCAGCCTGTCCATAGCAATGCTTAACCACATTCCAAGAAATATTCAGCTTCCACACAGATTAAAGATCTACACACACAGACATTATGTACTCACATAAACAGTGTACACAGGATCAGAAAACAACAAGCTCCCATTCAATACCCCACATGGCTCTCTTTCATACCAATTTCTGGGGCCAACACCCCCACCTAGGGGTGCAGCAGCGATCTGGCTGCTTCCCTCCAATTCGGTAATGTGACAGAAGGGATGTTCCAAAACAGATGATTTTTCCCCAAAATTTGGCCCAGTGTACACAGGCTAAATGTTGGAAAAGCCTCTTCCAAAAAAAGAAGCAGAAAAAGCTATGCAAATTGGTGTTCACATACTTCTTTTTCCAGAAGAACAGTGCAGTGTAGACATAGCCTGCCTGTTGCACAGCAGTGGTAGGAGACATGGAGGGACAAAAGGGTCTAACGGCACCAGCAGCCTCTCAGAACCACCCCCGTCCCAAACCCCAAGTCCTAGCCCTTCCCTCCACCCTTACTGGGGTCTACTGGGAATTGCCTGGATGCCAGCCCACCCCAGTGTCAGCCTAAGGACTGACTGGTCTGTAAAAGCTGCATCCTGGAAATGAGGAAGCAGCTAAAGTGACTCTGGTGGGACTTAAACCCACAACCTTTGAATGTCTAGCTGGGCTCACATTAACCAACGCAGCTTAGAAGTCCAACGTGCTTTCCATTGCACCACAGAGCCTGGTGGGCTGTTGGGGTTGATATTGCCACTCTCTGCTTTGCAGCATGGCAACTGCTGGGGGAAAAGAAAGGGGAGCCAGGTCTGTCTCTTTTAGGAGAGCAGGTTAGAAGAAGTAGAAGGGGGCCCCTGACAGTGAAAACTAGGAACCAGGACAAAGCTGCAGTTGGAGAACATGGGCATCAATCCCACTACTTCTTGCATACAAAGCAAGGGATTTCTCACTTGAGCTAATTCCCCTGCATGTGAACGCTTCCTTTGCCCCACCCACCTTGTTCCAGACCCTACAACGTCTCTGTGGCAGCCTAAGGCTCCTTTTTGAAAGAGCCACTTGTGGGACTGACACCCGTGGGCCGGCTAGCTCGGAGGTTTAGGACGTGGTGCTCATATCACACAGACGTGTCTTAAGAGCAAGCCCCTTATTTCAAACCATAACGGGCTCACTATTCCGACGTCCCTGCAAACCTCATGGTGCAAGGAGCGAGGGACATTTTGCAATAGCGATTTATTTGGAACTAAGTGCTGTGTAGCCAGCGTCAAATTACAAAATAAGCTATTTCAAAATTGACTTGAAATAACCTACCCAATTGCATCGCTTATTCTGAGCTATGGGACACACCCCTAGTGAGTTAGAGCCCAGCTCTCTGCTCCACCCACCCATGTACTGACTCCCTCGCTGCCATGGGGCTATTTGTATTGGCCTCTTCTCTCTGTAGCCAGGCTTCAGCCAGGACTGAGACTCAGGCAGGAGAATGTGACCCGGCTCCCTGCACCTGGGCCCTGCATTTCTTATCCCTTCAGAGACACTTGCTAGTGGAGGAATAAATCAGTCACATGAGTGTAGATTATGAAATGTTGTTGTTGCCTTGGAAACTCCCCACAGACCTTCTCCCGGGGGCCCTGGGCAGCCAATCACACTGCACAGGTTACTTGGAGGTGAGTGTGCTGTGTAGACGTGCCCGTCCTGTTGAGGGCCAGCCTGATAGCGGGAGGCTCTGGCCACTTCCTTTCCTTGTCTCTCTCAGGCTGTGTCTACACTGCAGGGCTACGTCTACACTTCAGGCTTTTTGTGCAAGAGGAGAAGTTCTTGCGCAAAAACTTGCAGAGCATCTACATTGCACGCACGTTCTTGCACATGTAAATTTATAGTGCAGCATCAGAAAACAGGGCTTCTTGCACAAGGGTTATTCCTCTCCCCATGAGGAATAAGCCCTCTTGTGCAAGAACTCATCCACAAGGAGGCAGTGTGGATGGGTAACAGGGGTTTCTTGCTCAAGAAAGCCCTATGGCTAAAATGGCCATCAGAGCTTTCCTGCGCAGGAGAACCTCCACACTGCCATGGGCGCTTTTACAGAAAAGCACTTCTCTTGTGCAACAGCACATGGGAGTGTAGACACACTGTTGTGCAAGACCTTTTGCACAAAACAGTTCTTGAGCAAGAAGTCTGCAGGGTAGGTGTAGCCAGGGGGTGTTTGGGTTTTTTACTAGCACTGAGCTTTAGGGACTGGTCCTAGCCAGGAATGTGTCTGGTGCTGGTTTGTGACACTCTAAGGCCGTGTCTACACTGGGCGTAAGAGCGACGCTGCCGTGGTTGATGTTCCAGGCTCTAGGGAAGACCCACTGATTAGAACTGAGCTGTGCAGAGTCTTGTAAAGGGAACCGCAACTTCTCTGGAGATTGGCTGAGTTTTATATGAGGGTTTATCAGAAGGGACGTTGTGGGCTCTGGAACAAGGTGGGTGGGGCAGAAAAACTCTTCAGAGGTAGGGGAATTAACTCAAGTGGTAGAGCGCTCGCTTTGCATGTGAGAGGCAGTGGGATCGATACCCACATTCTCCAGTTGTAAATTTTTGCTGCTTCCTCTTTTCCACAGACAGAGCCAGCCAGGGGCTAAGTGCTTCCAGGGCCTTCTTCCCTCTTCCATAAGGCAATGGGCTGGGTTCAGCAGTGTAGGAGGCGTCACGTTTGCCTCCCAGGGAGCAGTTCCCTGGCTAAAAGTCAGGCAGACAAAGTCCAGCCTGTAACACCCAGAGGAGGGGATTTGCTTGCCAGGGGAGGGCAGACACAGACCAGCACTTGGGAGCTTGGCTGCCAGCTGCTTAGCACATCTGGACACAGAAGAATCCCAAGGCTTGGTTCTGCCAGGCAGCAGTTTCCCCTCTTCTGTTTCTTTTCAGCTCGATGCAAACTGCCTCCCAGCTGTGGGTGAGGCTGAGTGTGTGTGAAACCAGCTGCGCTTTGGATGATTTTGTTAATTGTTTAAAAAGCCTCAGGCACCTCTTCTGCCTGGGGAGGTGGCTGTAACCATCCTTCCCGTGTGTCTATACCAGAGTCCAAGAGACAGATTAGAGTTTACTTCTCAGTGGTCCCGCGTCCCTCCTTTATCTCTGCGGTTACAGCCCCTGCTCTCTCCCATTTCTGGCCCATCCCCCAGGTGTCCATGTTGTTCACTCGCCTGTGGGCTTTGGGCACCTGCCCCCATCAAACCTAGTTTAAAGCCTCCTCACTAGGTTAGCCAGTCTGCACCCAAATACTCTTCCCTTCTTCGACAGGTGAACCCCACCCCTGCTGAGCAGCCCTTCCTGCAACAGCATCCCATGGGCAAGGAAGCCAAAGCCCCCTGCCCACTGAGCTGTAGCTTTCTGTGCCCAGGGGGCCAGACACCGCCTGGGCTCGATGGCTGGAGGGAAGTGGGGAACGGCTGCACTTTGGGAGGCAAAAGTGTTGTCTGGAAACATAAAGAGCTATTTTGGCAGAGGGCACCATGGCTTAGGTGGCTAAAGCACCTGCTTCATTAACAAAAAATCCTGGGTTCAACTCCCAGTGGTGCCTTGTTGTAACCTTTGCTCACATTTTCCTACGTCATTCTTCCCCACACACCTCTCCACTCAGCCTTTTCCTGAAACAGCAGTTCCATGGGTGGCCAGGGGAGGCCTCTTCTGTGTCCCAGAAGGGCATAAGTAAATGTGAGCAAAGGCTGCAGCAGTAACTGCTTTTTATTTGGCAAGTGCTTTAGCCAGCTAAGCCACTGTGCCCTACTCTGACCCACCTCTAAACTGTTCTACTGTATGGTCCCTGACAACACCATTGTCTCGCAAAGTTCGGCCATTCCTCATTTCCCTTCTGCCTTCCCACCCTGGTGGTGTCTGGCTCCCTGGGCACAGAAGGCTACAGCTCAGTGGGCAGAGGCTCTGACATGCACATCTCCCCCAGCCACTGGGGCTGTAGAGTTGCCTTTGAGGTTCTCCAGGGTTGGGGAAGGGCAAAATTGAGCAAACTTTTGATTCTCTGGCTTGTAAACCCCTTGGTCTCAGGGTTTAGGTTGGAGTTCCCAGGTGGGGGCCCGGCCTCCTTCAGTTTGGTCCCTTCCTGAGGGCACAAAATAGACATCAGAGAATTCCTTTGCCCTGCAGCAATCTCTGTTGGCCAAAGGGTTAGCAACCGAATATTTGCCCAAGCTTAAGTGCAGTAGCAGAAAACATTTGTATGTGTGTTTCTGTGGTGTAGTGGTTATCACATTTGCTTAACACGCAAAAGGTCCCTGGTTCAAAGCCAGGCAGAAACACAGGGTCTTCTCTTATTGCTGTTCCCCTGGGTGCCCACAAGGCAGTTCCAGGGCCTGCCCCCTGGTGCAGGGTTTGGCAGCATGTGCGCTGGCTTTCAGGAGCTTGTGGGAGACAGCTCAGCAGGTTAGGCTGAGAAAGGAGAACGCGGAGGGGGGGGGGCCTGAGACTTCTCAGTGGTGCCTTGCCTGACACCAGGTCATTGCGGCCACTCAGTCCAGGGCCCACCCTGGAAGTGCCACTACTGTGGCTGTGCACCTTCGGGGCAGTGTGGCTGTCACCTTTGGTGCAAGTGGACACAAAGCCACATAATGTCCCGCCTCATGCCCAGACCCCAGCCACCCCATTCCCCTGGCTTTCTTCTCACCCAACACCCCCAGCTTGCTTTGCCACCCTCCCTTGTTCCTGCTCCCCCACCCTGCTCCTTTATCCACGTTCCTCATGCTCCCTTTCTCCTGGCCACACACGGGTCCTTGGCGCTTCTCAAGCCAGGCCCTGCAAGGAGCCACCAGGGCAGGAACCAGCCCTTGGAGCTCGGCTTGCACCGGATCTGGGAGTTTTCCCACCACATCTCACCTGGGAAGAGGTGACTTGTTCTCCTTCCTTCTGACCTTACGTCTCCGCTCCCTTCAAAGGTCTCCGCTGCCTCGGGACCCACATCTTCAAGAGCTCTACCATTTGAGCTAATTCCCCTGCCTCTGCACTTTTCCTTCCAGAGCCCACAATGTCCCTGCAGCTGCCCAAGGCTCCTTTCTGAAAGGGCCACTTGTGAGACTGACACCTGTGGGCCGGCTAGCTCGGAGGTTTAGGACATGGTGCTCATATCACAATGATGCGTCTTAAGAGCAAGCCCCTTGTTTCAAACCATAACGGGTTCGCTAAGCCATGGTCCCCTCCTCACCAGTGGCCTGTAAAACTCTATGGTCCCAGACAGCACCTTTGACTCCCGACCATTCCCCATTTCCCTCCAGCTTTCCCACCTTGGCAGTGTCTGGCTCCCTGGGCACAGAAGGCTACAGCCCCATGGGCAGAGGCTCTGACATGAACATCTCCCCAAGCCGCTGGGACTGTGGAGCTGGTCCCTTCCTGGGGGCACAGAATTAAGGAGTGAGAATTCCTTTGCCCTGCAGCAATCTGAGCTGGCCTAGGAGTTAGTAACAGAATTTTTCTCCACATTTATGTAGAGGAGAAAACTTTTGCAGAGTTGTGATGGCCGAGTGGTTAAGGTGTTAGACTAGAAATCCAATAGGGTTTCCCCATGCACGTTCAAATCCTGCTCACAACGAGGCCTGTGTTTTGGCCACACCCCTAACCAGGACAACAAGCTACCCAAGTCCTGAGACACCCTCCCCTTCTGCTCCTGTCAGAGAGAGGCCTGGGATGGTGCCTTGTGCTGGGTTCCTGAGGTCTCAGGTAAACTCTCAGCTCCTGCCCCTCGCCTTGCCACCACTGCATGGCTCAGCCCTACTCCTGGGGGCTGCTCTGCTCTGGAGTGTGACAGTAGCTGGGAGAGAGGTCGGGGAGTCTGGGCCTGTCCCCAAAGGTCCATCCCTGCAGGGGGGCAATGCAGGGGATGTGACGTGGGTCTCCCCTCCTGAGTCACCAAGCCCCTGCCACCTTCCCAGTGTTGGGAGCAAAGGTCTAGAGAAGTAGCGGGGGGAGGGGGGTGTCTTATTCCCTGCTCTTGCTCGGCCTTTTCCCCAAAGCATTGGCCAAGAGTTAGTAGCAGAATATTTGTCCAAGTTTAAGTGCAGCAGAATTTAAGTTCTTTGCAGGTGTTTCTGTGGTGTCGTGGTTATCACATTTGTCTAACACACAAAATGTCCCTGGTTCAAAGCCAGGTCGAAACAGTAGATATTGTACCTCCCCTTGGTGCCCAGGTCAGCGCAGCTCCTTCTGCCAGGCCTGTGCCTGGGTTGAGCCCAACTCCCACCTGACAGAGGGGGTGACATCAGCTGAGAATGCCCGTGGGTGCCAGCCTGGGGAAGCCAGATGAGTCAGGCCAGGCACCTGTTGGAGGCTTTGTAGGAAGCAGGCCAGAGATCTGGTAGGAGGAGGCTCCAGCCTGCACAGAGCCAGTGGCTAAAAGGGTCTTGTCCTGGCCTTCCTCCCCTGGCCTGTTGGCAGCAGCTTAGTGGCAAGTGTCTTAGATTAAACAGCTGAAAATCCCTGATTCTATCCAGACTGTTGCATGTCTGGAAGTGCAGCAGGGGCCTCTCTCTACCTCTTGATGTGCTAGTGTCTGTGACATCCCCTTGTCCATTTCTGCGTGGCCTTAGACACTCATGTTCCTCTGATTAACCCCCAGCCCTTCCTCAGAGTCACTGCTGCCTTGGCTAAAGGCCCATGTGGCTGCTAGATGGAGCTAGTCACATGTAGATTTACTGAACACACACACACCCTTGGTTGCTTGGAACCAGATCAGTCCAAAAATAGCGGTGTTTGAAATAAGCGTGCTTTGCAGATGTACCCAGAGGCTATGTCTGGACTGCAGGCTTCATTCGGAAGAAGCTTTTTTCGGAAGGGATCTTCAAAAAAAAACTTCTAGAAGAGAGCGTCCACACTGCAAAAGTGCATTAAAAAAGTGATCTGCTTTTCCGAAAGAGAGAGTCCAGACTGAATGGACGCTCTCTCGCATGTAAGCTGGGATTGCTATGGATGGAATGGCCACCAGGGCACCTGTGCTTTTCCCCCTTTCCTCTTCTTCCAGAAGAACTTTCTTCTCCAACCACACATGCGTTTTTCCAAAAGAGCTCTTCTGCAAAAAGGCTTCTTCCTTGTACAATGAGGATCACCAATGCCAGAGAAACCCTCTGTTCTTTCCATTTTCTTGCAGAAGAAGGGAAAACTCTGTAATGTGGACATACCCTGAGAGCTTAGAGAAGGGGAGGGAGGCAGGACCACGGGGAGAAGGCTCCATGACTGTGTGAGAGGGAGACTCTGCCCTGGCCAGTGGGGAATCGTTGCCTCTGTCAGGGACTCTAGCCCAGATGGCTCAGTTTGTTGACTGACCGCAAAGAGACAGGCAACACCAGCAAAGTCCAGTCACAAGCTCTTTATTGAAGAGTGCGCACAACGATAGAGAGCGGCCTGTCTCCAAAGAGTTGGGGGGGGCCGAGACTGGGCATGAGAGGGTTGCGGTAAAACAGCATCTGTAAGAAAGCTACGTGTGGGGGTGCAGGCTGGGAGGCTCAGGGCAGCGTGTGGGGATGACGGAGGAGGGCCGGATGCCGGGGACGCAGAACCGGGGGGTGGTGTGTGGATACTTGTCTGTTTTGGGCAGGTTCCTCACTCCCACGTCCCAGACACATAATGTGGCACAAAGACCAGCAACGGTCCCTGCACAAAGTGTGACCCAGGGATAAGCGTTAGCCCCGGGAACAAGCATCGCCCTGCAGAGGAGACACCCCTGGTATGGAGCCAACAAGCCCAGGAGCCGCCTGCTCAGGATCCCCAAGGGCAGTGACACAGACTCCCTGGCACAGGAGAATCCCAAGCCTCAGTTCTGCCTCTTCCGCTTCTTGTCAGCTCCTTGCAAAACACCCCACAAGGGTGAGTGAGGGTGAGTGGAGATAAACCCAGATGTGCTGTAGAGCAGCTGTTAGGTGGGGAAAGAGAGGGGCCCCCTCGGCCTCCCCGAGCACCTCAAACATGTATGAAAACTGCACTTGAAAACACTAACGCAAGTGTCAGGATGGCCAAGTGGTCTAAGATGCCAGACTCAAGGTCCTGCCTTTCCCTCAGTTGGGTGTTCTGGTGTCTGAATGGAGATGTGGGTTCAAATTCCACTCCTGACATGTCTTCTTCTTGATAGCTAGAGAAGTGACCTCATTTCCCTGTCTCCCCAGATATTGTAGAAGCACTTGCTCAGCATTTCTCTGAGGCTGCATCTACACAGCAGCATTCCTTGGGAATAACAGCCATTACACTGCAATAACAATGGGAGCGTCTACACAGCAATTCCATTATTCCGACGTCTGTAACGCTCCATCCAGACCAGTGGTCTGAGCCAGGAGGTTTCCAGGCTGCAGACAGACAAGCCCACAGGCAAAGACAAAGCAAAGTCCCAGCCACTTCCTGCTCAGCCCAGCGGGGTCTCTGTGTGGCCCCCAGACCTTTTGTTTGCCATTGCCCAGGTGCAGAGGCCCAGATTCAGCAGCACTCACAGGCCCCACAGGAGGGGGCTGGTTTGATGCTTCACTCCACGGCCCAGCAACGATCCCCCAAACTCCCCCTGTGCTTTGAGAGCCCCGTTTGCTGTGTGAATTATGTGGGGCAGGTTATGTCAGGCCTGGGCACAAGCAGGGTTCAGAACCATCCCACAAGTAAGTCCCCGCTCAAGAGATTGAGCAGTGTCCTTTGCCAGCAATGCAAGTCCAGCCATGTAAGTGTCCCATTCACATGCCCAAACTTTCTCCATACTCCACTCACAGTTGCTGCCCTTGCTCAGGGCAGATAAGAGCTCACAGGTGGTTTTCAGAGCTCACCTCCCACTCTTGGGGGGGTGGAGATAGGAGGCATCTCACCCACTCTGTTGGCTACTTGCTACTGCTCCTACCAGCCGCTCCCTCCAGCCACTCCGTCCATGCTGCTGCGGGTTCCAGTATCTCACAACACGGTAAAATCAAATCAGAGGCAGACACTGTCAGTAAGAGCTTCTCTTGGAAACGCTCCTCTGGATGCTGGGCCTCCCTCCCCAGCACACCAGAGCCGTGTGCCACTGTCATACGCCTGCTCCATGGACATCTTCCCATTGCAGAGAGCGCTCCGAGCCAGACTGTGATTAGCCAGCCCCTCTCTGGGCACCCAAGGGCTACGTCTACACTGCAGGATTCTTACACAAAACTTGAGGAGCATCTATAATGCACGCGCATTCTTGCACAAGTAAATTTATGGCAAAATGTAGGAAAGGAGGGCTTCTTGCGCAAGAGTTATTCCTCTCCCCATGAGGAATAAGCTCTTTTGTGCAAGAGCTCTTGCACAAGAAGGCAATATGGATGGGCAACAGGGGTTTCTTGCAAGAGAGAGAGTGCACACTGCCATGGACGTTCTTGCGCAAAAGCACATGGCAGTGTGGACGCGCTGTTGCACCTAACAGTTCTTGCACAAAAAGCCTGCAGGGTAGATGTAGCCAGGGGGTGTTTGGGTTTGTTACCAGCACTGAGCTTTATACAACAGCCCAGGGAACATTGTGAAAAGCCAAAACCTTCCAGCCCTGGGTATCCCTGGCCAGCCAGAAAGAAAGGGAATTTCGGTTACTGTGCCCCAGTGGCCTAATGGACAAGGCATTGGCTTCCGAAGCCAGGGATTGTGGGTTCAAGTCCCATCTGGGGTGATACTTGTGATGATTCCTAGTGGAGTCTCTTTCTCTTTACCATGTTAGCTGTGAGGGTCCCCTGGAATTGCCATTTTCCCCCAGACAGGACCCCTCAGGAGCAGACGGTGACACTGGTGTTAGGCGCAGACAGGAGGAGAGTGTTTGTTAAAAGCTGAGGTGTGCACAGTGAGGTCAGATGCAGGCGCTGGCTTCTCTGTATGCACCTTGGCACCTGTTACCCATCAGTACCTGCCACCTCTCACTCCCCTGCCAGCACCCAGACAGAAGGCCAGTGCACATGGAGCCAGAGACCGTAGCGAGGGAGGCAGCTGCAGCACAATTCCAGGCTTGAGGCACATTGAACAACTATTTGAAACATTTTTAAAACAAAAAATATGAAAAACTTTAGGCTCCATCTGCACTGCAGGCTTCTTGCCCAAGAACTGTTTTGTGCAAGAGTTCTTGTGCAAGAGCACATCTACACGGCCATGTGTTTTGGCACAACAGGGAGGGAGAGCTGAGTGGTTTGAGTATTAACTTGCTAAACCCAGGATTCTGAATTCAATCCTTGAAGGGGCCATTTAGAGATCTGGGGCAAATCTGTCAGGGAGGGTTCTTGTGCTTGCTATGAGGGTAGGGGGCTGGACTAGCTGACCTCTCAAAGTCCCTTCCAGCTCTATGAGGTGGTTTATCTCCTCCGAAGGAGCATCTACAGCAGCATAGATGCTCTCTTGTGCAAGAAAGCTCTAATGGCTATTTTAGCCATAGGGGTTTCTGGCACAAGAAATCCCTCTTGCCTGTGCACACTGCCTTCTTGTGCAAGAGGGCTTATTCGTTATGGGGAGAGGAATAACTCTTGCACAAGAAGCCCTCTTTTCCAATGGTTTACTGTTTTTCTTGCACATGAATGCACATGCAGGGTAGACACTGTGCTAGTTTTTGCACAAGAACTGCCATTCTTGTGCAGAAGCCTGCAGCATAGCCAGGCAGTGTGAAAAACCTCACAACAATAAGCCCCAACCCAAGAGGTCCTACTAAGATTTGAACTCAGATTGCAAGATTCAAAGTCCTGCCCCTTACACCATGGGACCAAGACAGGTGACTGTGTGTAGCCATATGGAATACTGAGCTTTCAGACTGGCCTCTGGACTCCGGGCTTTCCTCCTGCTGCTTCATCCCTCTGGCTACGACTACATGGCACATTTATTTTGGAATAAGCTGGTCTGGAATAGTGATTCCAAAATAGCTTATTTCGAACTAGCACGTCTACACTGCAGGGAAACATCAGAATAGTCTGAGGCAGGCTCCCCAGTGTAGACGAGCTACCTCGATTTAGAGCCCCAGGAAGAATAACATTATTTTGAAATAGCTAATTTGGATTACGTGTTATTCTTCGTAGAATGAGGTTTGCAGAAGTCGGAATAAACCGTCTGTTACTTCAGAATTATTTCAAAATAACGGAATTGCTGTGTAGACTCTTGCATTGTTATTTTGGAATAACGGCCATTGTTCCGAAAGAACTTTTGTGTTTGTGGATATAACCTGCGCAGCCCAAGAAATGAGATTGGCAGCTCCTCCCCACAATCTTTCTGTCAATTGCAGTAGAGGGCTCTGAAGACACGGACCCAAGGCAACCACCTTGGTTACCTTCTGCTAAGGCCAGGCCGGAGGGAAAACAATCGCTCCTTCGAGCCAGAGACCTAAGGATCACTTGTCAAACACACACTACAGTCCTCCACTCTGCCAGCTGAGCTATCGAAGGGAGCCTGATTGATGCTGGCTTGTCTAGGTTGTCATTTCTACAAGTCTCGGGGCACGTGCTCCCCCAAGTAGGTGGCATTGCTGATGGGGGGGCAGAGAAGCACAGGGGCTGTCATAGGTACTTCACATGCAGACGGACCCCTTGAGTGAAACCTGAGCTAGATCCATCCATGTCACAGCAAAAGGAAGAAAGTTGGGTTCTTCTCATGTGTCTTCTTTGTTCCGGAGTCTCTAGGGCTGCAGTCGGGGCAGGTCCACAAAAAAACAAACCACTTCTCACGTGTCTCCTCACGTTTCTTCAGCAGGGGAGGCGGGAGCAGAAAGTGGGAAGGGCGGGCAGGGGAAGGGTGTGTGTGCAGTGGTGGTGGGGGAGGCACAGAGGGGAAATACAGAAGGCCCTTGTGGGGGCACCCAGGGGAGAGTCTCACAGGTGTCCTTGTCTGGAACTCTCCCTCAGGGCCTCTCAGATGCACAAGCCCCCGGAAGGGCCTGCTGGATGGCAGCCGTGTGCTGCTGCTGAAGGGCCTTTTGCGGAAAAGGGATGCAGATTAGACACAGCGCAATTGCAAATGAAGCGGGGATTTAAATCTCCCCCGCTTCCTTTGCATGAACATGGCTGCTGCTTTTTTTCTGGCTCGGGGCTTTGCCAGGAAAAAGCACCAGTCTAGATGGGATCTTTTGGAAAATAAAACCTTGTCCAAAAGATCCCTTATTCCTAGCAATGTGGCCCCCTGAGCAGCCTCTGATGTTCCCTGCTTGAGCACCAGAACCAGCCCCGAGTGACAGGAGCAGGGAAAGCAGCTCACACATGCCAAGGGGCTGGCCAGGGGCAGGACATGAGCCTGCAAGGCAGCAGTGACATCACAAGGGCCTTGTGCAGCACCTCAGCTCATTGGTTGGGAGGCAGTGACCTCACAGAGGGACCATGGCAACAGCAGGTGGGACAGGCTGCAGGGCTGGGGCATCTCAGAGACCCCCATGGCCTGGCTGCCTGGAATCTCCTTTGTGAGGTTTCCCCCTGAGGAGATTTCCCCTGGCTGTAGTGGGAGGGGGGTGGGGCAGGCAGGGCTGCCACTAAACCTCTGAGAGAGGCAAGAGGAAGGGCTGCAAACACCCGATGAGGATGGGATTCAAACCCATGCGTGCAGAGCACAATGGATTAGCAGTCCATCGCCTTAATCACTCGGCCACCTCATCTGAGCTGCTGGGCTTTGTTTCAAATCACCTGAAGTCAGCACTTCAGGGAACCTTTGTGCCACTTGCTGACTGGCCAAGGACACCCAGGGCTGGAAGGTTTTCCCTTTTCACAATGTTCCCTGGGCTGTTGTACAAAGCTCAGTGCTGGTAACAAACCCAAACAGCCCCTGGCTACATCTACCCCGCAGGCTTCTTGCGCAAAATCTGTTTTGTGCAAAATGTCTTGCGCAACAGTGTGTCCACACTGCCATGTGCTGTTGCACAAGAGAAGTGCTTTTCTGCAAGCGCGCCTATGGCAGTGTGGACGCTCTCCTGCTCAGGAAAGCTCTGATGGCCATTTTAGATACATGGCTTTCTTGAGCAAGAAACCCTTGTTGCCTATCCACACTGCCACCTTGTTGACGAGTTCTTGCACAAGAGGGCTTATTCCTTGTGGGGAGAGCAATAACTTCTGTGCAAGAAGCCCTGTTGTCTGATGCTGCACTATAAATTTACTTGCGCAAGAACGTCCCTGCAGTGTAGACGCTCTGCAAGTTTTTACCCAAGAGCAGTTGCTCTTGTGCAAAAAGCCTGCAGTGTAGATGTATCCCTGCTGTATAGACACAGCCTGAGAGAGACAAGTAAAGGAAGTGGCCAGAGCCTCCCCCCAGCAGGCTGGTCCTCAACAGGACGGGCACGTCTACACAGCACCCTCACTTCGAAGTGAGCTGTGCAGTGTGAGCGGCTGCCCGGGACCCCAGGGGAAGGTCTGTGGGGAGTTTCCAAGGCAACAACAACTACAAAGTTTCATAATCTACACTCATGTGACTGTGTGTCACGTTGCTGAATTGGAGGGAAGCAGCCAGATCGCTGCTGCACCCCTAGGTGGGGGTGTTGGCCCCAGAAATTGGTATAGGGGGGAGCCATGTGGGGATTGAATGGGAGATTATTGTTTGTTGATCTTATGTACGCTATTTATGTGAGTGTATAATGTCTATGTGTGTAGGTAGGAATCTGTAATCTGTGTGGATGCTGAATATTTCTCTGAATGTGGTTGAGCATGGCTATGGACAGGCTGAGTAGTGGAGCCCTGTGGAACAATGGCCCTTGATGGCCCAAAGACACACCTAAAGCAGGAGGGCGGAGACCCAAGAGCTGCCAGCAGAGAGAGGCTGAGGACCAGGTGACCGGCTGAGACCAGAAGAGGCCATGTGGTCAAGGCCATTTTTGTTCTCAGCTCAGCACTTCATCCCAGAGGCAGCACTGCAGGGATTGAAGAGCCCGGAAGACCTGTGGACCCATCCTGATCGTAGGATGTGCAATAAGAACTTTTAAACCAGCAGCTACAACATCTCTGCTAGAGCCTGCATCGAGGACTGGGAGATTCGGTGCATGTAACGTACTGTACTTTAATAACCTTACTCTCAGGCTTTTCTTTCTTGTAACAATAAACCTTTAGATATAGATTCTAAAGGATTGGCCCAGCGTGATTTGTGGTAAGGTCCAGAGGGTAAATTGACCAGGGATCTGTGGCTGGTTTCTTGGAACCGGACAGAACTTGTTTGGGGTAGGTGGGATTGGGTGCTAGGACCCCCCACCTGTGTATAGGCCCGGGGCCATCTGGGGCACGGATATTGCTGGGGTGTCGGAGGGGTTTTGCTCGTGAGGCTTCAGGCAGGCAGCTGAAGCGCCCTGTGGGACTGGTTTGTGGCCTGTGTGGAAAGGTCACCAGTCGGGGGCTGTAAGTAGCCCCGGATTCGAGCAATTCGCCCTGAGCGGACGCCCTCAGCTGTGCCCAGACACAGCCCGGTCCGTCACATCCTGGCTCCCAGCCACACTCCTTGCAACAAAGACCAACGGTCCCTGCACAAAGTGCATTGTGGGAATGAGAGTTGGGGCAGCAGGAAAGGGGCCAACCCCTGAGCCCCATCGAGCAGGCGGGAGAAGATGGGAGTGAATCCTGCTACCTCTCACGTGCAAAGGGAGCACTAACCCACGTGCAACTCATCTCTCGTGCTCTGGCCTCCAGCAGCTTTGTGCCCCACTAGGGTGGGTTATTTCAGAGAGCAGGGAAGAAGAGGGAGGGGTCTCTGGATGTGCGGAGCCCCCCGGCTCTGCCTGTGAAAAGAAAGAACAAGGGCTCAGCAGAAACTTCAATTCCACTTTGTGCGTCTTGACTTTTTCAATCTAAGGACTTTGAAGAAGATCTTCAAATATCTGCTCCAGTGGCGCAATGGGTCAGCGCACAGTACTTATAAGGCAGTACTTGTAGGAGACATGCTGAGGTTGTGAGTTCAAACCTCACCTGGAGCACTCACTTTGAGTCCCTGCTGGGTCATCCCCTTGCGGTGGTTCCAAAACTTTTCGGCATCACTCCCCCCTGCTTTTTGATTTGTGAAAACCCACATGCCCCCCCTGGAATTTCTTCACACCCTCTCTCCTCCCCGCTCCTCCCCCCCCAGGCTGTTCCCAGAGCCCAGGGCCCGGGAGTCTGGTCAGCAAGTGAGACTCGCCCGTCAGTCCAAGCTGCTTTCTTCCCGGCTGCCATTCCTGCCTGTCCCGTGCCAGCGCCTCACGCGGACCAGTGGGGTAGGACGGGGGGTGTCAGTGGGGCCCTGCTCTCAGTCCGTCCCTCACAAGCCCCCGGGGTGCTCGAGGGCTGAGCCCATCGCCCAGGCCTGGCGCGGGGATGGAACATGGGGCACGTTTCCCCCTGTGAGCGTGTGCGGGGGCAGGAGGGAGCCACATGGGCCCGGCTGAAGGTTTTGTGCTGGGGCTGGAGGCTTGAGCCCGAGCTGTCGGCCTCAGCGGGACTTGCTCCTCCCCCCTCTCCTGCCTTGCTGCCTCCTTTGGCCAGCAGCGCTCAGGGGCAGCCGGGAGAGCCGGCACCAAGGGCAGAGGAGGCCAAGGCACAAGCCCCTCAGAGGGGACAGGCCTGAGGCCTCTGGCTTGCCCAGGCTCACGCCAAGGGGCTTTCTGTGGTGCCGGGCGGGGGACTGAGGCCAGGCCCAGGCCGGTGGGAGAAGGGGCAGCGCCTGCCAGGGCAGCAAGGGGAGCTGCAGGGAGCGAGACGCGGCGTTTCTGCCTGGATCACTCAAGGGTCCTTCTGCGGGTGAAGCGCTCTGACACCCCTGTGCTGCTGGGTTCCTCTGCCCCTCCCCTGGGCGGCCGGCCCCTTCGGGCGCTCTTGTCCTGACACTCATCCAAGGGCCATCTGGGCAAAGCAGCCTGCCCCAGGCACCTTCCATAGCTCAGCTGGCAGAGCAGAGGCCTGTAGCGGGTGCTCGGCAAGTGCCCTTAGGTGGCTGATTCAACTCCAGCTGAGAGGAGAAATTCTTCTCCCTCCCCCTGGCTGCAGGCCCGGCCTTAGGACCAGGCGGCTGCCTTGGGTCTGTCCCTTTGGGGCCTTATTCCTCTTAAAATAAGGGTTAAGGTATCTTTCAGAAAAGGTTTTATTTTCCAAAAGATCCGCCTCTAGACTGGCGCTTTTTTCCAGCAAAGCTTCGAGCCTGCGTGTTGCACAGCACTGGTAGGAGACATGGAGGGTCTATCAGCACCTGCAGCCTCTCAGAACAACCCACGTCCAGACCCCCAAGTCCTAGCCCTTACCTCCACCCTTACTGGGATATGCTGGGAATTGCCTGGATGCCAGCCCACCCCAGTGTCAGCCTAAGGTTTGCCTGGTCTGTAAAAGCAGCATCCTGGAAATGAGGAAGCAGCTAAGGCAACTCTGGTGGGACTTGAACCCACAACCTTTGAATGTCTAGCTGGGTTCACATTAACCAGTGCAACTTAGAAGTCCCATGTGCTTTCCACTGCACCACAGAGCCAAATGGAGTGTTGTTGTTGATATCGCCACTCTCTGCTTTGCAACATGGCAATTGCTGGGGGAAAAAAAGGGGAGCCAGGTCTGTCTCTTTTGGGAGCACAGGTAGGAAGAGGGAGGGGCCACTGAGCCCCCAACAGTGAAAACTAGGAACCAAGACAAAGCTGTAGCTGGAGAACATGGGCATCAATCCCACTACTTTTTGCATATAAAGCAAGGGGTTTCCCATTTGAGCTAACTCCCCTACATATGAGCATCTCCCCTACCCCACCCACCTTGTACTAGACCCTACAAGGGCTCTGTGGTGAACTGAGGCTCCTTTGTGAAAGGGCCACTTGTGATACTGAGACCCGTGGGCCGGCTAGCTCGGAGGTTTAGGGGATGTGGTGCTCATATCACGCAGACATGTCTTAAGAGCAAGTCCCTTGTTTCAAACCATAACGGGTTCCCTATTCTGACGTCCCTGCAAACCTCAAGGGGTGTTTCAGAACAGCCATTTATTTGCAACTAAGTGCTGTGTAGCCAGCGCCAAATTACAAAATAAGCTATTTCAAAATTGACTTGAAATAAGCTACCCAATTGCATCGCTTATTCTGAGCTATGGGACGCACCCTAGTGAGTTAGAGCCCAGCTCTGCCCCCAGATCCCTGCTCCACGCACCCACGTACTGACTCCCTCGCTGCCATGGGGCTGTTTGCATTGGCCTCTTCTCTCTGTAGCCAGGCTTCAGCCAGGACTGAGACTCAGGCAGGAGAATGTGACCCGGCTCCCTGCACCTGGGCCCTGCATTTCTCATCCCTTCAGACACACTTGCTAGTGGAGGAATAAATCACAGTCACATGAGTGTAGATTATGAAACTTTGTAGTTGTTGTTGCCTTGGAAACTCCCCACAGACCTTCCCCTGGGGTCCCGGGCAGCCGCTCACATTGCACAGCTTACTTCAAGGTGAGGGAGCTGTGTAGACGCACCCAGCCTATTGAGGACCAGTCTGCCGGGGGGAGGTTCTGGCCACTTCCTTTCCTTGCCTGTCTCAGACTGTGTCTACATTCCAGGGCTACATCTACACTGCAGGCTTTTTGTGCAAGAGCAGATGTTCTTGCGCAAAAACTTGCAGAGCGTCTACACTGCAGGCACGTTCTTGCACATGTAAATGTATAGTACAGCATCAGACAACAGGGTTTCTTGCACAAGAATTATTCCTCTCCCCACGAGAAATAAGGCCCCTTGCCCAATAACTCATCCACAAGGAGGAAGTGTGGACAGGCAACAGGGGTTTCTTGCTCAAGAAAGCCCGATGGCTAAAATGCCCATCAGAGCTTTCCTGCGCAGGAGAACGTCCACACTGCCATGGGAGCTCTTAAAGAAAAGCACTTCTCTTGTGCAAAAGCACATGGGAGTGTGGACACACTGTTGTGCAAGACCTTTTGCACAAAACAGTTCTTGAGCAAGAAGTCTGCAGGGTAGGTGTAGCCAGCCCCTCTCTCCAGGGAACTGCAGCCCCTCGACCCAGGCGGCTCCTCCCGGCATTCAGGAGGTACCAGGCCGAGAAGAAACCGTCTGACACGGTGCTGCCAGGGAGGGGCCTCACTGCTAGTCACTGTTCCTGTTCCAGGAGCAGAGCAAGTTTTGCCCTGGGCACCGTTATTGAGGGCGTGTGCACCTGTTTGTGTGTGAGCCCCCATTGGCGCCTGCTGGGGGGTGGAGGTCCCCTGGTGCCATAGCTCCTCTTGGAGAGGGGTGGAGGGACCCCTGGTCCAGTATTTCCTGCTATGGAGAAGTAGAGGTAGCCCATTCCCTATAGCTCCTGCTGGGGGGGACCCTGACCTCTTATCTCCTGATGCGGTTTCAGTTTTTCCCTGGCAGATGTTCCAGACATGAGGGATGCCAGCGCACTGCCCCAGCCTGGGCCGGCAGTGATGGTTTTTACACATGCAGGGAAATTCCCCGGCTTCTCCCCCTCACAGAGCTGCCGCCTCTCCAGGAGGCGGATGAACTGCAGGTGCGGGACAGCTCCCTGCCAGCAGGGACAGCAGCCAAGGCACCAAATATCGCTGGGTCTGCAGCCAGTGTTGGGAACTGGGCAGGGAACAGGAGGCTTTTGTGTCACACACGTCTCAGGTAGGACGGACCCTCACGGAGCCCAGACTGTGACTGGTCCTAGCCAGGAATGTGTCTGGGGCTGGTTTGTGTCGCTCTAAGGCCGTGTCTACACTGGGCGTAAGAGCGACGCTGCCGCGGTCGATGTTCTGGGCTCTAGGGAAGACCGGCTGATTAGAACTAAGCTGTGCAGAGTCTTGCAAAGGGAACTGCAACTTCTCTGGGTATTTGTCAAGTTTTAGATGAGGGTTTAACAGAAGGAACGTTGTGGGCTCTGGGACAAGGTGGGTGGGACAGTGAACATGGTCACAAGCAGGGGAATTAGCTCAAGTGGTAGAGTGCTCGCTTTGCATGTGAGAGGCAGTGGGATCGATGCCCACATTCTCCAGTGATAGATATTTGCTTTTTCCTTTGTTTTACAGGCACAGCCAACAAGGCGGCTAAGTGCTTCTAGGGGCCTCTTTGCAATAGTCAGTGGGCTGGTTTCTGCAGTGCAGGGGGTGTCACTTTTGCCCGGCATAGAAAAGTTTCCTCGCTAAAAGCCAGACAGGCAAAGTCTTGCCTGTAACACCCAGAGGAGGGGATTCACTTGCCTGGGGAGGGCAGGAACACACCAGCACTTGGCTGCCAGCTGTTTGCACATCTGGACACAGAAGCATCCTCAGCCTTGGTTCTACTAGCCAGTTTCTTTTCAGCTCACAGCAAACTGCCTCCCAGCTGTGGGTGAGGCTGAGTGTGAGTGAAACCAGTTGTGCTTTGGATGATTTTGTTAATTGTTTAAAAAGCCTCAGGCACCTCTTCTGCCTGGGGAGGTGTCTGTAATAGACACCTAGTGTGACATCACCCTGGGGTTTTACCCCTTTAACCTTACCCAGAGACTCCTGACAAGTCTCCTGTGTCCATCTCCGCCTCAGGCCAAGTGTTCGCATGTTTCATACCTAAGGAAACTCCTCCTCCCTTTTTCCTGCCAATCCTTCCTGAGCAAGCTGTATCCTTCTGTGCCAATATACCAATAAAGTGTATTATCCCACCAAGTCCCTGTGATACCAACTGCTTCCTGCTTATTACCCATAGTCCTGTGTGTCTATACCAGCATCTAAGACACAGATTAGATTTTGCTTCCCAGTGGTCCCGCGTCCCTCCTTTATCTCTGCTGTTACAGCCCCTGCTCTTTCCCATTTCTGGCCCATCTCCCAGGTGTCCATGTTGTTCACTTACCTGTGGGCTTTGGGCACCAGCCCCCATCAAACCTAGTTTAAAGCCTCCTCACTAGGTTAGTCAGTCTGCACCCAAATACTCTTCCCTTCCTCCACAGATGAACCCCGTCCCTGCTGAACAGCCCTTCCTGCAACAGCATCCCATGGGCAAGGAAGCCAAAGCCCCTTGCCCACGCAGCTGTAGCTTTCTGTGGCCAGGGAGCCAGACACCGCTTGGGTTCGATGGCTGGAGGGAAGTGGGGAACGGCTGCACTTTGGGAGGAAAAAGTGTTGTCTGGAAACATAAGGAGCCATTTTAAAAAGACTTTGGAAGAGGGCACTATGGCTTAGTTGGCTAAAGCCCTTGCCTCCTAATCAAGAGATTCTGGGTTCAAGTCCCAGTGGTGCCTTTCAGAGCCTTTGCTCACATTTACTCATGCTCTTCTGAGACCCAGAAAAGGTCTCTCCTGGCTGGCCACCCATGGAACTGCTGGTTCAGGAAAAGGCTGATTGGGGAGAGGCTGATTACTGATAAGAAAACTAAAAGCCTGGAGCCAGTGCAGAGGTGACTGGCACTGGCAAGGCAGGGCTCTAACTGCAACTGCTGGGATCTAACTGCAACTGCTGGGACAGGAGAGCCAGCTCCACACACCCTTGTGATTCCCTGGGGGTGTCAGCACCTAGAGAGCACAACCTCTGCAGCCATGGAGAGTCAGGGTATGTGGGCATCAGGTGCTTCTCACTTCTTGTTTCCTTCTTCCCAACACTCCTCCCCACTCAGCCTTTTCCTGAACCAGCAGTTCCATGGGTGGCCAGCTAGGAGAGACCTTTTCTGGGTCTCAGAAGAGCATGAGTAAATGTGAGCAAAGGCTCTGAAAGGCACCACTGGGACTTGAACCCAGAATCTCCTGTTTATGAGGCAAGGGCTTTAGCCAGCTAAGCCACTGTGCCCTACTCAGACCCACCTCTAAACTGTTCTACTCTATGGTCCCAGACAACACCATTGTCTTGCAAAGTTCGGCCATTCCCCATTTCCCTCCTGCCTTTCCACCCTGGCCGTGTCTGGCTCCCTGGGCACAGAAGGCTACAGCTCAGTGGGCAGAGGCTGTAACGTGCTCATCTCCCCCAGCCACTGGGGCTGTACAGTTGCCCTGGAAGTTCTGCAGAGTTGTGGGAGGGAGAAATGCAGCAAACTTTGATTCTGTGGCTTGTAAACCCCTGGGTCTCAGGGTCTAGGTTGGAGTCCCCAGGTGGGAGCCCGGCCTCCTTCAGTTTGGTCCCTTCCTGAGGGCACAGAATTGACAACAGAGAATTCCTTTGCCCCGCAGCAATCTCTGTTGGTTAAAGGGTTAGCAACTGAATATTTGCTCAAGTTTAAGTGCGGCAGCAGAAATCCCTATTAAGTGTGTTTCTGTGGTGTAGTGGTTATCACATTTGCCTAACACGCAAAAGGTCCCTGATTCAAAGCCAGGCAGAAACACAGGGTCTTCTCTTATTGCTGTTCCTCTGGGTGCCCACAAGGCAGTTTCAGGGCCTGCCCCCTGGTGCAGGGCTGGGTGGCCTGTGTGCTGGCTTTCAGGAGCATGTGGGAGAGGTAAACAGGTTAGGCTGAGATGGGAGGAGGCAGGGCTGGGGCTGAGAGTTCTCAGCAGTCACTTACCTGGGACCAGGTCATTGCAGCCACTCAGTCCGGGGCCCACCCTGGAAGTGCCACTACTGACACAAAGCCACATAATATCCTGCCTCATGTCCAGACCCCAGCCACCCCATTTCCCACCCAGCACCCCCAGCTTCCTTTGATACCCTCCCTTGTTCCTGCTCCCCCCACCCTGCTCCTGCATCCACGTTCCTTCTGCACCCTCTCTCCTGGCCACACACGGCTCCTTGGTGCTTCTCAAGCCAGGCCCTGCAAGAAGCCACCAGGGCAGGAACCAGCCCTTGGAGCTTGGCTTGCCCCTGATCTGGTAGTTTCCCACCACTTCTCACCTTAGAAGAGGTGACTTGTTCCCTTTCCTTCTGACCTTACGTCTCCGCTCCATTCAAAGGTCTCCGCTGCCTCGGGACCCGCCTCCTCAGAGTGCTGCCCCTCTGCCACTGGGTTGGGAGTGGGAGACTCCACAGTCTCTGCACTTGGGCTGAGAAGTCTCACAGGGAGATGATGTTAGTCAGCCCGATGGCCAGCCGGATCCATTCCGTAGCGCTGCCCGAGAGGAGCTTTACAAGTGCCCAGTTCCATTGGTATTTTCTGGGGCTCTGTGTAGGGGATTGGGCTTGTCCATCTTCTCCACGGGAAATGCCTCTTCTTTGGAACAGCAGCTCCCAGGAGTTCATGGAACTTCTTCTTCTCAGCTTGGGAAAAGGACGACTAAAGGGTGAGGGGAAAGATATTTGTGCTGTGAAAACAGCAGGGCCCCCAGGGAAACTGGTAAATAATCCCAGTACCCAGGCCTGATGTTACCTGCCCCCACACAATTCCCTCAGCAAACCTGACTCCCCGAGCACAGGGCGAGTCTGGGGGCTCATTGCTGGGCCGTGGGGTGAAGCAGCAAACCAGCCTCCTCCTGTGGGGCCTGTGAGTGTTGCTGAATCTGGGCCCCTGCACCTGGGGAAAGGCAAACAAAAGATCTGGGGGCCACACCGAGACCCCGCTGGGCTTAGCAGGAAGTGGCTGGGACTTTGCTTTGTCTTTGCCTGTGGGCTTGTCTGTCTGCAGCCTGGAAACCTCCTGGCTCCTCAGACCACTGGTCTGGATGGAGCGTTACCGAAGTCGGAATAATGGAATTGCTGTGTAGACGCTCCCATTGTTATTTCAGAGTAATGGCCGTTACACCCAAATAACACTGTTGTGTAGATGCAGCCTGAGAAATGCTTTCATGAGCATGTGGGAGGAGCAAGGGCTCCTACAATGTCAGGGGAGATGGGGAAATGAGGTCACCTCTCTAGATATAAAACAGAAGATATGTCAGGAGTGGGATTTGAACCCACGTCTCCATTTGGGGACCAGAACACCCAACTGAGGGAAAGACAAGTCCTTGAGTCTGGCGAAGTGGCAGCCTCACAAGGGGGCATGCGGGGCTGTTAAGTGCCAAAGTAGCTCAGTGGGGAGAGCATTAGACTGAAGATCTAAAGGTCCCTGGTTCAATCCCAGGCTTTGGCAAAAGCCTTTGCCCTTGAGGCTTATCTCTTGTTTGGCTTCTCTGTGAAGAGCCCAGCTGTGCCTCCTGGAAGGGCTTCGTCTGCCCTGCAGCTCCACCTTGGAGCCAGCAAGTCCTGCCCCTCCTCTGCCAGGGAAGGAAAAAGTTCACTTTTGAGCAGCATCAAATCAAACCAGCCCCCTAAGAAGGCCAGCTGAGCTCCTCTCTCCTGCTGCTTTGTCCACCTTGGCAGGAACAGAATCCGGGACTCACCCAATCAGGCCGGTGCCCAGTAACCCCAGACAGATGTGCACATCCGCACGCTGGCAGCAGCTGTTGTGGGACTCTGCAAATCCACCACTAGACCTGAGTCCCCACATGCCAGGCAGCCCAAGGGAGGGCTCTGGTGTCTCAAGCAAACAGAGTCGGGGGGGAGGGGCTCTCAAAGCAGGGGAAGTTCGGGGGCTTGTTGCTGGGCCGTGGGGTGAAGCATCAAACCAGCCCCCTCCTGTGAGTGTTGCTGAATCTGGGCCCCTGCGCCTAGGCATTGGGAAACAAAAGGTCTGGGGGCCACCCAGAGACCCTGCTGGGCTGAGCAGGAAGTGGCTCTGGGACTTCTCTTTGTCTTTTCCTGTGGGCTTGTCTGTCTGCAGCCTGGAAACCTCCTGGCTCCTCAGACCACTGGTCTGGATGGAGCGTTACCGAAGTCAGAATAATGGAATTGCTGTGTAGATGCTCCATTGCTATTGCAGTATAATGGCCGTTATGCCCAAGGAACGCTGCTGTGTAGATGCAGCCTCAGAGAAATCCTAAGCAAGCGCTTCTACAATGGCAGGGGAGACCCACATCTCCATTCAGAGACCAGAGCACCCCACTGAGGGAAAGACAGTAGTTTGAGTCTGGCGCCTTAGACCACTTGGCCATCCTGACACACACACTGGCTTTTTCAACCGCAGTTTTCTTATATGTGTGAGTTGCTTGGTGAGGCCAAAGGGGCCCCTCTCTTTCCCCATCTAACAGCTTCTCTGCAGCACAGCTGGGTTTATCCACTCTCACCCTCACTCACCGTTGTGAGGTGTTTTGCAGGGAGCTGACAAGGAGGCTATGTCTACACTTGCGGCTTCTTCCAGGAGTAATATGCAAATGAGGCTAAATGTGGAATATCGCTAATGAGCCACCATATTTGTGGAAGAAGGTCTTGCACCAGAAGAAGCTGTCTACACTGCCCCTTCTAGTGCAAGGAAAACACTCCTGCAGAATGTCGTTACGCCGATTATTTTCAGGACGTCACAAGCGCCTTTTGTAGCCCCTCAGCTTATTGGCTAAAGGAGGTTGGGAGGCGATGACCTCACAGAGGGTCCATGACAATGGCCAGGTGGGACAGGCTGCAGGGCAGGGGCCATCTCAGAAATGCCCCCCTGACTTTGCTGTAGGGAGTCTCAGAGCCCCCCACGGCTTTGCTGCAGGGAGTCTCCTTCTTGAGATTTGCCCTTGAGGCCAGAGAGTGAATGAGGGTCACAAGCACGAGTGTGAGGAGGAGCCTCCTTGGAGCCTTCTCCTTTCCCACAACTAACTGACCTAGAAGACAGACGTCCCCGCGGAGAAGGGAAGAGTCACCAAGAAGTTTGGCCTTTGTACACTAGGGGAATTAACTCAAGTGGTAGAGCGCTTACTTCGTATGCAAGAGACAGAGGGATCAATACCCACATTCTGCAGCGTTGCGTGGTCCCTGTTTTTTTCACAATCAGAGCCATCCAGAGGGCAAGGAGCCTCCAGTCATCTCTCTCTCTTCCTACTCATTCACCTCAAAAGCCAGCCACGGCTTAGTTCCAAATCTGTAAACCTCATCGCACAAGGGATAACGCCTCTTCCGAAATAACTAGTTGAAATAGTGGTAGTGTGGATGCTCCACTGCTGCTATTTCAAAATAGCTCCTGCCCAGGGCCATTCAAAGTAATTACTCCCCAGGGCCTCCTGGGGATCTAAGTCAAAGTAGAGTGTCATTTTAACCATAGGGGCTTCTTGCGTAAGAAATTCATGTTGCCTGTCTACACTGCGCTCTTGTGGGGAGAGGAATAACCCTTTCAGAAGAAGCCCTGTTTTCTGATGCTCTACTGTCAATTTACTTGTGCAAAAATGTGTGTGTAGTGTAGACACACTGCAAGTTTTTGCGCGAAAAGCCTGCAGTGTAGACATAGCCCCCAAGATGGATTGTGGCCGAAATCTCTACCTGAGTGAAGACATGGCCTAATGGTGCAATTAGTTATGACACTAACAGCCCCACTGCTGGTAACTCAGCTGTTGCCCTAGGAAGGGGTGTGGCCAAAACACAGGCCTTGCTGTGAGCAGGATTTGAACCTACACAGGGAAACCCTATTGGATTTCAAGTTCAACACCTTAACCACTCGGCCATCACCGCTTTGGGCAATAGTGAGACAGGTAAACTGGTAAATCATTGTTACATAGGACCTAATGTCAGCTGCCATAGAATTCACACAGCAAACCATTTCAACAACTGTGCAGAGGAGTTCTGGCTGTTCTGCTCTTAGGCTGCTTTGGAGGTGAGTTCTGCTTCAAGGTCTTCTCTCCTCCTGCTTGGTCTTCCTTTCCCTTTTCTTTCCTCTTCTCTTCTCCCCTTTTCTTCTTCTTGCTGGTCTCCTTCTTGGACCCCAATTTATACAGAGAAACTCAATACTGCTTAGTTCTTCCTTAACCAATTATTTTAGTATAATTTCACTAACCAATCTGAACATACTGTAACAGAATGACCTAAGTAATCATACCCCGCTGCCTTAGTTGATTTACACCACACAAAGTCAATCACACAGCAGTCAGAAACAGATCCAAACCAGACTATCACACAGACAAACAATAGGAAAGTGAGGACAAGAATCATAGAATACCAATTGCACAAACACAGCTATTGGTAAGCAGTCTTATGCCAGACAAAATGCTGGTAATTAAGTTTTCTCTACCCACCTTGAGATCTCCTTCTTGCCTGGTGACAGTGGGTGCCACTAGGATAAGATTCCTTCTCTCAGCCTAGTGTGACACTATTTCAATGTCATTTAGATGGAATGTGACCATGTGACTCCAGGCTTTACAGCTAATTGCTGCTGCTCTTCAGTCTGGCTGCAGAAGAAGGCTTTAGTTTAGAGCTACTGAATAGCTACAGGCCTTACCATAGGGTTACAGAAAAAACACATTGTTACATAGGACCTTTCCAGGCCAAAGACAGCAGGATCCACAAGCACCAATAAAGGAAGGTAAATGCAACTGTGAAGGGACTTGAACCCTCAATCTTCTGATCCGAAGTCAGACGCCTTATCCATTAGGCCACACAGTCTTGCTTTACATAGAACTGGACTTCTTGAAATGTGTGGGTAGGTAAAAGTCTCCCTAGTCCATCAGGTTTTATTATTTTCCTTGTTTGATGGTTTAGAAATCATGTCTGAGCTGGTGAATTATTCTTATTTTATGTAACTAAGGATTGCAGCCCAGGGATTTTTCCTGAGTCTATGTTAGTTCACGGCTATCTACCACCTAGGCTATCTCCATACTGCATCTCTCTTCCCCAAAAGCTCATGCAAATGAAGTACAGATTATCTTATTGCCATGCTCATTTGCATAATTAATTGGGGCCTGTTTTTGCCCCCCCCCCAGCAGAAAGCCAAAGGGAACAAAGAGCAGAAGTGCCGGAAGCTGATGGGGGAGCCCTCTCCCTCTGAGTTTGATTTGGCGAGTCTCAGATGGACTTGCTAAATCAAACTCCAAAAGATGGATTGTGGCCATTCCTCCCCAGATGGACGTGGTTCTTGTTCTTCTGCACAGCACAGACCATGGAGCAGAGGCAGCACTTTTCCAATGCAGCTAATTCTGCTCCGCCTGCAAGTTGTCTCTGGGATGTGGCCCAGGAGCTTTCTGCCCCAGTGGAGAGATCAAGTAGGAGAGGGAGGGGCCACAGGAGGCTCTTAGTCCCCTGGCTGGCTCTGCCTGTGAAAGGGGAAGTGAGGATTCCACTATCACTGGGGAATATGGATCCCCCCTCCTTGCACATGGTGAGTGAGTGCTCTGCCACTTGAGCTAATTCCCCCACCTGCAAGCTGTTTGCCTGCCCCACCCACCTCGTTCCAGAGCCCATAATGTGCCTTCAGCTGCCTGAGGCTCCTTTCTGAAAGGGCCACTCGTGCAGCTGTTTCCCGTGGCCGGGTGGCTCTGCTGGCCGTCGATGGGGGGAAGAGAACAGGCAGCAAGACCCGACTGGCAGGAGGGTCTGGCTGGCAGGGAGAGTTTAGCTGCTGCTGTAGCTGAGGCAGCTCCATGTGCAGAGTCCTGAGTCCCTGGCTGGGGAGGGTCATTAAGTAGCTGCCGGGATGCCACACAGCTTAGAGGGAACCTGGGGTCTGGCTTGGGAGTGAGGGGCCCTGTGGGGCTGGGAGAGACTCTTATGCTTAAACAAAGCACATGAGATCTTTTATAGGGGAGAAGGCAGCATGCCGCATGGGTTGAGAACACAACAGTAGCATCTGCTTTTCAGTCACCCAACCACACACACACACACACACACACACACACACACACACACAGTCCCACCAGATGTTGTTATAGTCACCAGTCCAGAGTCTGAATCAATCTACTGGACAGCCAGACTGATCGCAGAGGGGAGCTGGGCTCTGTCGGTCGAAATCCGATGCTCCTGGAGTTGTTGGCAAGACGAACCTAAAATTCCATGACAAGCACCCGGCTTTTATAACCCTTTCCTCTGTTGAAGTCCATGGTTTTGCTGTGTCAGTCTGTGTCCGGTGTGTTTTCTTTTGAAGTTACGATTCCAAACATCTCCGAGAGTTATCCTGTCCTGCATTCAATCGATTGTTTTCAGGGATGCCGACCTTCACCTTTAAAGTCGTCAGTTTGCCCTTCGTTAATCATGGATGCACACTTGATGGCTTTTCTGACTCCAGTCAGTCTGTCTTCACTTGCATTACTCCCACCTTTCTTGGCCATCTGGCTCTCACGAAGGCCTTCACTCCTCATCTCTTCCAGGCCCACACACTCCTCATTCACACACAAACAGCCCTGCTTGTACAGAGGCCTTCAAAGAAGAATATAAACAATAGTGTTTTATATTGAGCAAATGCAAAAGGCATTGTAAATTAGGCCCTAATCAAACCACTCACACTGAGACTGGAGCTGCCAGCATTCCTCTAATCTCATTAACATGGACACAAGACAAGATTCTGTCTCTCACTTACTAAACCTTAGAACAAAGAAATAGATATTGAACCAAAGGCCTAAAACTCTATCCCTGCCTTAACAGAAATCCCACATTGCTACATCATTAAACCAGAAATACAAATATAAACAGATATCAAATTCTTACTCCAGCCAGACGGCAGGGGCTGCAACTCAGGAGCGAGAGCACCACAGGGCCAGGCTGGCAGGGGCTGCTCAACAGGCGTCAGGGGAATCATGGATCCTGGAGCTGCCCAGGCAGGGAGCAGGGGGCTGCAGATGAGGAGTGAAGGCCCCAGAGGGCTCAGTTGGCAGGGAAGCGAGTCGCACCAGGAGTTTTCCCAACAGGGTTTAGCTGCCCAATTTCCTCCCCACGGTGCCGACCACTTCAGCCACTAGGTCAGCCCAGGAGCTAAGGCACAAAAGGGGGGAGGAAGTGAGTCAAACAGGGGGGGGGGGAGGGAAATGCTTGTCTTGCCTTCCTGGGCAGAGCATGGCTTGTGTGGGGCAGGGCTGCCAAGCACCTGGGAAAGAGAATTAGAGGCCAAGAGAACTGGCTTGTAGCAGCCACAGTAGCTCAGCTCAGTGAGCATTGGACTGGCCATCTAAAGGTTCCCAGCTTCAGTCCTGTGTTTTGGCATTTCTCTAGGTGCAGCAGGCTCCTCTCTGTGCCCGTTGAAATGCTGGAGGGCTCTGGAGAAGACATGGCAGTTCCATGGGCAGAGTCCTGAGCTGCTGTCTGGGCAGGGCTCAGTGAGCAGTTGTGGGGCTGGGCTGCAGGGTGGGGAAAGCGCTGTGGGCTGGCGGTGGATGGGTTCGTGGTTCACATGGCAGTCGGCCAAGGAGTTAGGCTGGGTTTGTGGATGTTCTTTACTGCTCCCCTGTCTCTGTTCTCTGACTCGCCCCTTTCCCGTCCCCTGGTCCTGCCCGGCTCTGGCTCCCTCCCAGCTGCCTGGCTGCCTCCCGCATGGGCTGAGCTCAGGGGCCAGGTGGGTGACCTGCTCCACCGACACCTCCCGTCCGTCTGCTCCATCACTCAGTGCATGCCATGGAGTGGAGCGATTGTGCCCTTGAGTGGCATTCTCAGCCAGCCAATCAGCTTTGTGAGGAGGATCATGGAGCTCAAAGAGCTCTCTTGTTAGGCCAGCAAGGAAGCAGCCAATGGCCCCACCCCCAGGAGCCGGCTGGAGACCATGTGGAGGGAGCCGCTGCCTCTCCCCTGTGTAGCCGGCACTTTCCTGAGTGCTAAAAATCCTTCTGTGAGTAACGCTTCTGTTACTGCCAGGCTGAGTCCCAGCAGCTTTCTGCTGGTTTTCGGGGAGACAAAGTAGGAAGCACGAGGGGGCTACTGGAGACATTTAGCCCCCTGGCTGGCTGTACCTTTGTGAAAAGAAAAATAGGGATTTTTTGCCAGAAGTGGAGAAAGTGGGTATTGATTCTACTACCTCTCGCATGCTAAGCAAGCGCTCTACCACTTGAGCTAATTCCCCTGCTGTAACAGCAGGGCCCCTCTCGGAGGCTCTTACCTTCTCCATGGGGATGTCTGTCTTCTAGGTCAGCTAGTCAAGGGAAAGGAGAAGGCTCCAAGGAGGCTCCTCCTCACACTCGTGCTTGTGACCCTCATTCTCTCTCTGGCCTCAAGGGCAGATCTGCAGAAGGAGACTCCCTGCAGCAAAGCCATGGGGGGCTCTGAGACTCCCTGCAGCAAAGTCTCTGAGGTTTCCTCTGCCCTGCAGCCTGTCCCACCTGGCCATTGTCATGGACTCTCTGTGAGGTCATCACCTCCCAACCTCCCTTAGCCAATAAGCTGAGGGGCTGCAAAAGGCCCTTGTGATGTCACTGCCACACCCACCCCTGCCCTTCCGGGCGAATGTCCTGCCCCAGGCAGCCCCTTTGCATGGCTGAGCTGCTCCCAGGGGGTGAAACTGACAAATTTCTTACAGGGAATGTTCTTTTGGGCACTACCTTTTGGGCTGGGGTGAGGGTTAAGGCAGGAAGTCTGAGGAGGGGTTGTGATAGGACAGTACCTGTGAGAAATTAAAGTGTGGTGTGGAGTGTGAGAGGCTCAAGGCAGGGATTTGGGGATTGCATGTTGGGGGTGGGGCTCAGGGCAGGGGTGAGGATGTGGGAGGATATGGGAGTCAGGGCACAGGATTAGGGATGTGGGGGGGCTTGGGGCTGGGACTGTGTGTGTGTGTTGAGGGGATCAATGGGACTAGATTCCCAGCTCCCTCTGCTCTGGGCTCCCTGAGGCCCTTTAACACAGAAGAGCTTTCTCTGCAGCGCGCTGAGGAGAGGAACCCCTGAGCCAGTGATGCCGCTTTGCCCACGTTGGCGGGGAGAGAAAGCAGGCCAGTTGCCCAGTAACCCCAGACAGATGTGCACATCTGCACGAGAGCAGCAGCTGTTGTGGGACTCTAGAAATCTCCCCCTAGATCTAATTCCCCACGTGCCAGGCACCAGTCAAAGCCAGGGCTCCGGGGTCTCAAGCAGAGCACTACTGGGGACGGATACGTGTCTATTTGAGGCAGGTTCCTCACTCCCACGTCCCAGACACATAATGTGGCACAAAGACCAACGGTCCCTGCAGAAAGTGTGTCACAGGGATAAGCGTTAGCCCCAGGAACAAGCATCGCCCTGCAGAAGAGACACCCCTGGTATGGAGCCAACAAGCCCAGGAGACACCCAGCTCAGGATCCCCAGGTGCACTGACACAGACTCCCTGGCACAGGAGAATCCCAAGCCTCAGTTCTGCCGGCCAGAGTTTTCTCCTCTTTTGTTTCTTGTCAGCTCCCTGCAAAACACCCCACAAGGGTGAGTGGGGATAAACCCAGCTGGGCTGTAGAGCGGCTGTTAGATGGGGAAAGAGAGGTGCTCCTGCCGCCTCCCCGAGCAACTCACACATGTAGGAAAACTGCCATTAGAGGGCTCTTCATAGGTGTCAGGGTGGCCGAGTGGTCTAAGGCGCCAGACTCAAAGACCTGTCTTTCCCTTAGTTGGGTGTTCTGGTCTCCAAATGGAGGCGTGGGTTCAAATCCCACTCCTGACACATCCTCTTTTCTTAAATCATCTCTTTTATGTCTAGAGAGGTGACCTCATTTCCCCATCTCTCCTGACATTGTAGGAGCCCTTGCTCCTCCCACATGCTCATGAAAGCATTTCTTTTAGGCTGCATCTACACAGCAGCGTTCCTTGGGCATAACGGCCATTATACTGCAATAACAATGGGAGCAATTCCATTATTCTCACTTTGGTAATGCTCCATCCAGACCAGAGGTCTGAGGAGCCAGGAGGTTTCCAGGCTGCAGACAGACAAGCCCACAGGCAAAGACAAAGCAAAGTCCCAGCCACTTCCTGCTCAGCCCAGCGGGGTCTCTGTGTGGCCCCCAGACCTTTTGTTTGCTGTTGCCCAGGTGCAGGGGCCCAGATTCAGCAACACTCACAGGCCCCACAGGAGGAGGCTGGTTTGCTGCTTCACCCCACTGCCCAGCAATGAGCCCACAGACTCCCCCTGTGCTCGGGGAGCCAGGTTTGCCATGTGAATTGTGTGGGGGCAGGTAACATCAGGCCTGGGCACTGGGATTATTTACCAGTTTCCCTGGGGGCCCTGTTGTTTTCACAGCACAAATATCTTTCCCATCCCCCCTGAGTCGTCCCTTTCCCAAGCTGAGAAGAAGAAGTTCCATGAACTCCTGGGAGCTGCTGTTCCAAAGAAGAGGCATTTCCCGTGGAAAAGATGGCCAAGCCCAATCCCCTACACAGAGCCCCAGAAAATACCAACGGACACTGGGCACTTGTAAAGCTCCCTCTCGGGCAGCGCTACGGAATGGATCTGGCTGGCCATCGGGCTGACTAACGCCGTCAACAGACGAGTCCCCGTGAGACTTCTCAGCCCAAGTGCAGAGACTGTGGAGTCTCCCACTCCCAGCCCAGTGGCAGAGGGGCAGCACCCTGAGCAGGCGGGTCCCGAGGCAGCGGAGACCTTTGGAGGGAACGGAGACGTAAGGTCAGAAGTCACCTCTTCCCAGGTGAGATGTGGTGGGAAACTCCCAGATCCGGTGCAAGCCGAGCTCCAAGGGCTGGTTCCTGCCTGGTGGCTCCTTGCAGGGCCTGGCTTGAGAAGCAACAAGGAGCCGTGCGTGGCCAGGAGAAAGGGTGCAGAAGGAAAAAGGGTGCAGAAGGAATGTGGATGAAGGAGCAGGGTGGCGGAGCAGGAAGAAGGGAGGGTGTCAAAGGAAGCTGGGGGTGCTGGGTGGTAAGAAAGCAAGGGGAATGGGGTGGCTGGGGTCTGGGAATGAGGCAGGACATTACGTGGCTTTGTGTCCACTTGCACCAAAGGAAACAGCCACACTGTCCCGAAGGTGAACAGCCACAGTAGTGGCACTTCCAGGGTGGGCCCTGGACTGTGTGGCTGCAATGACCTGGTCTCAGGCAAGGCACCACTGAGAAGTCTCAGACCCAGCCCCGCATCCTCCTATCTCAGCTTAACCTGTTTAGCTGTCTCCCACATGCTCCTGAAAGCCAGCACACATGATGCCAAACCCTGCACCAGGTGGCAGGCCCTAGAACTGCCTTGTGGGCACCCACAATAAGAGAAGACCCTATGTTTCTGCCTGGCTTTGAACTACGGACCTTTTGCATGTTAGGCAAATGTGATAACCACTACACCACAGAAACACACACAATAGTATTTTCTGCTACTGCACTTAAGCTTGGGCAAATATTCGGTTCCTAACCCTTTGGCCAACAGAGATTGCTGCGGGGCAAAGGAATTCTCTGTTGTCAATTTTGTGCCCTCAGGAAGGGACCAAACTGAAGGAGGCCGGGCCTGGGGACTCCAACCTAAACCCTGAGGCCAAGGACTTTACAAGCCAGAAAATCAAAGTTTGCTGCATTTTGCCCTCCCCAAACCTTGCAAAACCTCGAAGACAACTCCACAGTTGCCAGCGGCTGGGGGAAACGTGCATGTTAGAGCTTCTGCCCACTGAGCTGTAGCTTTCTGTGCCCAGGGAGCCAGACACCGCCAGAGTGGGAAGGCAGGAGGGAAATGGGGACTGGCCGAACTTTGCGAGACAATGGTGTTGTCTGGGACCGTACATAGAACAGTTTAGAGGGGGATCTGAGTAGGGCACCATGGCTTAGCTGGTTAAAGCACTTGCCAAATAAACAGCAGCTCCTCAGTTCAGTTACTTATGCCCCTCCGGGACACAGAAGAGGCCTCCCCTGGCCACCCATGGAACTGCTGGCTCAGGAAAAGGCTGAGTGGAGAGGTGTGTGGGGAAGAAGGAAACCACAAGCCCCAAGAGGTTTCTCCCTGACAGGTGAGAAGCACCTGACACCCACAGACCCTGACTCTCCATGGCTGCAGGAGCTGCCGAGGTTGCACCCTCAGGCTCTCTAGGTGCTGACACCCCCAGGGAACCACAAGGGCACTTGGCACTGGCTCTGCAGTCCCAGCAATTGCAGCAAGAGCCCTGCTTTGCCAGTGCCAGTCACAGCAGCCTCTGCACCTGCTCCAGGCTTGTGGTTTCCTTCTTCCCAACACTCCTCCCCAATCAGCCTTTTCCTGAACCAGCAGTTCCATGGGTGGCCAGGGGAGGCCACTTCTGTGTCCCAGCAGGGCATAGGAAAATGTGAGCAAAGGCCACAAGGCACCACTGGGAGTTGAACCCAGGATCTCCTGTATATGAGGCAGGTGCTTTAACCAGCTAAGCCATGGTGCCCTCCTCCAACATATCTTTAAAATGGCTCTTTATGTTTCCAGACAACACTTTTGACTCCCAAAATGTAGCCATTCCCCATTTCCCTCCAGCCATAGAGCCCAGGCCATGTCTGGCCCCCTGGGCACAGAAAGCTACAGCTCCATCTGCAGGGGGCTTTGGCTTCCTTGCCCATGGGATGCTGTTGCAGGAAGGGCTGCTCAGCAGGGATGGGGTTCACCTGTCGAGGAAGGGAAGAGTATTTGGGTGCAGACTGGCTAACCTAGTGAGGAGGCTTTAAACTAGGTTTGATGGGGGCAGATGCCCAAAGCCCACAGGTAACTGAACAACATGGACACCTGGGGGATGGGCCAGAAATGGGAGGGAGCAGGGGCTGTAACAGCAGAGATAAAGTAGGGACGCAGGACCACTGGGAAACAAAATCTAATCTGTGTCTTAGATGCTGGTATAGACACACAGGACTATCAGTAATGAGCAGGAAGAAGTTGGTATCATAGGGACTTGGTGGGATAATACAAGACTGGAATTTTGGCACAGAAGGGTTCAGCTCGCTCAGGAAGGACTGGCAGGGAAAAAGGGAGGAGGATGGTTCCTTAGATATGAAACATGCGAACACTTGGCCTGAGGAGGAGATGGACACACACTCAGCCTCACCCACACCTGGGAGGCAGTTTGCAGGGAGCTGAAAAGAAACAGAAGAGGGGAAACTGGAGGTGACCTCACAGAGCAACCGCATCCCTGGGCCACAAAGAGTATCCAGAAGTCACTTCCCCACCTCTCCCTTGTCTGCTCTAGAGCTTAGCCCAAAGGCCGATAAACTCAACTCTCCCACCCAACAACCTCTGGGACTCCTCTCCCGCCCGGCTCCTCACACCATGGAGAGCGCAGAGCAGCCACTACCCCAGCATCACCAATTCTGGTCTTTGCCTAGTAGCCATGAAGTTCTGCTTTACCCAAACCACACAGGCACCCTCTCGCCTCTGGCCAGCCTCATGGCAGACATGGGCTTCCCTCACTAATTTTCCCAACAACTTTGCAGGCAGGCATTGGTGGTATAGCGGTGCGCATAGCTGCCTTCCAAGCAGTTGACCTGGGTTCAATTCCCAGCCAATGCAATGTAAACAGGGTGCATCAAATCTCCCTACTGAAGTTTTACTTGAACCCTGAAAAACAGGCACAAATGGGTTCTGCAGCTTGGGGCTGCCTCTCACTGCTCTTCATCCTCTCTGAGAGCATGCACAGTAATGCGGTTCCTCCCTCACATACCTCTGCTGCAATTCCTTGACCTTGGCTCTGACTTGGTCTAGGATGTGGGGGTAGGAGGAAGGTGGCCTTTCTTTGCTAGACCATTGGCCATTTGGCCATAAATGTCCACATTCCTCTGCATGGACTGCTCCAAGAGGTTCTTTAGCTGTGGCCCAGACAATGACAGTGCCTGGCGTTTGCTGCCCCTTGCTTGATTTGATTCCCAGCCAATGCGAGGTGAGAAGGGAACAGGCGACCTCCTGGGGGAGATCTTATTTAACCCTGAGCAACAGGCACAAGTGGGTCCCACAGCCAAGGGCTCCCTCTCACCACTTTTCATGGGGAGAAGCTCAAATAAAACTAATTTGGCTGTTGTGGGGTCTGCATGGGGCTTGTACCCATGACCTGGGCATTATTAGCCTCCCAGCTTCTTCTCTGTCGGCAGCAGCCGCAGCCCCTTTTGGCCACTGGGTCAACCCAGCAGTTCTATGGGTGGCCAGGGAGGCCTCTTCTGTGTCCCAGAAGGAAATAGGAAAATGTGAGCAAAGGATGCAACAAGGCACCACGGGGAGTTGAACCCAGGCTCTTCTGTTTATAAGGGAAGCGCTTTAACCAACTGCCCCATGATGCCCACCTCAGACTGCTGGGTGAAACTGCTCTGTGGTCCCAGACAACACCTTTGACTTCCAAAGTGCAGCAATTTCCTTTCAGCCCTGCCGGTGTCTGTGGCTGAGCTGCACAAAGGAAGATACAAGATCCCTGGGGGGGGGGGTCTTTGCCGGATGAACGTGCCTGAGGAAAGACGCTGGAAGCGCAACAGACACACAAAAGGGGACGAGGGACAGTTTGAGTCACACACACGGCCGGTGGCGCAGCTCAGCCAGGGACCTTATCCACTCACAGAGCTTCACAGCTTCTCCACCCCCCAAACCCCACCAGGCAAACTGCCCCATGGGCCTTGCCCACACCATGCTCAGGGCCTGGGGATTTTCTGTCCTTTTGCCAGACCAAATAACTAGTCCTCCTGCCACTGCTCTGGAGTCTCTGCCTCTCAGGGGCCTTCTCATCCTCAGGCTCCGCTTTGTCTCCAGACAGACCCTGCTCTACTACAGCCACCTCCCTCTGGCTGTCACTCCTGGGCCTTCTAGAGCAAAATGTGCCCCTTCACTCTGACCGTGGATACCTGAGCTTTTAGCACTCAGAGCTGCATCTAAACACCAGCATTGGCTAGGGAGGGATCTGAACAACTTCTGTAGAGAGGAAAACAGCAACTGTGCAGCATCCTTGCTAACTGTTTCAGAAAGCATAGTAAACTCTTTGTCAATGAGAGAAACTGTCACCCCAGGTGGGACTTGAACCCACAATCCCTGGCTTAGAAGGCCAGTACCTTGTCCATTAGGCCACTGGGGCACACAGAAAACTCTGCCAGGGAAAGAAATTTGCCCTTCTAAATGTCCCTTCTTCAACTTTTAGCTCCTAATGAAGCCCCTTTGAAGAAGCCAGATACACAGGAAGGTCTGATCACACCCCTCTGAAAATCAGCTTTCCATGGGTATCTGTAGCTGGCTCCAAGTCATGGGACTTGACATCTCGTCTCCCTCCCGAAACCAGGGAAGTGTCTCCCACCGCTGCAGCCTCCTGAGGCTCTATGGCCCTGTCTGTACAGCAGGGACAGCAACACTCACAGCCCCACAGGAGGGCCCCTGGCCTAGCAACGTGGCCCCCTGAGCAGCCTCTGATGTTCCCTGTGTGAGCCCCAGAACCAGCCCTGAGTGAGGGGGGCAGAGGGGGAGCAGCTCACACATGCCAAGGGGCTGGCCAGGGGCAGGACATGAGCCTGCAAGGCAGCAGTGACATCACAAGGAACTTTTACAGCACCTCAGCTCATTGGCTGGGAGGCAGTGACCTCACAGAGGGTCCATGGCAACAGCCAGGTGGGACAGGCTGCAGGGCTGTGGCATCTCAGAGACCCCCATGGCCTGGCTGCCTGGAATCTCCTTTGTGAGGTTTCCCCTTGAACTCACCTCTAAGGCAGCCTCAGACCAGAGCACCCAGGACTCCTCTGCATGACTGTTGAAATGGTTTGCTGTGTGAATTCTGTGGGTCAGGTGACGTCAGGCCTGGGCACTGAGATTATTTACCAGTTTCCCTGGCCTGCTGTTGCTTAGAGCTGTGATGGCCGAGTGGTTAAGGTGTTAGACTAGAAATCCAATAGCGTTTCCCTGTGTAGGTTTGAATTCTGCTCACAGCGAGGCCTGTGGTTTGGCCACACCCCTTCCTAGGGCAACATGGTACCCAAACCCTGAGAAGAACATGCCTGTCCCATCAGAAGGGACACCTGCAGAAGGCAACAGAGGCTACAAAAGCAGGAGAGAACATGGATTGCGGGGTCCTGCCTAACAATAGGAAAACCAGTCTGGCTTTCAGCAGAGCCACCTCCCCATGGATGCAGCCAGGGGACCAAGCAGCTCCAGTGGCCCCTCTGTCTCCCCAAAAGCCACCCCTGGTTGGGGAGAAAGATGCTGGGCCCAGCGGCCTCCCTTCACCTGGCAGAGGCAGAAGTGATGGAGACAGGCCCAGGGGTGTGTGGGCTACAAAAGCCTCTTGTTCCCTTCTCAACTCCTAACAGTGCAAACATCAGGGAGAGTAGCTCAGTGATAGACTACAAATTATATGAGCGTTACTTCAAATCCAACTGACCATTCAATGGAAACATTTCTCTCTCCAATTCCATTACATTCTAGGTTCCTGTTTTTTGGATTCTATAAATGAATACGAACTCTTACTGCTGTCCTGTGCCAATGCACATAAACCAGGCAAACCCGTCCCTCGGCTGGAGCCAGCTCAAACCCGCTGTGTGTCTGGTTTCTGTTTCCATCCATTCAACAAGGGTGTGATTTGGAAGCCCAATGGCAGGTCCCTGGTCTCCACGGGCTGTGCTGTACAGAAGAACAAGAACCACACCCAGCTGGGGAGGAACAGCCTAGTGTGTATTGCAATTGGTGGAGGAGGTGCCCAAATCTAGCGGAGATGGAGTCTGTTACAAACACACACTAAACACCATTATCAGACTGCCCGGTGCACATTCCTACCTTCCCTTGTGCACACAACATACCTGGGGCTCTAATTACTGGCCACCTGCCTTTCACACAGATCATTGATCCTTGTGACTTTCAGGTACGTTCATACGGCAGCTGTTTAAACATAATGTGCTTCTATTGCATGACCAGCACCAGAATCTCCGGCTATGTCTACACTACGGATTTCCTCAGCAAAAAAGGTGCTAATGAGGGTCTCATTTGCATGAGTCATGATCTTATTTGCATATTTTCTGGCAAACTGATTTTGCACTGAGGTTGTTGTGCAAAAACAAGCAGTGTGGAAGTTTTCTTTTTGTGCAAAACCCCCTTTTTCTGCAAGATCAGGATATCTCTTCTGGGGGGGCATAAGAATCTTGTGAAAAAAGGGGCTTTGTGCAAAAAAACGTTCACACTACTTGTTTTTGCACAACAAGCCCATTGGCTGAAAATATGCAAATGAGATCATGACTCATGCAATTGAGTCCCTCATTAACATATTTTTTTAAGGAGAAAACTTCTAGTGTAGACGTAGCCTCTGTGAGTCACCAGCAGTGGGGCTGTTAGTGTCGGCATCATTAGGCCATGTCTTCACTCAAATGGAGCTTGCTGCTGAAATCCGTCTTCCAGAGCTTGATTTAGCAAGTCTAGCTAAGCCTCACTAAATGAAACCCCCTAGGACACCTCCTGCTCTTTGCTACTATCCTACTCCCACTGTGAGGGCACCACCAAGCTCAACTGAAGGTAAAAACAACTCCAGATACATGTTGAAGGATGGTGGGAAGAAAAGACCCATTGACCTGGCAACAAGGCACCACTGGGAGTTGAACCCAGGATCTCCTGCTTACAAGGCAGGCGCTTTAGCCAACTAAGCCATGGTGCCCTCCTTAGAAATAGCCCTCAAACTGTTCTACTTTATGGTCCCAGACACCCCCTTCCCATTCCAAAGTGCAGCCGTTCCCCATTCCCCTCCAGCTCTTGCCATGACTCAAGGCCTGCGCAGCCCAAGACATTTGATTGGCAGCTGGTACCCAAAACCTTTTTGTCAATTGTGGCACCAGGCTCCAAAGGGACAGACCCAAGGCAGCCGCCTGGTCCTAAGGCCGGGCCTGCAGCCAGGGGGAGGGAGAAGAATCTCTCCTTTCAGCTGGAGTTGAATCAGCCACCTAAGGACATTTGCCGAGCACCCGCTACAGGCCTCTGCTCTGCCAGCTGAGCTATGGAAGGTGCCTGGGGCAGGCTGCTTTGCCCAGGTGGCCCTTGGACGAGTGCCAGGGCAAGAGCCCCCCGAAGGGGACGGCCTCTCAGGGGAGGGGCAGGAGAACCCAGCAGCACAGGGGTGTCACAGGCGCTTCACCTGCAGAAGGACCCTTGAGTGATCCAGGCAGAAACGCCGCGTCTTGCTCCCTGCAGCTCCCCTTGCTGCCCTGGCAGGTGCTGCCCCTTCTCCCACCGGCCTGGGCCTGGCCTCCCTCCCCCGCCCGGCACCACAGAAAGCCCCTTGGCTTGAGCCTGGGCAAGCTTAGGCCCTGGGCTCTGGGGCCAGCCCCCTTGTTGGTCAGAGCCCCCTATCCACAATGCTACTCCAGGGGGCCTGGTTCCAGGGCCTCCTAATCCCAGGGACTGGGGGGCTGGAGGCCTTTGCCCTGGAGTCTCAGAGCTCCCCCAGTGCCACCTGCCAGGAGGGGGAATCTCCCACAGGGCCGGTGTGATGTAGGAACCTCTCCCAGGGCAGTGCCCCCAGCCCAGTCCCTGCCCCTTGTGGGGGAAGGTAAGAGATACCCCCCTCTCCTCCCCCAGAGAGCAGCCCCCCCGGGCTGTAGGAGGAGGATCTGGCCCAGGGCTGTTCCCAGCAGAGGGGGCTGTGATCCCAGCCTGGGTCCAGGGAAACTGCTCCCAGCTCCCAGCACGTGTGAGGTTGGGGGAGCGAGCAGATCAGTGTTTGCAGATATCTACACTTATTTGCATAATGCGTATGTAGATATGCAGGGCTCGGCAATTAGGGCAATTTACCCACCCGTAGTGAGTAGATTTTAGCCCGGTGCGGCGCTCAGTGCAGTCTGTGCATGCACAGTGATATGTAAATAAAATGTTACTGGTCTGGCAAAGGTTTGTGAATGGGTTTATCTGTCCATGGTGTAAACACAAAGGCTGGAAACACTGGCCTGATCCCTGGGGGCTGGCCGAATGCAAGGCAGGGAAAACACTGGGTGAAGGAGGGGGGGATATTTTCCTCTCCAGGCCTTTGTCCCTCTGAATCCCTGGGGACGTTGGGTTTTGTTTTGTTTGGTTTCCCTTTTCCCTGCTTCCCTCCTCGCTGTGGGGAGGGGTCAGCTCTCGCCCTCGTGGTGGGAAGCCCTGGTACAGGGATGGGATTGGCAGATGCTCTGAGAGTGAGTCCCTGGGCTGTTTGGGGAGAGAACTTTCTCATGTGTGCTTTTCCTAGCACCACCAGGATGGCTGAGTGATTAAGGTGTTGGACTTAAAGATCCAATGGATGTTTATCTGTGTGGGTTCAAACTCCACTCCTGGTAACTTCCCGTCTTTGGTGAGACATTCATTGGGATGGTGTTTAGTGCTGCTGTGAGGCAGGGCCCTGGACTTTGTCTCCAAAGGTCCTGTGGGCTATATCTGCAGTGGTGGGTTCTTGTGCAAGATCACATCCATGCTGCTGTGTTTTTGTGCAAGAGCATCCATGGCAGTGTGGACGCTCTCTTGTGCAAGAAACCCCTGTCCTGAGCTCTTGTGCAAGAAGACTTACAGCTGCTAGAAAAGAGAAGAGCTCTTGGGCAAGAAGCCCTTTCTTCTACACTTTACTATAAAACTACTTGCACAAGAGCGAGTGGGCACTGTGGCCCGTCTTGCACAATAACCTACCAGTGTAGACACAGCCCACCAGTGTAGACACAGTGTTCCAGTTCTAGTCCCAGTTCTGATTGGCTGAGCAGGGGCCAGTCCCAGGGAGGAGACTCAGGACTTTGTTGTTCTCCTTAAGTCCCAGCAAATGAGGCAGAACCAATCGACTGCTCGGGGAATTGTTCTGCTTCTCACCAGTGCTTGTCGCTGAGCAGCTCCTGAGTCTCTCTGTGTCCCGGTGCTTCTAACCCACTGGCTGAGCCATGCCTAGGCCGGGCTGTGGGGCTATAGCTCCTTTGAGACACTTTATTCTGATCTGTCAGGGTGTGAAACTCCAGACTAAGGGGGAGTTTCAGCATCAGGCTTCTGGGGCCTTTTCTTCAATCCTCACCCCACTCAGCCGCCCACCCCCAGCCTCTTCCAGCACAGCCTGCCCCACCCTCCCCCCACAGGGCCTCCACAGGGGCGTCTGTCCCAGGGAGAATGGGGAGCCCCTGCCCCCGGCATCCGCCCACCCTGCTGCTGCTCCCACCAGAGCAGAGGATTCACCCGGTATCCCCGTTCTGTTCTGAAATTTGACTTATCCTTTTCATATGTGTTCGGTTTTTTAATTGTATCCTTTGCTATATATGGTTGTGACAATTTTCTTCCACTATTTGATCTGAGGAAGTGGGTCTGGCCCACGAAAGCTCATCATCTAATAAACCATCTTGTTAGTCTTTAAAGTGCTACATAGTCCTGTATTTTGTTGCAGCTTAAAAGTCCAACATGCTTTCCATTGCACCACAGAGCCTGATATCTCCACTCTCTGCTTTGCAGCATGGCAATTGCTGGTGGCAAAGAAAGGGGAGCTAGGTCTGTCTCTTTTGGGAGAGCAGGTAGGAAGAGGGAGGGGGCCACTGAGCCCCTGACAGTGAAAATAAGGGGTAAGAGCAGAGCTGAGCTGCAGCTGGAGAATGTGGGCATCGATCCCACTGTCTCTCGCATGCTAAGCAAGCGCTCCACCACTTGAGCTAATTCCCCTGCTGCATTTACAGAGGCCTTCTTGGAGGCTCTTCCCTTCTCCACAGCGACGTCTGTCATCTAGGTCAGTTAGTCGTGGGAAAGGAGAAGGCTCCGAAAAGGCCTCAAGGGCAACTCTCAAGGAGACTCCCTGCAGCAAAGCCATGGGGGGGCTCTGATCTGGCCCCTGCCCTGCAGCCTGGCCCACCTGGCCATTGTCATGGACGCTCTATGAGGTCATCACCTCCCAACCTCCTTTAGCCAATAAGCTGAGGGGCTGCAAAAGGCCCTTGTGATGTCACTGCCACACCCACCCCTGCCCTCCAGGGCTAATGTCCTGCCCCAGGCAGCCCCTTTGCATGGCTGAGCTGCTCCCAGGGGTGAAAGTGACACATTTCTTACAGGGAGTCCTGGGAGATGAAGCAGCTGGAGGGAGTCAGGAGAGCAGAGGCCAGCCTGAGAGCTGAGAGCTGAGAGTCAGAGGTGCCCACTGCACTGTCATACCATAGGTCCCATGGTGTAAGGGGCAGCACTCAGGACTCTGAATCCTGCAATCTGAGTTCAAATCTCAGTGAGATCTACTAAGACTCAGCTGGTTGTTACAAGGTCCTGGTGCTTCAGCTTCCATGCACTGAGGTTCAGCAAAGAGAGTTTTGTTCCTCTTGCTGGGTGTCTGAGGCCACTGGAGCTCCATCTCCAGACTGAGCAGGCGGCCGGGAAGGGCCTGATGCCATCACAGCTGCAGGGCAGGTCACCCACCTGGCCCCTGAGCTCAGCCTGTGCTGGAGGCAGCCAGACAGTGTGAGCGGGTCAGAGGAGGGATTGGGGGAAGGGTCCTGAGTCCTGGCTCCCAGCCACGCACCTTGGCAGAAAGACCAATGGCCCCTGCATGAAGTGCATTGTGGGAATAAGAGTTGGGGCAGCAGGAAAGGGGCCGGCCCCTCAGCACCAGGGCACAGGCAGGAGAAGATGGGAATGAATCCTGCTACCTCTGCCATGGCTTGGCCCGGGAGGGCTGGGGTCTAGCAGCTTTGCACCCCGGCTTTGTGGGAGGCTAAGTAGGAAGAGGCATCTGGAGGCTCATAGCCCCCTGGCCTGCTGTGTCTGTGGAAAGGGGGGAGAGGACACATACCTCTCACTGGGGAACAGGGCGCATGGATCCCACTTGTTCCTGCAGAAAATGAAACAGGCTGAGCATTTTTCAGAGAACAGGCCAGAGCCCTTCTCCTGTCCCTGGAGAGATGGAAATGGGGCCGTTCCTTGTGGGGAAAGAAGTGGGTGTGTTGGGAGTGGGGTTCGAATTCAAACCTCTCCACAGAACAGAACCCCACATTAGGGGCAAGAAAGAGCCTTGAGTCAGGCAGTGGAGAACACTTGGCTCCTGTTATGCTGTGATGGGATATTAGGAAACTTTTTGCACACAGCCTGGTTAGTTCAGTTGGAAGCACATGAGACTCTTAATTTCAGGCTTGTGGGTTCAAGCCCCATGCTGGGCGGTGCCCTTCTTTAACTCACTTTCTCAACCTGCAAGCAATTGGCTTTCCGTTTTCACCAGTGTTTTAGAAAGAAAAAGTCTAGTCCTGGGTCCAGCTTTAGTAGCATCAGAGAGAGAACCAACTGCAATTTCCATCTTCTGAGGATAATTACAGGCCAACTGTGTCAGCTAAAGTAGCTCACTTGGGAGAGTGTTAAACTGAAGCTTTGAAGGTCCCTGCTTCAATCCCAGCCTTTGCCAGGTGTTAATAGGGAATCCTTTCTAAGGTTCCCCTTTATTTAATGATCATTTCACCCTTTTTGGCCACAGCTGGGCCCTGACAAATCATGTTTGTGTGACTGGCCCCTGTTCCTCCCAGCCCTTCCTGACAGTTGCTGCTTCCTTGGCTAATGCCCACCCGGCGCTGGCACAAGGGCTGTGGCTCAGGGTGAGGTGCTGATGGGGGCACATTTGACTAGTCTCGTGTGAGCTCCTTGGAGCCAGCCAGCTGAGCAGGAGGAGAAACCCAGCAACCAGCTCAAGCAGGGTGGGAGGACAGAGACCCTCTCTCACCTGGGCACTGCAGGCAGCAAGAATTGGAGTCATCAGTGGAGTGGTGACAATGGGGGCAAGACACAGACATCTTCTCCTCCCCCTGAGGAAGGGGGCTGGGCCCGGGATCCGAGTCCCTTTCAGCCCCCAGGAGAAGGGAGCTGAGAGAGAGGGGAGGGAAGGAGGTGGCCAGAGCCTCCCCCCTGCAGGCTGGGTCTGTGGGGGCAGGAGTGAGGGGGCCTGGACCTGCTTTCCTGCCCCCTTCTCACACTGGTCTCAGAGCGTCAGCAGCCGCCCGCTATCTGGTGGGTGGGGCCTTCGCTCAGCGTTTGGCAGCCAGAGGGCTCTGCATCCATACGTAGGCCTGGCCTGCCCCCCTCTTGCCCTGCCTCGGTTGCTCTGTGGCTTCTGAGCCTTCCCTTGGAGCTGTCAGCACCAGCCCCCCCATGCTCAAGGTGCCCAGAGGAGGAAAGGGGATCTGGGCTCCAGTCTGAGGCTCTTCCTGCCTCCTGCTTTCCCCTGGTTCCTGCCTGGCCCTGGGCCTCTTTCCTGCCAGCCCCACGGGGGCCAGGGGAAAAGCAGGGGGGTGGGTACAATGGCCACATTCATGGGCATCAGGTGGCACCAAAAGAAACGCTCCCTGTCGGCCTGGCTGGAACATGGCGCCACATGAGCATGTTGTTAGCACCAACGTGCTCCCCTGGCCAGTCTGAGCGGGGAGCCAGGGACGGTCCCTGCAAACCTGGGGCCATTGGCCAAGGCTGCTGCTCTTGTGTCTGTGCTGGGACCCCCTGGTCCTCAGGAGCACTAGAGATGTGGGGCAGCTCTGTCCTCCCAGCCTGGGGCTGCCTGTCTGGGCGACGCCTTCACACACGCTGGCCCCTCCCATCCTGGGACAGGGCTCCTGTTGTTCCTTGGCCAGTCGGCCTGGCCTGATGCGCATTCCCTTGAGCACCACGGGGGCAAGAGGCAGAGCCTGGCACCTGCTGGGACCAAACAAGAGGGCATCAGGGGCAGCAGCAAGAAACATGAAACCTCAGCATCCTGCAAGTCCAGGGTCCCAGCACATCCCAGCCACCCACTGAGCAGCAGACACCCAGCGTGAGGTAAGAAACGGTCTCATGAACCTAAGGGGAAGGAAGACAAAGCAGTGGGAGTGGAAGGGTTCTGCAGCCAAACAGTGGCAGGTCTCAATGAGATTTGAGCTCAGCTTGCAGGACTCCCCAGGCCTAAGGGCTGTTCCTTACCCCATGGGACCTGCACCAACCACCACTCCCTCAGCTGGAGCACCAGCTCATGCCCACTGGGACCAGCTTTGCTTGTTTTCTTTCCACCCAGAGCCCCCTTCTTCTCCTGGGCGGCAAGGAGCATCCCTGGGACACCCTGAGACAGACACAGGACTCTGCCTCCTCACAGCCAGCCCCACCCCACAGGATTTGGCAGAACAAAAGGCAGCGGCAGGCGGGGGGGGGGGACTCTCCTCAACCACTGAATCCCAGAGCTTCTGGTCTGTCTGCCTCAGCTTGGCTTCCATTCCTGCCTTGCTTCCTCCTTGGGCCAGCAGGAAGAGCTGACCCCATACCTAGCCTCCCAGGCACAGGTTGGGCAGCAGGAGCTGCGCTTTCCTGGTCACCGAGGGGAGCTGCAATGGAAGCAGACACTCTGTTTCTGCCTGGCTGTGAACCAAGGACCTTTTGCATGTTAGGCAAACATCATACCCACTACACCACAGAAAGCCACGAAAGTGCTTAAACTTGGCTAACTATTCTGTTACTAACTCTTTTTCCAGCACCATGATGGGGAGGGGAAAACACCTTTTCATGGAAAATTGCTGTGAGCTCTGAGTCTGGCAATTAACCCGTATAATTAGTATAAACAATTAGTAACACACATACCAAATGGAAACAAATCTGCCTACAACAAGTCACAGCTGGAGAGCTCTCTGAAAACATCCACTCCATGTAGAGCCACAAATGGGATGTTAGAAATTATTTTTAAAGGCCTTGACAATAAGACAGTGACTATCATATTACATCTCTGTAAATCCGTGCTGTGCCCACAACTTGAGCACTGACTGGAAATGTGGTTGCCTTACCCCGCCCCCCAAAACCCACACCTTGGCATTGGAAACTTCAGACAAGCACAACAAAAATGATGAAAGGTTTGGATCAGCTGCCACATGAAGAGAGATTGGGACTTTTCATCTTAGAAAGATGAAGACAGAGTGGAAATAAAATAGAGGTCTATAAATCATGGCTGTTTTGAGATTGTAAATAAGCAAAGGTATTTTTCTTGTTCCCATAATAGAAGAACTAAGGATGCTCCATGATATTAGCAGGTTGAAAACAAACAAAAGGAAGTATTTCTTCACACAACGCACAGTCAACCTGTGGAACTCCTTGCCAGAGGATGTTGTGAAGACCAGGACTATAAGGGCATGTGTATGCTTGGAAACTATTTTGAAATTGCTTAAATCAACATAATAACTTCCAGTCTAAGAAAATAGAAATAGTGTGTCCTCAGTATGGGGAAGCCTCAGATTTAGTCCGAGGCAGGCTCTGTTAATGTTCATTTCTGGGGGCATGGAATTAAAAACAGAGACGCAAGGCTGGGAGCAGCTGAAGACAAGAGCCCTGTTCTACTGTGTCAACAATCTCTGAGGTGACATGAAATCCCCTCTCCCACTTCTAACCCTGAAATATCATCAACTTTATTATGTCATTCCCGGCCTCTTGATACAGCCTTTGAACTCTGACTGCAGATATTGGCCTGCCAGAGATGGAGAGATGCCAAAAGAGACTAAGCCACATTGACTAAGGCTTCTGCCAAAGCCCAGGATTGAACCAGGGACCTTTAGATCTTCAGTCTAACGCTCTCCCAACTGAGCTACTTTGGCAACTGCTGCAAGCTTTCTGAGGCCTATGTTTCTCTCAGGCATATTTTTCTCTCAGCAGAATACAAGAGAGATGCTGCTGCCAGGGGACCTGCAAGGCAAGATGAGCTTTGCCTGCCCCCCTCAGCCTGACTTGCACTTGGCCCCATTCCTGCCTCTCTTCCCGGGGTGTCCCAGTGGCTGAAAGGGACTGTGGCTGCCAATGCAGGGAAGAAGATGGGCGGGGGGCCGTGTTCCCTCTGAGATTTTCCATCCATGGGAGGAGTGAGTTTCATAATGTGCACCACTAGTGAGGTCGTTTGCGTTTGTGCGGATGTGGGCTACTGTGGTACCCGCCAGTTACTCACAAACAGCTTAGCTAAATATAGCTTGATAATTGTATAGAAGAAAAATACTGAAACAAGGGACGTCATTCCCGGCCTCTTGGTACAGTCTTTGAACTCTGACTGCAGGGCTAGGTCTACACTGAAGGGTTCTTGCGCAAGAAATCTTAAAACCGGCCCCTTCTCCTGTCAGTGAAGAGATGGAAATGGGGCCGTTCCTTGTGGGAAAGAAGTGGGTGTGTCAGGAGGGGGATTTGAGCTCAAACCTCCCCACAGACCAGAACCCCCCCACTGGAGGCAAGAAAGAGCCAAGTCAGGAAGTTGAGAGCACTTGGCTCCTGCTACCCTGTCATAGGGGCATGAAAAGACTTGGTGTAGCCAGTCTGGGTAGCTCAGTTAACAAAACAACATAAGGCTCTTAATCTCAGGGTCATGGGCTCAAGCCCCATCTGGGTGATGCCCTTCTTTAACTCACATTCTCAGTCTGCAAGCAATTCACTCTCAGCTTTCACCAGGGTTTTAGAAAGAAAAAGTCTAGTCCTGGGGTCCAGCTTTAGTAGAACCAGAGAGAGAACAAACTGCAATTTCCATCTTCTGAGTTGAAGGGAAGAGGATTTTCTTCTCCTCAGTTCTAGCCACATCAGCCCAGCGAGGGGAAAAAATAACCCTCCGCCCGCTGATTGTCCCCCGTCAGCTTCTGTAGCTTCACCTCCTTCCACAGCAGCTCCAGCTTTGAGCTACAAATCTCAAGGGGCTGGTGAGGAAATGAGGAGCTGGCAGCTCGGGTTAGTGGCTTCCCTGAGAACAAGAGGTGGAGTGTTCACAAGGTGCAGTCCCCTTTTAGAAAGAGCTAGGAACAAAACAGTCATCCCAGTTCCACCCACACCAAAGTGTGTTTCTGTGGTGTAGTGATTAGCATGTTTGTATAACACACAAAAGGTCCCTGGTTCAAAACCAAGCAGAAACCCCACATCTTCTCTTATTGCTAGTGCCCAGGTAAGTGCAGCTGCTGCTGACCAGCCTATGCCTGGGATGAGCCCACCTCCCACGTGACAGAGAAAGGTGATGTTAGCTGAGAATGCCCCTTGGTGCCAGCCTAGGAAGGGGAGATGAATCAGGCCAGGCAGCTGCTGGAGGCTTGTGGTTTAGCCTCCCCTGCCCTGGGAGGCTGGTGTATTGGGCCGGCTCTGCCTGCTGCCTCCCTCGTGTGACTTGCCCAGTGTCCACAGGCCAAATGTCAGAAAAGCCTCTTCCAAAACAAGCAGCAGAAAAAGTTGCACAAATTGAGTTTTGAAATGTGCGTAGGTTTTCCAGAAGAGCAGTGTAGTGTAGACACAGCCTGAGTGTTGCTCAGCACTGGTAGAGACAGGGAGGGACAAAATGGTCTAACGGCACCTGCAGCCTTTCAGAACAACCCCCAAACCCAACCCCAAGAACCAGCCCTTCCCTCCGCCCTCACTGGGGTCTGCTGGGAACTGTCACCACAGAGAGTGCTGAATTTGAGATCTCCACTCTCTAGAACAGGGGCTGGACTTGATGGCCTTCGGAGGTCTCTTCCAGCTCTATGGTTCTATGACTCTCATGGCAATTGCTGGGGGCAAAGAAAGGGGAGCCAGGTCTGTCTCTTTTGAGAGAGCAGGTAGGAAGAGGGAGGGGGTCACTGAGCCCCGACAATGAAAATAAGGGATGAGAACTGAGCTGCAGTTGGAGAACATGGGCATTGAGTGCTCACTTCACATGTGAGAGGCAGTGGGATCTATGCCCACGTTCTCCAGTGGTAAAGATTTGCTCTTTCTTTTCCACAGACAGAACCAGCCAGGGGCTGTTTCCAAGGGCTCCTTCTCTTCCCATAAGGCAATGGGCTGGTTTCTGCAGTGCAAGGGGTGTCACATTTGCCTCACAGGGAGCAGTTCCCTAGCTAAAAGTCAGGCAGGCAAAGTCCAGCCTGTAACACCCAGTGGAGGGGATTTGCCTGTCTGGGGAGGGTGGGAACAGACCAGCACTTGGGAGCTTGGCTGCCAGCTGCTTAGCACATCTGGATACAGAAGAATCCCAAGACTTGGTTCTGCCAGGCTCCAGTTTCCCCTCTTCTGTTTCTTTTCAGCTCCCTGCAAACTGCCTCCCAGCTGTAGGTGAGGCTGAGTGTGTGTGAAACCAGCCGCTAGGACCAGCTTTGGATGATTTTGTTAATTGTTTAAAAAGCCTCAGGAACCTCTTCTGCCTGGGGAGGTGTCTGTAATAGACGCCTAGTGTGACATTACCCTGGGGTTTTACCCCTTTAACCTCACCCAGAGAGTCCCAACAAGTCCACTCCTGTGTCAAGTGTTCACATGTCTCCTCCTCCCTTTTTCCTGCCAGTCCTTCCCGAGCAAGCTCTACCCTTCTGTGCCAATATTCCAATAAAGTGTATTATCCCACCACGTCCCTGTGATACCAACTTCCTGCTTATTACCCATAGTCCTGTGTGTCTGTACCAGCATCTAAGACACAGATTAGATTTTGCTTCCCAGTGGTCCCTTGTCCCTCCTTTATCTCTGCGGTTACAGCCCCTGCTCTCTGGCCCATCTCCCAGGTGTCCATGTTGTTCACTTACCTGTGGGCTTTGGGCACCTGCCCCCATCAAACCTAGTTTAAAGCCTCCTCACTAGGTTAGCCAGTCTGCACCCAAATACTCTTCCCTTCCTCAACAAGTGAACCCCGTCCCTGCTGAGCAGCCCTTCCTGCAACAGCATCCCATGGGCAAGGAAGCCAAAGCCCCCTGCCCATGGAGCTGTAGCTTTCTGTGCCCAGGGAGCCAGACACCGCTTGGGCTTGATGGCTGTGGGGAGTGGGGAACGGCTGCACTTTGGGAGTCAAAAGTGTTGTGTGGAAACATAAAGAGTCATTTTAAAAAGCCTTTGGAGGAGGGCACTATGGCTCAGTTGGCTAAAGCACCTGCCTCATAAATGAAAGATCCTGGGTTCAAGTCCCTGTGTTGCCTTTCTAGGACACAGAAGAGGCCTCCCCTGGCCACCCATGGAATTGCTGGTTCAGGAAAAGGCTGAGTGGGGAGGGTGTTGGGAAGAAGGAAACCACAAGCTTGGAGCAGGTGCAGAGGCTGCTGTGACTGGCACTGGCAAGGCAGGGCTCTGACTGCACTTACTGAGACAGGAAAGCCAGCCCTGCACATCCTTGTGATTTCCTGAGGAGCTCAGAGCCTGAGGGTGAAACCTCTGCAGCCATGGAGAGTCAGGGTCTGTGGGCATCAGGAGCTTCTCACCTCTTCTGGTTTCTTTCTTCTCCACTCAGCCTTTTTCCTGAACCAGCAGTTCCATGGGTGGCCAGGGGCGGCCTCTTCTGTGTCCCAGAAGGACATAGGAAAATGTGAGCAAAGGCTGAACCCAGGTGCTGTTGTTTATTTGGTAAGTGCTTTAGCCAGCTAAGCCACGGTGCCCTACTCAGACCCACCTCTAAACTGTTCTACTCTATGGTCCCAGACAACACCATTGTCTCGCAAATTTTGGCCATTCCCCATTTCCCTCCTGCCTTCCCACCCTGGCTGTGTCTGGCTCCCTGGGCACAGAAGGCTACGGCTCAGTGGGCAGAGGCTCTAACATGCACATCTCCCCCAGCCGCTGGGACTCTAGAGTCGCCTTTGAGGTTTTGCAGGGTTGGGGGAGGGTGAAATGCAACAAACTTTGATTATCTGGCTTGTAAACCCCTTGGTCTCAGGGTCTAGGTTGGAGTCCCCAGGTGGGGGCCCGGCCTCCTTCAGTTTGGTCCCTTCCCGAGGGCACAAAATAGACAACAGAGAATTCCTTTGCCCCGCAGCAATCTCTGTTGGCCAAAGGGTTAGCAACCGAATATTTGCTCAAGCGTAAGTGCAGTAGCAAAAAACTTTTGTATGTGTGTTTCTGTGGTGTAGTGGTTATCACATTTGCCTAACACGCAAAAGGTCCCTGGTTCAAAGCCAGGCAGAACCACAGGGTCTTCTCTTATTGCGGTTCCTCTGGGTGCCCACAAGGCAGTTCCAGGGCAGAACTTTTGTGTTTGTGGATATAACCTGCGCAGCCCAAGAAATGTGATTGGCAGCTCCTCCCCACAATCTTTCTGTCAATTGCAGCGGAGAGCTCTGAAGACATGGACCCAAGGCAACCACCTTGGTTACCTTCTGCTAAGGCCAGGCCGGAGGGAAAACAATCGCTCCTTCGAGCCGGAGTTGAACCAGCAACCTAAGGATCACTCGTCAAACACACACTACAGTCCTCCGCTCTGCCAGCTGAGCTATTGAAGGGAGCCTGATTGATGCTGGTTTGTCTAGGTTGTCATTTCTACAAGTCTCGGGGCACGTGCTCCCCCAAGTAGGTGGCATTGCTGATGAGGGGCAGAGGAGCACAGGGGCTGTCACAGGTACTTCACATGCAGACGGACCCCTTGAGTGAAACCTGAGCTAGATCCATCCATGTCACAGCAAAAGGAAGAAAGTTGGGTTCTTCTTATGTGTCTTCTTTGTTCCAGAGTCTCTAGGGCTGCGGTCAGGGCAGGTCCACAAAAAAACAAACCACTTCTCACGTGTCTCCTCACGTGTCTTCAGCAGGGGAGGCGGGAGCAGAAAGTGGGAAGGGCGGGCAGGGGAAGGGTGTGTGTGCGGTGGTGGTGGGGGAGGCACAGAGGGGAAATACAGAAGGCCCTTGTGGGGGCACCCAGGGGAGAGTCTCACAGGTGTCCTTGTCTGGAACTCTCCCTCAGGGCCTCTCAGATGCACAAGCCCCCGGAAGGGCCTGCTGGATGGCAGCCGTGTGCTGCTGCTGAAGGGCCTTTTGCGGAAAAGGGATGCAGATTAGACACAGCGCAATTGCAAATGAAGCGGGGATTTAAATCTCCCCCGCTTCATTTGCATGAACATGGCTGCTGCTTTTTTCCGGCTTGGGGCTTTGCCGGCAAAAAGCGCCAGTCTAGACGGGATCTTTTGGAAAATAAAACCTTGTCCAAAAGATCCCTTATTCCTAGCAATGTGGCCCCCTGAGCAGCCTCTGATGTTCCCTGCTTGAGCCCCAGAACCAGCCCTGAGTGACGGGGGCAGAGAGAGCAGCTCACACATGCCAAGGGGCAGGACATGAGCCTGCAAGGCAGCAGACACCTCAGCTCATTGGCTGGGAGGCAGTGACCTCACAGAGGGTCCATGGCAACAGCCAGGTGGGACAGGCTGCAGCATCTCAGAGACCCCCATGGCCTGGCTGCCTGGAATCTCCTTTGTGAGGTTTCCCCGAGGGCAGCATTTGGGAGCGTCTCTGTGGAGATTTCCCGTGGCTGCAGTGGGAGGGGGGTGGGGCAGGTAGGGCTGCCACTAAACCTCTGGGAGAGGCAAGAGAGAAGTCTACTAACACCCGATGAGGATGGGATTCGAACCCATGCGTGCAGAGCACAATGGATTAGCAGCCCATCACCTTAACCACTCAGCCACCTCATCTGAGCTGCTGGGGCTTGTTTCAAATCACCTGAAGTCAGCACTTCAGGGAACCTTTCTGCCACTTGCTGACTGGCCAAGGACACCCAGGGCGGGAAGGTTTTGGCTTTTCACAATGTTCCCTGGGCTGTTGTACAAAGCTCAGTGCTGGTAACAAACCCAAACAGCCCCTGGCTACATCTACCCCGCAGGCTTCTTGCGCAAAATCTGTTTTGTGCAAAATGTCTTGCCCAACAGTGTGTCCACACTGCCATGTGCTGTTGCACAAGAGAAGTGCTTTTCTGCAAGCGCGCCTATGGCAGTGTGGACGCTTTCCTGCTCAGGAAAGCTCTGATGGGCATTTTAGATACATGGCTTTCTTGAGCAAGAAACCGCTGTTGCCCATCCACACTGCCACCTTGTTGACGAGTTCTTGCACAAGAGGGCTTATAAGTGGGGAGAGCAATAACTTCTGTGCAAGAAGCCCTGTTGTCTGATTCTGCACCATAAATTTACTTACACAAGAACGTGCCTGCACTGTAGACGCTCTACAAGTTTTTACACAAGAGCAGTTGCTCTTGTGCAAAAAGCCTGCAGTGTAGACGTAGCCCTGCAGTGTAGACACAGCCTGAGAGAGACAAGGAAAGGAAGTGGCCAGAACCTCCCCCCAGCAGGCTGGCCCTCAACAGGACGGGCACGTCTACACAGCACCCTCACCTCGAAGTGAGCTGTGCAGTGTGAGCGGCTGCCCGGGACCCCAGGGGAAGGTCTGTGGGGAGTTTCCAAGGCAACAACAACTACAAAGTTTCATAATCTACACTCATGTGACTGTGATTTATTCCTCCACTAGCAAGTGTCTCTGAAGGGATGAGAAATGCAGGGCCCAGGTGCAGGGAGCCGGGTCACGTTCTCCTGCCTGAGTCTCAGTCCTGGCTGCAGCCTGGCGACAGAGAGAAGAGGCCAATGCAAACAGCCCCATGGCAGCAAGGGAGTCAGTACGTGGGTGGGTGGAGCAGGGAGCTGGGGGCAGAGTTCAGCTCTAACTCACTAGGGGTGCGTCCCATAGTTCAAAATAATCAATGCGCCTATTTTGAAATAGCTTATTTTGTAATTTGGGGCTGGCTACACAGCACTTATTCCAAATAAATCGCTATTCCAAAACATCCCTCCCTCCTCCTGCCATGCAGGGACATCAGAATAGCGAGCCTGTTATAGCTTGAAATAAGGGGCTTGCTCTTAAGACGCGTCTGTGTGTCATGAGCACCACGTCCTAAACCTCCGAGCTAGCCGGCCCACGGGTGTCAGTCTCACAAGTGGCCCTTTCAGAAAGGAGCTTTGGGCAGCCGCAGGGATGTTGTGGGCTCTGGAACAAGGTGGGTGAGGCAGCAGCTCTTTTCACAGGCAGGGGAATTAGCTCAAGTGGTAGAGCGCTTGCTTAGCATGCTAGAGGCAGTGGGATCAATATCTCCATCTGCAGCTCAGCTCTTATCCTTTAATTTCAGTGGCTGCCTCCCTCTTCCTACCTCCTCTCCCAAAAGCGACAGACCCCCAGCAATTGCCATGCTGCAAAGCAGAGAGTGGAGATATCAAAGTCAGTAATCGATCAGGCTCTGTCATGCAATGGAAAGCACGTTGGACTTCTAAGCTGTAATGGTTAATGTGAGTCCAGCTAGACATTCAAAGGCTGTGGGTTCAAGTCCCACCAGAGTCACTTCAGCTGCTTCCTCATTTCCAGGATGTGGCTTTTACAGACCAGTCAATCTTTAGGCTGACACTGGGGTAGGCTGGCATCCAGGCAATTCCCAGCAGACCCCAGTAAGGATGTAGGGAAGGGCTGGTCCTTGGGGTTGGGGCTGGCAGTTGTTCTGAAAGGCTGCAGGTGCTTTTAGACTGTTTTGTCCCTCCCTGTCTCCTACGAGTGCTGAGCAACACTCAGGCTATGTCTACACTGCACTGTCCTTCTGGAAAAACCTACGCAAATTTCGAAACCCAATGGCTGTGTCTACATTGTCACTCTTTTCCGGAAAAGGGATGCTAATGAGACAGTTCGGAATTGCAAATACCATGGGGATTTAAATTTTCCCCGCGGCATTTGCATGAATATGGCTGCCGCTTTTTTCCAGCTTGGGGCTTTGTCCGAAAAAAGCACCAGTGTAGACAGGGATCTTTCAAAAAATAAACCTTTTCTGGAAGATCCCTTATTCCTCTTAACATCAGGACCTTATTGCTGCTCCCCTGGGTGCCCAGGTATGTGCAGGTGCTGCTGACCAGCCTGTACCTAGGATGAGCCCAACTCCCATGTGACAAAGGGAGTGTGACATCAGCTGATAATGCCCCTAGGTGCCAGCCTGGGGAAGCCATGACTTGGAGCCAGCTACAGATACCCATGGAAAGCTGATTTTCAGAGGGGTATGATCAGCCCTTCCTGTGTATCTGGCTTCTTCAAAGGGGCTTCATTAGGAGCTAAAAGCCAAGGAAGGGACATTTAGAAGGGTGAATCCCTGGCCCTATTTTCTGTGTTCCCCACTGGCCTAATGGACAAGGTATTGGCCTTCTAAGCCAGGGATTGTGGGTTCAAGTCCCACCTGGGGTAACAGTTTCCTCTCACTAACAAATTATTTGCCTTCCTTGGCTCTCTGAGACAGTTTGCAAGGATGATCCATGGTGGCTGTCTCTCTCTCTATAAAAACTGTTCAGACCCCTCCCTAGCAAATACAGGTGTATTTCCTAAAAGCCCATGTATTCACAGGCAGAACAAAGGGGCATTTTTTGCACTTGAAGGCCCATGGGTGACAGCGAGAGAGAGGTGCCTGTAGCAGAGCAGGGTCTGTCTGGAGACAAAGTGGTGCCTGAGGATGAGAAGGCCAATGAGAGGCAGAGACTCCAGAGCAGTGGGGGTGGCTAGTGATCTGGTCTGGCAAAGTGACAGAAAATCCCCAGGCCCTGAGCATGGTGCGGGCGAGGCCCATGGGGCAGTTTGCCTGGTGGAGTGTGGGGGGGGAGGAGAAGTTGTGAAGCTCTGTGAGTGGATAAAGTCCCTGACTGAGCTGCGCCACCTGCCGTGTGTGCGACTCAAACTGTCTTACGTCCCCTTTTGTGTGTCTGTTGCGCTTCCAGCTTCTTTCCTCAGGCACGTTCATCCGGCAAAGACCCCCCCAGGGATCTTGTATCTTCCTTTGTGCAGCTCAGCCACAGACACAGCAGAAGGGTTTTCCTGCAGCCACCGGCCCCAGCCCCTCTCTCCAGGGAACTGCAGCCCCTCGGGCCAGGCAGCTGCTCCCAGCATTCAGGAGGCGCCAGGCCAAGAAGAAACCGTCTGACATGGTGCTGCCAGGGAGGGGCCTCACTGCTAGTCACTGTTCCTGTTCCAGGAGCGGAACGAGTTTTTCCCTGGGCACCAATATTGAGGGCATTTGCACCTGTTTGTGTGTGAGCCCCCATGGCACCCATTGGCTCTTTCTGGGGGGTGGAGGGTCCCCTGGCTCCATAGCTCCTCCTGGAGAGTGGTGGAGGGACCCCGTCCAGTATTTCCTGCTGTGGAGAAGTAGAGGTAGCCCATTCCCTATAGCTCCTGCTGGGGGGGACCTTGGCCCCTTATCTCCTGATACGGTTTCAGTTTTTCCCTGGCGGATGCTCCAGACATGAGGGATGCCAGCGCACTGCCCCAGCCCGGGCCTGCAGTGATGGTTTTTACACATGCAGGGAAATTCCCCGGCTTCTCCCCCTCACAGAGCTACCTCCTCTCTGGGAGGCGGATGAACTGCAGGTGCGGGACAGCTACCTGCCAGCAGGGACAGCAGCCAAGGCACCAAATATCGCTGGGTCTGCAGCCAGTGTTGGGAACTGGGCAGGGAACAGGAGACTTTTGTGTGTCACACATCTCAGGTAGGATGGACCCTCACTGAGCCCAGATTGTGACTGGTCCTAACATGGAGTTTGTCCAGAAAGCATCAGAACTGGGGCAGGACAGAGGTTCTGTCCACACAGAAAAGTTATTTTGAAACAATGGCCGTTATTCCAAAATAACAAGGCAAGAGTCTAGACAGCAATTCCGTTATTTTGAAGTAACTCTGAAATAACGGACGGCTGATTCCAACTTCTGTAGACCTCACTGTACGCAGAAAAATGCCTATTCTGAAATAGCTATTTCAAAATGAGGCGCGTGTACATGCTCCACTTCTGCTATTTCAAAATATCCCCTCCCCAGGGCCATTCTAAGTTATTCCCCCTGGGGCTCTAAATCAAGGTAGCACGTCTACATTAGGGAAGCCTCCTTGGACTCATTTTGAGGTTTCCCTGCAGTGTAGACGTGCTATTTTGAAATAACTGTTCCAGAATAGCTTATTCCAAAATAAACGTGCCGTGTAGATGTAGCCAGAGAGTCCTGAGAGATGAAGCAGCCGGAGGGAAGCCAGGAGAGCAGAGGCCAGACTGAGAACTGAGTGTCCCAGGTGTCTACCCCAGGCCTTCTGTCTAGGTCCCAGGTGTAAGGGGCAGCACTAATGACTCTGAATCCTCCACTCTGAGTTCAAATCTCAGTGGGACGGGCTGGGGTGGTTGTTGGGAGGTCCTTGTGCTCCAGGCTTTTCGGCTTCCTTGCCCTGAGGTTCACTAAGGGGGTTTTGCTTGTCTGAGGCCCATTAGAGCTTCGTGAGCAGACTTGTGGTCAGGTGCCTGAGGCCATCACAGCTGTAGGGCAGGTCGCCCATCTCACCCCCGAGCTCAGCCCATGCTGGAGGCAGCCAGAGAGTGTGAGCAGTACGGGGGCGGGGGAGTTGTATATTTTGGGAAGGGTCCTGGCTCCCAGCCACACACCTTGGAACAAAGACCAATGGCCCCTGCACAAAGTGCATTGTGGGAATAAGAGTTGGGGCAGCAGGAAAGGGGCCAACCCCTGAGCACCAGCGAGCAGGTGGGAGAAGATGGGAGTGAATCCTCCTACCTCTCACGTGCAAAGGGAGCACTAACCCACGTGCAACTCATCTCTAGTGCTCTGGCCTCCAGCAGCTTTGTGCCCCTCTAGGGTGGGTTATTTCAGAGACCAGAGAGGAAGAGGGAGGGGTCTCTGGATGTGCGGAGCCCCCGGCTCTGCCTGTGAAAAGAAAGAACAAGGGCACAGGCAGAAACTTCAATTCCACTTTGTGCGTCTTGACTTTTTCAATCTAAGGACTTTGAAGAAAGACTTCAAATGTCTGCTCCAGTGGCGCAATGGGTTAGCGCACAGTACTTATAAGGCAGTACTTGTAGGAGACATGCTGAGGTTGTGAGTTCAAACCTCACCTGGAGCACTCCTTTTGAGACCCTGCTGGGTCATCCCCTTGCGGTGGTTCCAAAACTTTTCAGCATCACGCCCCCCCTTTTTGATTTTTGAAAACGCTCACGCTCCCCCCCAAAAAATAGAAGCAAAACTTGTTTTAGCAAAAAAGAAAAAAAATTGATGGGGGGAGGGCTGGGTCACCTCTTCCCCCTCCCCTGGAATTTCTTCACACCTCCTCCCCCTCCTGCCCCGGGCTGGCCCCAGAGCTCAGGCCCTGGGAGTCTGATCAGCAAGTGAGACTCGCCCGTCAGTCCAAGCTGCTTTCTTCCCGGCAACGTAGGAAGGGGCCACTGCAGGTGTACAACTCCCTGGCCTGCTGTGTCTGTGGAAAGGGGGAAGAGGACACACACTTGTCACTGGGGAACAGGGCGCATGGATCCCACTCGTTCCTGCAGAAAATGAAACAGGCTGAGCATTTTGCAGAAAACAGGCCAGAGCCCTTCTGCTGTCCCTGGAGAGATGGAAATGGGGCCGTTCCTTGTGGGGAAAGAAGTGGGTGTGTTGGGAGTGGGGTTTGAGCTCAAACCTCCCCACAGAGCAGAACCCCACATTAGGGGCAAGAAAGAGCCTTGAGTCAGGCAGTGGAGAACACCTGGCTCCTGTTATGCTGTGATGGGATATTAGGAAACTTTTTGCCCACAGCCTGGCTAGCTCAGTTGGTAGAGCATGAGACTCTTAATTTCAGGGTCATGGGTTCAAGCCCCATGCTGGGTGGTGCCCTTCTTTAACTCACATTCTCAGCCTGTGAGCAATTGGCTCAGTTTTCATTAGGGCTTTAGAAAGAAAAAGTCTAGTCCTGGGGTCCAGCTTTAGTAGAACCAGAGAGAGAACCAACTGCAAATTCCATCTTCTGAGGAGAATGGAAGAGGATTTTCTTCTCCTCAGTTCTAGCCACATCAGCCCAGGGAGGAGAAAAAATAACCCTCCGCCCGCTGATTGTCCCCTGTCAGCTTCTGTAGCTTCACCTCCTGCCACAGCAGCTCCAGCTTTGAGCTACAAATCTCAAGGGGCTGGTGAGGAAATGAGGAGCTGGCAGCTCGGGTTAGTGGCTTCCCTGAGAACAAGAGGTGGAGTGTTCACAAGGTGCATTCCCCTCCCCTGCAGAGCAGGGTGTTAGAAAGAGCTATGAACAGAACAGTCAGCCAAGTGCCATTCTCTGAAGAACAGTTGTGTGTTTTGTGTTTTTGTGGTGTAGTGCTTATCACATTTGCCTGACATGCAAAAGGTTCCTGGTTCAAAACCAGGCACAAACACAGGGTCTTCTCTTATTGCTGCTCTCCTGGGTGCCCGGGTAAGTGCAGCTCCTCCTGCCTGGGATAAGCCCAACTCACATGCGACGGGGGGGGGTGACATCAGCTGAGAATGCCCCTTGGTGCCAACCTGGGGAAGCCAGATGGGTCAGGCCAGGCACCGGATGGACACTTGTGTCTCAGCCTCCCCTGCCCTCGGAAGCAGGTGTATGGGGCCAGCTCCTCCTGCTGCTTCCCTTGTGTGACTTGCCCAAGGAGGAAGTGAGGCAGGAATGGGGCAGAGGAGGGAGGCCAAGCTGAGGGGGGCAGGACAAAAGCTCAACATCTCAGTGGGACTCAGTAGGGTGAGCAGAGCCCCCCCCCCCTTGTTCTGCCAAAGCCTGTGGGGTGGGGCTGGCTGTGGGGAGGCAGAGCCCTGTGCCTGTCTCAGGGCATCCCCCAGGAGCCTCCTTGCAGCCCAGGAGAAGAAGGGGGCTCTGGGTGGAAGGAAAACAAGCAAAGCTGGGCCCAGTGGGCCTAGGCCAGGGCTCCAGTTTGACCCAGCTGAGTCACAGGTTTCTTGTGTAGGTCCCATGGTCTAAGAGGCAGCACTAAGGACTCTGAGTGAACCCTCTATCTACGCTGCACCTAAACTTGAAATAAGATGTTACATCAGGGCTCTGTCTACACTACACAGACAACGCTTTAGTAAAGAGAACACAGCTGCCAAATTGTTTTCGGAAGAGCAGACATGCGTTTTTGGTGCCTCTGTGAACCTTGTTTTGTGAAGAAGAAGGGAATGTTACAAAAAAAGGTTTTTTTCCCACATTTGGCCCAGTGTAAACAGGCCAAATGTTGGAAAAGCTTCTTCCAGAAAAAGCTATGCAAACTAGGGGTCACAATTTACCTAGCTTTTTCAGAACAGTGTGTGTAGACATAGCTTGAGCGAGGCACAGCACTGGTAGGAGACATGGAGGGACAAAAGGGTCTATGGGTACCTGCAGCCTTTCAGAGGAGCCCTTGTCTCCACTCTTGCTGGGGTCTCCTGGGAACTGTCTGGACTAAAGCCCATCCTACTGTCAGGCTAAGGATTTCCTGGTCTGTAAAAGCAGCTCTGGAAATGAGAAAGCAGCTGAAGTGACTCTGATGGAATTTGAACCCACAACCTTTGAATGACCAACCTAGGTCACAGTGAGCACCAAATCTTAGAAGTCCAACACGCTTTCCATTGCGCCACAGAGCCCTGTGGATTGTGGGTTTTGCTGTCTCTAATATCTGCTTTGCAGCATGGCAATTGCTGGGGGAAAAGAAAGGGGAGCCAGGTCTGTCTCTTTTGGGAGAGCAGGTAGGAAGAGGGAGGGGCCACTGAGCCCCCTGACAGTGAAAACAATTGGGCTATGTCTATGCTGGCAGGTTCTTGCGCCAGAAATATGCAAATGAGGCTAAGCGTAGCGGCATTGCACAAGAGGGTTTTTCTTGCACAAGAGGGGGCTGTGTAGATGCTCCTTCTGGCACAAGAGCCTCTTCCACAACAATGGTGGCTCATTAGATATGCAAATGAGGCTCACCCACTCCCTTGGCCACTTGCCACTGCTCCTACCGGCCGCCCGCCAGCCACTCCCTCCAGTCACCCCATCCATGCTGCTGTGGGTGCCAGTGTCTCACCACACTGTGAAATCAGACCAGAGACGGACACTGTCAGTAAACACTCATATCGGAAACGCTCCTCTGGATGCTGGGCCCACCAGAGCCGTGTGCCGCTGCCATCTGCCTGCTCCATGGACATCTTCCCATTGCAGAGCGCGCGCCGAGCCAGACTGTGACTAGACAGCCCCTCTCTGGGCACCCAGGGGCTACGTCTACATTGCAGGCTTCTTGCTCAAGAATGGCCGTTCTTGCGCAAAAACTTAAGGAGCATCTACACTGCATGCGTGTTCTTGCAAAAGTAAATTTATGGCAAAACATAGGAAAAGAGGGCTTCCTGGGCAAGAGTTATTCCTCTCCCCATGAGGAATAAACCCTCTTGTGAAAGAGCTCTTGCAGAAGAAGGTAGTATAAATGGGCAACAGGGTTTTTTGTGCAAGAAATCCCTATGGCTAAAATGGCCATCAGAGCTTTCTTGCCCAAGAGAGCGTGCACACTGCCACAGACATTCTTGCGCAAAAGCACATGGCAGTGTGGATGTGCTCTTGCACAAGACATTTTGCACAAGAACTCTTGCACAAAACAGTTCTTGTGTAAGAAGCCTGCAGGGTAGACGTAGCCAAGGGGTGTTTGGGTTTCTTACGTGCACTGAGCTTTGTACAACAGCCCAGAGAACATTGTGAAAAGCCAAAACCTTCCAGCCCTGGGTGTCCCTGGCCAGCCAGCAAGTGGCACAAAGGTTCCTGGCAGTGATGGCTTTGGGTAATTGGTAACAAACCCCTACAACTTAGATGAGGTGGCCGAGTGGTTAAGGTGATGAACTGCTAATCCATTGTGCTCTGCATGCATGGGAACAAATCCCATCCTCATCGGATGTTTGCAGCCCTTCCTCTTGCTTCTCCCAGAAGTTCAGTGCCAGCCCCTCCTGTAACCCTGCCTGCCCCAGCCCCTCCCACTGCAGCCTGGGGAAAGGGGAAATCTCCACAGAGACACTCCCAGCTGGGACCCTCAATCCCTTCTGCCCTCAAGGGGAAACCTCACAAAGGAGATTCCAGGCAGCCAGGCCATGGGGGTCTCTGAGATGCCCCAGCCCTGCAGCCTGTCCCACCTGGCTATTGCCATGGTCCCTCTGTGAGGTCACTGCCTCCCAGCCAATGAGCTGAGGTGCTGAAAAAGTTCCTTGTGATGTCACTGCTGCCTTGCAGGCTCATGTCCTCCCCTGCCTACCCCCTTGGCATGTGTGAGCTGCTCCCCCTCTTCTCCCATCACTCAGGGCTGGTTCTGGGGCTCACACAGGGAACATCAGAGGCTGCTCAAGGTGCCACATGCCCCCAAGGTCACCTTTGAAATGTCAGGGCAAGCCAGAATCTATCCCATCACTTCCCCAAAACCCCACCCCTTTGCTGAGCCTCTGCCCGCCCCAAACCTTTCCATGGACTCTTGGTTACTAATGGACACTCGCCACTAATGACATAATCACACCCCAGCCATTTCGCTAGGGCTGCAGCTGGGGAGAAAAGTTTAATTTAAAACATTAAACAATTAAGCATTTGAACTGTCTCATGTTAGTTGATCAACCTTAATTTTAAATAAAGGAAAACATTACAGCCAGCACAATGTTTCAGTGTCGCTTTATTTATGGCAGGGGTGGGGAACCTTTTCTGGGTCGGGGGGCCACTGACCCGCAGAAAATTGGGGGCCACAAAAGTGAGAAACAAAAAACCTCTTCCAAAGGCCCCCAGCCCTCTCTGATGTGGCCCCCAACTAAGACACCTCACTCCTCTGGCGTTCCAGCCCCATGGCGTGAGGGGAAGGGACAGGGAGGACTGAGGTTCACATTTACTTTTCTGGGGCAGCAGAACTAGTGGATTTTGTGGACTTGCTTAGTCTATTGGTTTCTAATCAAAAACCTGAACCACTCGGCCGCCTCAGCTCTGATCTGAGCAGTGTCAGAGGGCAGGGGAAATTGGTAACTAATCCCAGTGCCCAGGCCTGACAGCACCTGCCCCACAGAATTCACACAGCAAATCTGGCTCCCCGAGCACAGGAGGAGTTTGGGGGCTCATTGCTGGGCTGTGGGGTGAAGCATTAAACCAGCCCCCTCCTGTGGGGCTGTGAGTGTTGCTGTCCCTGCTGTACCGACAGGGCCATGGAGACAGGGAGAGATTCACTGAACAGGCCAAGGTTGCCTAGCGAGTTAGAGCCAAGATCTGACCCCAGCTCCCTGCCCCACCCACCGACGTGCTGACTCCCTCACTGCCATGGGGCTGTTTGCATTGGCCTCTTCTCTCTGGAACCAAGTTTAAGCCACAACTGAGGCTCTGGGCAGGGGGCTGGGTATGGGGGGTCTGAGTGTGGGAGGGGGAGCGTGTGTTCCTCTGGTTCACCTTTTCCCTTTATTCTAGCCCAGCAATTACCCTGCTGCAAAGCAGAGTGAAGAAATGAGGGTTGCTGTGAGCTGCGGTGCAATAGTCAGGGTCTTGGACTTCTAAGCTGTAGCCATTAGTGTGAGCTAGACTAGTCATTCCAACATTGTGGGTTCAAATCCCACTGGAGTCACTTAAGGTGCTCTCTGATTTCCAGAGCAGCTTTTACAGAACAGGCTGGACCTGCCCCTGTTGCATGATGACAGTGTCAGGAAGCTTGTGATCCCAAGACCTCTGTGTGAGACTCCCCTGGGGGGTGCTCACAGGAGAGAGCCCCTGGCTACCACACACAGGCCACGGAGACCTGCTCCATGGTCAGCTGGGTGCGAGAGACGTGCCTGAGACTCCTGGTGGGTGAGTTGGCCCTGCCCTGCCCTTCCTTGAAAAAGACGGGGCAAACACAGGCCGGTTGACAGGGGCTGTGACACTCCAGCAGCGGGGCTGTCCAGCCTTTCAGTTGGATTCAGATGGATTCAGACCAGGCTGGTCGGAGCCTCTTGCGCTCACGAAGGGGGATTCTGCACTTGCTGCCTTGGGAGCCAGGGTCACATTGCAGAGCTCCCCCAGGGCGGGGTTTGGATTGGAGTCCCTGGGACGGGGGAGGGGGGTTTGGTCCCTTCCTGAGGGCACAGAATTAACAAGAGAGAATTCCTTCCCCCGCAGCAATCTGAGTTGGCTAAAGAGTTGGTAACAGAATATTTTCCCAAGTTTAAATAGAGGAAAGAAAAGCCTCCGTGGTGTAGCCATCACTGTGTTTGTTTAACATACAGCAGCTCCTTAGTTCAAAGCCCTATAGAAACACAGGTTCTTGAGGTGTCCTCTCTGATGGGACAGACATGTTCTACTCTGAGCTGGGGGTCTCAGGGCTTGGGTCCTTTGTTGCCCTACTCAGGCTTGTGCAGAGGTGTCTTGGAAGCTCTAGTTGAAGGCTCTTTCACAGGCGAGTTCTTCTTGCTGGTCTCCTTCTTGGACCCCAGTTTATATAGTGAAAATTGAGTCCTGCTTAGCAATATCTTAACCAATTATTTTAGTATAATTTTGCTAACCAGTCATAAGATACTATTGTGATTTACCTAACCAATCATACTCCACCACCTTAGTTGATTTACATCTAGCAAAATTAATTATACAGCAGACAGAAACAGATCCAAACCAGACAGCGACCACACAGACAAACAATAGGAAAGGGAGGACAATAATCATAGAATGCCCATTGCACAACCACAACTATTGATAAGCAGTTTCTTGCCAGACAAAACGGTGTTTAACTAAGTTTTCTCTACCCATCTTGAGGTCTGTTTCTTATCTGGTACCAGTGGGTGCCATTAGGACAGGATCCCCTTCTCACAGCCTAGTGCGACACTATTTCAGCGTCATTTATCTGGAATATGAGTATGTGACTCCAGGCTTTACAAATAATTGCTGCTGCTCTTGAGTCTGGCTGCAAAAGAAAGCTTTAGCTTAGACCTACTGAATAGCTACAGGCCTTCCAATAGGGTTACAGAGAAACCATATTGTTACAGATGACCTTTCCAGGCCAAAGATAGAAGGAAACCCTCAGGGGTGTTTCTAGACTAAGGTTCATTCAATTGGTTTGTTTTTTTGTAGACCTGACCCTACCGCACCCCTAGAGACTCTGGAACAAAGAAGACACATGAGAAGAACCCAACTTTCTTCCTTTTGCTGTGACATGGATGGATCTAGCTCAGGTTTCACTGAAGGGGTCTGTCTGCATGTGAAGTACCTGTGACAGCCTCTGTGCACCTCTGCCCCTCATCAGCAATGCCATATACTTGGGGGGAGCGATTGCCCTGAGACTTGCAGAAAGGACAACCTGGACAAAGAATACATACTTAGGCACCCTTTGATAGTTCAGCTGGTAGAGCGGAGGACTGTAGTGTGTGTTTGGCAAGTGATCCTTAGGTCGCTGGTTCAACTCTGGCTCAAAGGAGCTGTTCTTTTCCCTCCAGCCTGGCCTTAGCAGAAGACAACGAAGGTGGTTACCTTGGGTCCATGTCTTCAGAACCCTGCACTGCAATTGACAAAACAATGGTGGGGATGAGCTGCCAATCACATTTCTTGGGCTGTGCAGGTTCTGTCCACACACAAAAGTTCTTTTGGAACAATGGCCGTTATTCCACAACAACACTGCAAGTGTCTACACAGCAATTCGGTTATTTTGAAATAATTCTGAAGTATCAGACGGCTTATTCCAACTTCTGCAAACCTCATTCTACAAAGAATAACACCTGTTCCAAATTAGCTATTTCACAATAAGGCCTGTGTAGATGCGCCACTGCTGCTAGTTTGAACTAGCCCCTTCTTGTGGACATACTAACTTATTCTTCTGAGACAGGGCGTCTACACTGCGGAGCCTGCCTCAGACTATTCTGAGGTTTCCCTGCAGTGTAGATGTGCTAGTTCGAAATAAACTATTTTGGAATCACTATGTGTAGTCATAGCCAGAGGGATGAAGCAGCAGGAGGAAAGCCAGGAGTGCAGAGGCCAGCCGGAAAACTGAGTGTCCCCAATGCCCATGAGGAGGTCAGTGTGTAGGGCCCATGGTGTAAGGGGCCGCACTCAGGACTTTGAAACCTGTAGCCTGAGTTCAAGTCTCAGTGGGACCTGCTGGTTTAAGCTTGTTACTGTGAGGTTTTTTCACACTGCACAGCTGTGTCTATGCTGCAGGCCTTTTGCACAAGAATGGCCATTCTTGTGCAAAAACTAGCGGAGTGTTTACCCTGCATGTGCATTCTTGCGCAAGAAAATGTACAGTAAACCATTGGAAAAGAGGGCTTCTTGCACAAGAAGGCAGTGTGCACAGGCACGAGGGATTTCTTGTGCCTAAAACAGCCATTAGAACTTTCTTGCACAAGAGAGTGTCCACAGATGCTCTTTATAAGGAGATAAACCATTTCATAGAGCTGGAGAGAACTTTGAGAGGTCATCTAGTCCACTCCCCATGCTCATGGTAGGGCCAAGAGCCATCCCTGAAAGATTTGCCTCAGACGTCTCTAAATGGCTCCTTCAAGAATTAAACTCATAACCCTGGAATGGCAGTTCCAGGGGACACTTCTCCAGTGTTCAAACATCTAACAGATAATATGGCAAAAAAGAAGCCAAAGAGAATTGCACTTACTAGGAAATGTCGTAACTATCACCTCAGATGGGACTTGAACCCACAATTCCAAGATTAGGAAACCAATGCTTTGTCCACTAGGCCACACTACTGACACTGCAAAGACAGAAATTCCCTCTTCCCAATACACATTCCTCAATTTTTAGATAACAGAGTCGCGCTGTTGGAAGGAACCAGAAACACAGAAAGGGCTGAAAATCAGCTCTCAGGAGGCACCTCCAGCTGCCCCCCAAGTGTGGCTCACCCCACACTAGACATGGGCGAAACTTAACACCTTGACATCATGTCTCCCTTCCAAAGCCAAGGGCTAGTCTCCCACAGCCGCAGCCTCAGCAGGGCACTGCACTGGTGCTCACGCTGCTCCTGGGGAAAGGAATGGGTGCTACAGGGGTTGGGGCTGGCGGGGAATGGCCGGTTGTCACTGAAGGGGAAGGATAAAACGCAGCCACATTGCTGAGGGCAGGGAGAGCAGCTGGTGCTGGGCTGGTGGCACCGTGGGACATCCCTGGGGGAGCTCTTCAATGTGACCCTGGCTCCCAAAGCAGCAAGTGCAGAATCCCCCTCGATGAGCACGAGAGACTCCGACCGATCTGGTCTGAATCTGGCTGAAGGGCTCAAGTGCCCCAGTGCTGGAGTGTCAGAGGCCAGAAAGACATAGGAAAAAGTAAACAAAGTCCACCACAGGGAGTTGAACCCAGGATCTCCTGTTTACTAGACAGGTGCTTTAGCCAGCTAAGCCATGGTGCCCTCCTCAGGGAGCCCACTGAAACTGTTCTACTCTATGGTCCCAGACAACACCTTTGCCTCCCAAAGTGCAGCCATTCCCCATTTCCCTCCAGCCCTGGCAGTGTCTGGCTCCCTGGGCACAGAAGGCTACAGCTCAGTGGGCAGAGGCTCTGACATGCACATCTCCACCAGCTGCTTGGCCTGGGGAGTTGGCCTTGAGCTTTAGTATCACTGAGGGGAGGGAGAAGTGCAGCAAACATTGATTGTCTGGATTGTAAACACCCTCTCTCCTGGCCACACAGGGCACTTCTTGGTGCGTCTCAAGCCAGGCCCTGCAAGGAGCCACTGGGGCAGGAACCAGCCCTTGGAGCTCGGCTTGCACCAGAACCGGCAGTTTCCCACCACGTCTCGCTTGAGAAGAGGCGACTTGTTCCCCTTCTTCTCACCTCACGTCTCCCTTGTCTCTGTTCCCTTCAAAGGTCTCCTCCGCCTCAGGACCCGCCTCCTCAGGGCGCTGCCCCTCTGCCACTGGGCTGGGAGTTGGAGACTCCACAGTCTCTGCACTTGGGCTGAGAAGTCTCACTGGGACTCGTCTGTGGATGGCGTTAGTCACCCCAGTGGCCAGCCGGATCCATTCCATAGCGCTGCCCGAGAGGGCGCTTTCCCAATCTCCACTGGTATTTCCTGGGGCTTTGTGTTGGGGGATTGGGCTTGGCCATCTTCTCCGCTAGAAATGCCTCTTCTTTGGAAAGCAGCTCCCAGGAGTTCATGGAACTTCTTCTTCTCAGCTTGGGACAAGGACAAGCAAGGGGCGACGGGACAGGGGTTTATGTGATGATGACAGGGGTGAAGAAAGCAAATAAGAAATTATTTTTTCACCTACTTAAGAACCAGGGTGACAGAATGAAACTGGTAAGTAACCAAGTTAAAAAAAGAAGCATTATTGCACCCAGTGGAACTCCTTGCCAGAGGATGTTGTGGAGGTGAAATCTACAAGAAGGTCCAAAAAAGAACTGGATAATTTAATGCAGGAAAGGTCAATCAATGGCATTTCACCAGAATGGACAGGGCAAGTGTCCCTAGCTGATGTATACCTGAAGCTGGGAATGGAGGGATCACTCAATAACTGTCTGTCCTGAGGATTCCCTCGGAACAATGAAATTGGCTGCTGTTGTGACACAGGATCCTGGGCTAGTTGGACAACTGGCATGGCCCAGTCTGGCTGCTTTGATGTTCTATTTGGCTGTTCTTGTTCCCTCTGGGCAAGGGAGAATGGACCCTCCCCCGCATCCTGAAGTGGACAGAAAATGGCCTGCGAAAGGCTAGTGTAGGTGAGCAAAGAGACTTGCTTTATGTGTCCCTGATTGTCTAGTGGTTAGGATCCAGCACTCTCACTGCTGTGGCCTGGGTTCAATTCCCAGTCAGGGAAAACCAGCTGCAACTTTCCCAAAACATGTCCCTAGTCAATCTTCTTGCCACATGTTACAGCAGCTGAGACCTAGCATGGGGCTAACCCTAACCCCTCCCCCTTGGCTGGGCACTGCCTGGACTCAGGCCTCCCAAGTGCCAGCCTAAGGGCTCTGGAGAGGACAGGGCAGCTCCAGGGGCAGAGTCCTTTTTTCTGCAGTAGTTCAAACCCAGCCCCTTGGTTCCAACTAACTAATATTACTCCTCATTTTTTGCCCTCTGTGCCTACCTCCCAACCTCAACACACCCCAACACATCCCCTTCCCTCTCCCTCTCCCCCTCCCCTTGCTGGTAACACAATCAGGACTTTTCCCTGTTGAAAGAACAAACTCTCTGGTTTTTATGTGGGGAATGTAGAACTGGGGAGGGGCTAAGGAAAGACCCTGGGAGGGGGAGGAGGCTGGGAGGAAGGGCTAAGGCTGGCACCTTCCTCTGATGGTCCCACTGCCTCATGTCAGGGGCCTCAGCAGCGCTGGGGGGTGGCTCCAGGGGGAGAAGCTGGTTCAGGGGAACTTGAGCTTCTGGGCCACTGAAGCAGGCCCCCAGCAGCAGCCTCTGTGCAGGGCAAACACGCTCCAGGCCTCCCGGTCATATTGAGTCTCCCCGTGTGGCTTGGGCTCCAGAGCCTGCCCCCCAGCTGGTGCCTTGAGGTAGCCACTGCAGCAGCAGCAATTTGGGCATCAGGTCCCCTGCTTTTGGGGACAGGAAGCCAGGCCCAGGCCCTTTTAGCAACTGGAGCTGTACAGGATGAGCCTTCCCCTACCAGATCTCTGCCCTGCTTCCTGCAAAGCTCTCAGCCTTTTGCTTGTTTCTGTTTCCCTGTCCATAGCAGGCAGCTAAAGGAAGGAAAGTCACCAAGCCAAACACCCCTGTGGCCAGCATGGGGCTTGAACCCATTACCTTGGCATTATTAGCACCACGCTCTAACCAGCTGAGCTAGCCAGCCTACAAAAGTACAACTCACCAGTGGCCCTTTCAAGAGAGGTGCCTCAGGCAGCTTCAGAGATGTCTCTGAAGCTGCCAATGGCTCTTCTCTGACAGGGCCACTAGTGACTCACTGTGACATGGGCTGGCTAGTCCAGCTGGTTTGAGGGTTGGTCAAGGTGGCTGGTGGCCAGCAGACCCAGGGCAAAGAGAAGCCGGAATCTCTTGCTGCCAGCACCTTGCCTCCCAGCTTCTTCCCTGCCAGCAGCAGCAGAGTCCTGAGCGCTGCCCTTGACACCATGGGACCAATCTCCCCTCACTCAACTGGGCCAAGCTGGTGTCCAGTTCAGGCCCACTGGGACCTGCTTTACTTGGGTCCTTCCGCCCAGAGCCCCCTTCTTCTCCTGGGCTGCGAGGAGCATCACTGGGATACTTTCTCATATCCCAGCACAGGGCCATCTCTCAGTGACAGGAGATGGGGCTGGTTTCAGGATTTCTTTTAGCCCAGCAGCAAGCAAGGGGAGATGGAGGAAAATCATCCCCGTTGGCAAGCTTTGTGTGACAGGAGGGGTATGAGCTGGAGAACCTGCCCCCCCCCCAGAAGGGCATTTGGGTGAACCCAGGGGCAGCAAGAATTCAGGCCCTCAGGCGAGTGCATTGGGGACAATGTGTGAGCCCTTCCATGAGCATTTTCTGCTCCCACTGGGGAAGGCAGCTGGGCAGGACCAGCCTGCAGCCCACGTCCCTTTCAGCCCCAGGTGCAGGAGGTAACAGAGAGGGGAGGAAAGTCCATGGCCAGAGCCTCCTCCCAGCAGTCTGGCCCTGCGCAGAGTCTGTGCATGATGGAACCTCTCCCAGCAGGGCTATGGCCTGTTCTCTGCAAAGTGCTCAGCTGGTTCATTTTTTTGCAGGCCCATTGTATGTGTCCCTGGTGGCTTCATTTACAGTTTTCAATCTTTACATTTGCATCCCTTTTTGGAAAAGAGGGTGCAAGTGTAAACATACCCTACATAGTGAGAGTTGGCTTCCTTCAGTTGAGCCTGGCTGTGTCCCTACTTCAGGAACCCAAAGGGAGCAAAGAGCAGAAGTACTGGAAACTGGTGGGGTACCCTCTGAATTTGATTTAGTGAGTCTTAGTTGGACTTGCTAAATCAAACTCCAGAAGATTGATTGTGGCCATTCCTCCCCCTCTGGGTGTGATTCTTGTACTTCTGCACAGCACAGCCCAGGTAGATCAAGAACCTTCAGATCACCTTGCTGAACTGATGGGAATAGAAACCAGACACACAACAGATTTGAACTTGTTTCAGTTGAGATGGGTTTGCCTGGTTTATGCACATTGACACAGGACCACATTAGGGGTTTGTAGTAATTTTAGGAATCTCTGCACAGCAGAAATCCAGAATATGATGCAACTGGAGAGGCAAACATTTCAGGAAAGTTGATCAACCTTTCAGTGGGCACTTGGAGTTGAACCAGAGACCACTTTGCCTGCAGGCAAACACTCTACCACTGAGCTACACCCCCATTACACTTGCTTTTTTGCATCCAGTGTTAGGAAATTAGCGCTGGCAGCACATTCTGCAGGAGCAGGTGGTGCCTTGCACACATGGTGGGGGGGAATGGTCCTCTATGGGGTCACACATGTGTGGTGTCCCCCAACCTACGATCAGCATGTCACGTCACGATAGCGCATCATCCCCTGTGCTCCCGCCTGCCCTGTGTGTGTTGCAACCTCACAACACTCACCTGATGTTCCCTCCCCAGTGCCCGAAGACATTTGGGAGGCCTCCTGCATCTGGGGGACCGGTTCCAGGGGGAGGGTCACAACGTTCCTGGAATCCTCCTCCTCATCCTGGAGCTGCTGGGTCAGCAGGGTTGTTGTCCTGAAGCTGCGGTTACTGCTGCCCAGGTGTCTCCATCCCAGACTCCACAACTGTCCCTGGAGACAGGGTTCCCCAGGACTAGGTCCAGTTCCTCACAGTATGCACAGTCCTGCGGTGCTTCCCCAGAGCAGGAGCTGCGCTCACAGGTCCTCACATACCTCTGCCACAATTTCTTTACCTTGGGTCTGACTTGGTCAGGGGAGGGGGAAGGTGGCCTTTCTTTGCAAGGCCGTTAGCCATTTGGCCATAAATATCTGCATTCCTCCGCCTGGACTGCCGGGCCTGCAGAGACGCCTCCTTGGACCACAGCTTTATCTCTGGCCCAAACCATGACAGTGCCCGGCACCTGCTGCCACTTGCTTGGTCCTGCGATGTGTCCCTGGAAGGGCCAGAGGGGTCCCTGGGAGCTTGTGCCTCTGACGTGGGTCTCCAAGAGGCTGGAAGCGCTCGATCTTAGCTGACTGGATAGTGAAATTATACTAAAATAATTGGTTACGGTAGAACTAAGTGGTACTTGAATTTCTCTTTATAAACTGGGGTCCAAGAAGGAGACCAGCAAGAAGAAGGAAAAGGGGAGAAGAGAAGAGAAGACAAGACCAAGGAGGAGAGAAGACCTTGAAGCAGAACTCACCTCCAAGGTAACCTAAGACCAAAACAGCCAGAACTCCTCTGCACAGCTGTTGCAATGGTTTGCTGTGTGAACTCTGTGGCAGGTGACATTAGGGCTGTGCACTGGGATTATTTACCAGTTTCCCTGGCCCCACTTTGCCCAGAGCTGTGATGGCCGAGTGGTTAAGGCGTTGGACTAGAAATCCAATGGGGTTTCCCTGTGTGGGTTCAAATCCTGCTCACAGCATGGTCTGTGTTTTGCCCACACCTCTTCCTCAGGCAGCAAGGGCCTCTGTGATTTACCAGCAGTGGGGCTGTTACTGTTGGCATGAGGACTGGATTAAGGGGTGAGCTAATGAGGCAGCTGCCATCAGGCACTGGCTCCTGGCAGGCTGCAGCAGCTGCCCCTGGGCTGGGGCTGCATTAACCTCCACAGCACCTGTCAGCAGTGTCCTTCCCCATGCAGCAGTGGAGCTTTGTCTAACCTGCCCCAAGGGACCCTGGGTTGCACGCCAGCGGTGGTGGCAGGGCCAGGCTGTGCAGCACAAGAGCATCCTGCTACCACAGGCTCCACGCATGGAGGGGGAGGGGCTGTATATGCACTGTGCACCCAGGGTGGAACCTCACATGGACCGTGAGCCGGGGGGCAGTGCCACATGCCTGGGGCACTAGAATGGCTCAGGCCGGCCCTGGTCAGCATCTAACTAATTGCAGCATCAGGCCATGTCTTCACTCAGGTGGAGATTTCTGCTGCAATCCATCTCCCAGAGTTTGATTTAGTAAGTCTAGATAAGACTCTCTAAATCAAACCCAGAGGGCACCTGCACCAGTACACACTGCTCCTGCTCTTTGCTGCCATCCTGCTTCCACTGTGAGGACACCAGCAAACTCAACAAAAGATAAAACCATCACCAGACATGTGTTGGGATATGGTGAAAAGAAGAGACACATTGGCCTCAACACAAGGCACCACTGGGAGTTGAACCCAGGATCTTCTGCTTACAAGGCAGCTGCTTTAGCCAACTAAGCCATGGTGCCCTCTTTGAAAGTAGCCCTCAAACTGTTCTACTTTATGGTTCCAGAGAACATGTTCCCATTCCAAAGTGCAGCCGTTCACCGTTCCCCTCCAGCTCCTGCTGTGTCTTGAGGTCTGCGCAGCCTAAGACGTTAGATTGGCAGCTGGAACCCAAAACCTTTTTGTTAATTGTAGCACCAGGCCCCAAAGGGACAGCCCCAAGGCAGCCGCCTGGTCCTAATGCCGGGCCTGCAGCCAGGGGGAGGCAGAAGAATCTCTCCTTTCAGGTGGCATCAAATTAGCAGGTAGGCTAGCTCAGCTGGTTAGAGTGTGGCGCTAATAATAACAAGATCATGGGTTCAAACCCCATGTTGACCACAGAGATGTTTGGGGAAGGATGGCTCAGTGGTTTGAGCATTGGCCTGTGAGTTCAATCCTTGGCACAGGCCACTTGGGGCAAAAATTTATTAGAGGATGGTACTTGGTCCTGCTGAGAAGGCAGGGGACTGGACTTGATGACCTTTCAATGTCTGGTCTAGGAGACAGGTAATCCCCATTTTAAAAAAAAAGGGGGGGGAACTGAAGGGCCTTTGCTGATCACAGGCCTCTGCTGTGCTGGCTGAGCTTTGGAAGGGGACCTGGGGCAGGCTGCTGCTTTGCCCAGGTAGCCCTTGGGTGAGTGTTGGGGCAGGAGAACCCAGCAACACAGGGGGCTCTAATGGGTGCTTAACTGGCAGAAGGACCCTTGAGTGACTCCAGACAGAAAGGCTGCATCTGTGGCTGCCCTGGCAGGCTCTGCCCCCTTCTCCCACTGGCCTGGGCCTGGCACCACAGAAAGCCCCTTGGCAAACCAGAGGCCTCAGGCCTGTCCCTCTGAGGGGCTTGTGACTTGGCCTCCCCTGCCATTGGTGCTGGCTCTCCTGGCTGCTGGCCAAAGGAGGCAGCGAGGGAGCGAGGGAGGAGCAGAGGCTGACAGCTCTGGCTCCAGCACAAGCTCACAGGGGGGCACAAGCTCACAGGGGGAAATGTGCCATGTGCCCAATGTTCCAGGCCTGGGTGAAGTGACTGGCGCAGCCCACAGGCCTGTGAGGGACAGACTGAGACTGAGAGCAGGGCCCCACTGGCATAGGAACGGCAGCAGCTTGGACTCTTGGACTCACTGGTGAGTCTCACTTGCTGACCAGACTCCTGGGATCTGGGGTCAGAGCCTCCTGGCCACAATGCTACTCCAGGGGGGCCTGGTTCTGGGGGCTGGAGGCCTTTGCCCTGGAGTCTCAGAGCTCCCCAGTGTCAGCTGCCACTGGCCTGAATGGTGCTGGATGCTCCTGCTCCCCTCCCCTCCCAGCAGGCTGGCTCTGTGCAGCTGGCTCTGTGCAGGCTGGAGCCTCCTCCTGCCAGGTCCCCGGAGCCTCCTCCTGCCAGGTCCCCGGCCTGCTCCCTGCAAAGCCTCAGCCTGGCTCCTTTGCTTGCCCTTTGCTTGCAGGGCCCCTGGAAATGGTTCTGGGCGGATCCCGAGCCCCAACATTGGGTGCAGCACTGTGGGGCCCCGGAGCCCGGGCTGCAGCCAGGAGGGGGAATCTCCCACAGGGCCGGTGGCTGGTGGGATGTAGAAAGCTGCTCCCTGGGAACCTTTCCTGGAAACCTTTCCCATGGCAGTGCCCCCCAGCCTGGACATTCCCTGCCCGGCCCGGCCCCCGCCCACCCTGGGGTGGGGCGGGCAGCATTTGGGGGGGCAGGTAGGAGAACCCCCCCTCCCCTTCCCAGAAGACCAGACCTCCCCAGGGCTGCAGTGGGAGGATCTGGCCCAGGCTGCTCTCAGCAGAGGGGGCTGTGATCCCAGCCTGGGGCCAGGGAAGCTGCTACCAGCTCGTGTGGGGTGGGGGGAGCCATCCCAGAGAGGGTGGGGAGGGGGCTCAAGAGGGGTGGGGGCAGATAAGACGGGTGAAGGGGAACAGGGACGTGTGAGGTGGGGCAGGAAGGGGAGGCAGGAGGTGCTGAAGGGAGGTTGGGGGGATCATGCCAGGCATGGGGTGGCTGGGCGCAGGGGTGCAATGGAGGGAAACTTGGGGGGGGGTCACAGGAAAGGAAAGGGGGTGGGGGAGGTTGGGAGGAGACTGGGGGAGCAAGAGCAGCCTGGCTGGGGAAGGGGAGACACAGGGCAGGGCTTGTACAGAAGGAAGGGGGGAGATACAATGGCAGCTCCCCCACCCCCATCGGGCAGGAGGGGGGCAGAGGTGCCTGGTGGTGGCACTTGTGGGCACCAACTCCTCTGCCCCTGACAAAATTTCTAAAGTTTATAACCAGGGTGTCCCAAATGCCCCCTGCCTCTGTGGGTGCCTCTCCCTGCGCCCCTCCCTCTGCAGGCTCCAGTCCCCCCGGGGGAGGAGCTGCCCCCTCGAGGAGCCTGAGGGGAATGGCTTCTGTGAATTTTTAAGTGTAGATATCTGCAAACACTGATCTGTTAGGGACTGGTAATGGTTTATTTCTATATTTGCATATTTGTTATTTGCATAATGTATATGCAGATATGTAAATATGTTACCAGTTTGGCAAAAGTTTGTGAATGGGTTTGGCTGTCCATGGTATAAAAATAATGATTTGGAAACACTGGCCTGATCCATGGGGGGTGGCCAAATGCAAGGCAGGGAAAACACTAGGGCTGTGTCTACACTCACGGATTCTTGCATGAGAAATATGCAAATAAGGCTAAGCGTCGAATATCGCCGAGCCTCATTTCCGTACCTAATGAGCCACCATTTTTGTAGAAGAGGCTCCTGCGCCAGAAGGAGCATCTACACTGCCCCTTCTTGCACAACAAAAACCCTCTTGTGCAATTCCTCTACGACGATTATTTTCAGGAATAGCGGCATTGCACAAGAGGGTTTTTCTTGCACAAGAAGGGGCAGTGTAGACAGCTCCTTCTGGAGCAAGAGCGTCGTCTGCAAAAATGGCAGCTTATTAGGTATGCAAATGAGGCTCCATGATATTCCACGTTTAGCCTCATTTGCATATTTCTCGTGCAAGAAGCTGGGAGTGTAAACATAGCCTAGGTGAAGGTGTGTGTGTGGGGGGGGGGGTATTTTCCCCACCAGGCCTTTGTCCCTTGGAATCCCTGGGGACGTTGGGTTTTGTCTTGTTTGGTTTCCCTTTTCCCTGCTTCCCTCCTCACTGTGGGGGAGGGGGCGGCTCTTTCACCCTTTCGGTGGGAAGCCCTGGCACAGAGATGGGACGGGCAGATACTCTGAGAGCGAGTAAATTTCAAAACTTTCTAGCACCCTGCTCTGCACCTTGTGAACACTCCACCTCTTGTTCTCATGGAAGCGACTCACCCGAGCTGCCAGCTCCTCATTTCCTCACCAGCCCCTTGAGATTTGTAGCTCAAAGCTGGAGCTGCTGTGGCAGGAGGTGAAGCTACAGAAGCTGACAGGGACAATCAGCAGGCAGAGGGTTATTTTTTCTCCTCCCTGGGTTGATGTGGCTAGAACTGAGGAGAAGAAAATCCTCTTCCCTTCTCCTCAGAAGATGGAAATTGCAGTTGGTTCTCTCTCTGGTTCTACTAAAGCTGGACCCCAGGACCAGACTTTTCTTTCTAAAACCCTGGTGAAAGCTGAAGGTGAATTGTTTGCAAATTGAGAATGTGAGTTAAAGAAGGGCTTCACCCAGCAAGGGGCTTGAACCCTTCCCACAGACACAGCAGGCCAGGGGGTTGTGCACCTGCAGTGGCCCCTTCCTACTTGGCTTCCCACAAAGCTGGGGTGAAAAATACCTAGACCCCAGCCCTCCTGGGCCAAGCCATGGCAGAGGTAGCAGGATTCACTCCCATCTTCTCCTGCCTGGGCCCTGGTGCTGAGGGGCCGGCCCCTTTCCTGCTGCCCCAACTCTTATTCCCACAATGCACTTTGTGCAGGGGCCATTGGTCTCTGTACCAAGGTGCGTGGCTGGGAGCCAGGACTCAGGACCCTTCCCCCAATCCCCCCTCTGACCCGCTCACACTGTCTGGCTGCCTCCAGCACAGGCTGAGCTCAGGGGTCAGGTGGGTGACCTGCCCTGCAGCTGTGATGGCATCAGGCCCTTCCTGCCCCCCTGCTCCGTCTGGAGATGGAGCTCCAGTGGCCTCAGACACCCAGCAAGAGGAACAAAACTCTCTTTGCTGAATCTCAGTGCATGGAAGCTGAAGCACAAAGACCTTGTAACAACCAGCTGAGCCCCAGCAGGTCCCACTGAGATTTGAACTCAGATTGCAGGATTCAGAGTCCTGAGTGCTGCCCCTTACACCGTGGGACCTGTGGTGTGAAAGTGCAGTGGGCACCTCTGACTCTCAGCTCTCAGGCTGGCCTCTGCTCTCCTGGCTCCCTCCAGCTGCTTCATCTCCCAGGACTCCCTGTCCTGCCCCAGCTCTGCTGCTTTCAGGGCAAATTCCTTGTTAAGACCAGTCACACTCTGGGGTCAGTGAGGGCCCCTCCCACCTGAGCTGTGAGTCACACAAAAGCCTCGTTTCCTGCTCAGTTCCCAACGCTGGATGCAAACACACGGTTGCTCTGGGGTGTAACAAGTGCCCCCGTAAAAAGCTCATCGATTGAAATGAAACTTTTACATCTGCAGGTGTGTCACACTTTGGATTTCTATTGAACAGGGATTCTCCAAATGACCACAAACCCCTCACGTGCTCTAGTGCCAATGCACATAAACCAGACAAACCCGTCCCTCAGCTGGAACCAATTCAAACCGGCTCTGTGTGTGTGTCTGGTTTCTGTTTCCATCCATTCAACAAGGGTGTGATCTGATCTGGATGCCCATTGGCTCGTCCTTACTCTCCTTTGGCTGTGTCCTGCAGAAGAACAAGGACCTGGGGAGGAATGGCCACAATCGATCTTACAGCGTTTGATTTAGCAAGTCCAACTAAGACTCACTAAATCAAACCCAGAGGCCACCCCCACCAGCTTCCAGCACTTCTGCTCTTTGCCCCCTTCGGCTTCCTGCTGTGGGGACATGGCCAACTCCAGCTACGTAGGGAGGGATGGCAGGGAGAGCAGACACATTGGCCAGGCACCACTGGGGGCTGCCTCCCTCACCTCCCCCACACCCAGCAGCTGCTTGGCCAGCTTAGTCACGGGGCTGCTCTCTGGGACTTCTCTCCCAGCTCCTCCACCTGTTGCCATTGCCCATCCCAAGGGAGGGGGGGCGAGAGTCACTCTCCACGGTTGCAGGAGCTGCAGAGGTGGCACTCGCAGGGTCTCTGGGCACTGACACCCCCAGGGAATCACAAGGGCACTTGGCGCTGGCTCTCCTGTCCCAGCAATTGCAGTCAGAGCCCTGCCTTGCCAGTGCCAGGCACAGCAGCCTCTCAGGGTTTAGGTTGGAGTCCCCAGGTGGGGGCCCGGCCTCCTTCAGTTTGGTCCCTTCCTGAGGGCACAAAATAGAAAACAGAGAATTCATTTGCCCTGCAGCAATCTCTGTTGGCCAAAGGGTTAGCAACCGAATATTTGCCCAAGTTTAAGTGGAGCAGCAGAAAACCCTGCTAAGTGTGTTTCTGTGGTGTAGTGGTTATCACATTTGCCTAACACGCAAAAGGTCCCTGGTTCAAAGCCAGGCAGAAACAGAAGGTCTTTTCTTATTGAGGTTCCTCTGGGTGCCCACAAGGCAGTTCCAGGGCTTGCCCCCTGGTGCAGGGCTGGGTGGCCTGTGTGTTGGCTTTCAGGAGCATGTGGGAGAGCTAAACAGGTTAGGATGAGATGGGAGGAGGAAGGGTTGGGGCTGAGACTTCTCAGCGGTGCCTTGCCTGGGACCAGCTATTGCAGTCAGAGCCCTGCCTTGCCAGTGCCAGTCACAGCAGCCTCTGCACCAGCTCCAGGCTTGTGGTTTCCTTCTTCCCAACACTCCTCCCCAATCAGCCTTTTCCTGAACCAGCAGTTCCATGGGTGGCCAGGGGAGGCCTCTTCTGTGTCCCAGGAGGACCAAGGAAAATGTGAGCTGCCACCACACATGAAGCCCTCGCTGCTGCCGGAGCCACTCCCTGTGCTCAGCGGCCGGCTGCTAGCATGTGCAGGCTGGGATACTGTGTGCAGCCAGCCTGCACGTGCAGGATATGATGTAGTGTGTTGTGAGCAGAATGGCATGGCCCCATTCCCGCCTCCCTTCCCACGCTGATCCAGTGGCCGAAAGGGGCTGTGGCTGCTGCTGACAGGGAAGAAGCTGGGAGGCAAGGTGCTGGCAGCAAGCGATTCCGGCTGCCTCTTTGCCCTGGGTCTCAGTGCGCCATGTCGACCACCAGCCACCTTGACCAAACCTCAGACCAGCTGGACTAGCCAGCCCACATCACAGTGAGTCGCTAGTGGCCCCATCACAGAAGAGCCATTTGCAGCTGCAGAGATGTCTCTGCAGCTGGCTGAGGTACCTTTCTTGAAAGGACCACTGGCGAGCTGCATTTTTATAGGGCCGGCTAGCTCAGTTGGTTAGAGTGTGGCGCTAATAACGCCAAGGTCATGGGTTCGAGCCCCATGCTGGTCACAGGGCTGTTTGGTTTGTCAACCTACGCTGATTTTGCCTCCTGCTATGGACAGGGAAGACCAAGGAAATGGGGGTTCAGGGCCTGTGAGCTCCCCCCCTTGAGGAATAAGGCAGTCTGCTCTTAGGATCCATGTTAGCACAGGCCATGCCATGCTGTATCTCTGAGAAGCAATAAACCTTTCTACTCTACTGGCTGGCTGTGTGTCACATTTGGCTGTGGATGGGGGTGCAGGGTTGGGGGCTCCCTGACATGCCATCTGGAACTTTCTGATCCAAAACATTTGTGATCTGGCAGGACCAAGGATCTTCCAGGAGGAGAGTGTCTTGGTGCTATGCCAGGGGAAGGGGGTGTGCACAGCTGGGCTGCATGGTGCAGGGGAAAAGCTGGGAAGCTTAGCACGGGGTGCTTGGGAGCTGGTGCATGGCTCAGCTGGGCTGCGGGGGGAAGCAGCTCCAGAGCTGGCACATGGTCAGCTGGACGGCTGGAGGTGGGAGCCCAGGGGGCGGAGGGAGGAGCTGGCAGCAGAAGGGCTGGAAATTACCTCCCCTGGGCCAGAAAAATCCCTCAGCTGGAACTAGACAGGTCCCGAGGGTGCCAGAGCAAGGAGGCCCAACCTGTTCCTAGGTGTCCTGTGCTACTGGTGGTGCATGGCCAGACGGGGGTTGGTGCACACTGCATCATTCTGCACGTGGACAAACAATGAGGGACCACTGGTCCTGGGGCTGCTTCAACATCTTCACTAATGAGCTGGGATGGGGATGGGTTTGCAGCTGACACTGAGCTGGGAGGGTAGATACGCTGGGGGGCAGGGATTGGGCCCAGAGTGACCTGGAGAGATTAGAGGATTGGTTCACAAGAAATCTGCTGATGTTCAACAAGAACAAGTGCAGAGTCCTGCCCTTGGGACGGAAGAATCCCAAGCATTGGTACAGGCAGGGGAGCGACTGGTTAAGTAGCAGTTCTGCAGAAAAGGCCCTGGGGATTCCAGTGGATGAGAAGCTGGAGCTGAGTCAACAGGGCGCCCTTGTCGCCAAGAGGGCTAACGGCATACTAAGGTACAATAGGCGGAGCATTGTCAGGCGATCCAGAGAAGTGATTATTCCCCTTTAGTCAGCTCTGGTGAGGCCTCTCTTCCAGCTCTGTGAGGCTATGATTCTAGGAGGACAGGACAGGGGAACAGGACGCCAGTGGGGCAGGGGGCAAAAAACATCATTTTGTGGACAAAAGAAATGAAGCCGGGGTGGGGAGCACACTCTGGTTTTTGAAGAGCATCTTGGCAGCCCCGGTCCTGAGAAAGACGTTCTAATGGAGCAGGTTAGACTGACATTTAATTTGAATGTGGCTCATGTGTAAAAGCCCTTGCAAAATACAAAATACTGCTGTGTTTTGGCTGTGCAACATTTACAAGCCAACACACAGCTAAACATCAACAACCAAAGGTGTGTCTACACTGCAATGCTATTTTGAAATGACTAGCGCAATTCCAAAATCACTTCAGCTGCGTCTACGCAGCAGGCCATTATTTCAAAATAGTGTTGAATTCCTGTCAAGCTGGAGGATTTCTTACCCCGACTCCTGTAACCCTCATTGTACGCGGAGGAAGGGAAATCAGAGGAAGAGGGCTCTATATCGAAGTAAGTGCAATGTAGACACTCCCTATTTTTATACAAGCTATTTCGAAAGAGGATATGCAATTGATGTAGCTCAAATTGCATCGTGATTTTGAGTTCAGCCCTGGAGTGTAGATGCACCCTTTGGATAAATTGGCTACCATCCATTCAATAGGTTATAAGGAAATAAATCGGTCTATCTCAACTATGGGAAAGGAGAAACTTACTAGGGGTTGACAACCAGCATGAAGGGCAACCTATCGTATGGCTGGAGGGTCGATTCACAACATGAAATTATATGGAAAGGCCTCGTTTGTGGTGTCACTTCTCCAAGTTTCTGTTTTACTTCTGTGCATAGCACTGCGGGACCCTCTGTACTAATACTTGCCCCGGTCTTTCAGAACACTCTGTCTACGATGAATGAGGTGACAGATCGTAACGGCGATGGCCCGAATAGGAGCCTGCTGCTCTCCACAACACCCCAGTAAAAAGACCAGACTTCAACACCACAGTGGGAAAGGATTGTTCTATAGCTGGGTTTAAGGCGGTGTCCTATGTACGGTTCCCTGTAAGCCCATTCTCTGCCCGCCAGAACACCTACTATAGGCTCCAGGGAGGCGAGGACCATGTGCCCTCCTGCCTCCCCATGGCACAGCCCCACCTCCCCGTGGTGATGGGTGGGGGCTTGGCTCCCATGGGGGTGGGGCTGGGCCTGGGCAGCAAGGGGCGGGGTTAGGGCTTTTCCCCAGCCCTACTTTCACCCACGGTGCCTGCTACTGGGGAAGGCAGCTGGCCAGCCCCCACTGAAGAAAGTAGCTGAGAGAGAGAGGAAAGGAGGAGGCAGGAGCCCTCTCCCAGCAGGCTGGCCCTGCACATCCTAGGCCCCAGTCTCACCCTACTGCTCCCTGCAAACCACTTAACCTGTCTCTGTTTGGGGTCGACTGGCCATGGCAGTCAGCTAAATGAAGACAGGCTGGGTTGCTGAGAGCATCCAGTGGCCAGCACTCGAACACAGCACCCTGGTATGATGTGCACCACGCTCAAGTTCGCCATCCCACAGCAAACAGCCCCACCTGTAGCCTTCTCAGAAAGGAGCCTGGGGCAGCTGCAGGGACGCTGTGGGCTCTGGAACAAGGTGGGTGGAGCAGGAGCACTGCTCACAGGTAGAGGAATTAGCTCAAATGGTGGAGGGCTTGCTAAGCATGCAGAAGGCAGGGGAATTGATACCCATGTTCTCCAGTGATGGAGATTCCCCAGTTCTCTTTCCCCATAGGGTTAAGGGCTTCCAATAGCCCCTCCCACTTCCTACCTACTCTCCCCAAAAGCCAGCCACGCTGGGGCAGAAAACTACAGGGCCCCAGCCCCACTCTCCCTTCAAGATTTGTGTTTAAAAAACAAAGGTGAATCTGGGTAACTTTCTCCTCGATTTAGACCAAAATTCATGCAAGTGGTTTGTTTTTTGTAGCTCTGCACCTCCTGCACCTCTAGGCTGTGTCTACACTGGGCCACTTATTCCGGAAAATCAGCCGCTTTTCTGGAATAAGCTGCTAGCTGTCTACACTGGCCCTTGAATTTCCGGAAAAGCAACGACGCTCTACTGTACAAAATCAGCCGCTATTCCGGAAAAGCTACACTGCTCCCGCTCGGGCATAAGTCCTTATTCCGGAACACTGTTCCGGAAAAGGGCCAGTGTAGACAGCCCAGTAGTCTTTTCCGGAAAAAAGCCCCGATCACGAAAATGACGATCGGGGCTCTTTTCCGGAAAAGCGCGTCTACATTGGCCACAGAAGCTTTTCCGGAAAAGCAGCCTGCCAATGTAGAAGCTCCTTTTCCGGAAAAACTGAAAACGGAATGGTATTCCGTTTTAAGCAGTTCCGGAAATTCATGCCAATGTAGACACAGCCCTAGAGACTCTGGGACAAAAAAGCACATGGGAAGAACCCAATTCTTCCTTTCTTTCTTTGAACATTTTATGGTTTTTTCACCTATGAATGTTCAAAGGTGCAGCACAGTATGGGGTGTATGTGCCCTGCTTTCTAGAGAGAGCTGGTCAAGGCAGGAGAACAAGGGAGCAGCTGCATACCTGTGTGGCTGCGCTGGTTATGACACAGGGACATTGTTACTGAACAGTCTGACAATGCCATAACAAATTGGGTTCTGAGAAAGGTTTTGGATTGCTTGAAGTGCCGCAGCTGAACTATACACAATGCTCTGTAAACAAGTCAAACATCGATATTGATGTAAGGGAAGAAAAAGATAAAAAATTCCATTTCTAAAAATAGATTTTTAATACAAAGCTGTTGAACTGTAAAGGCAAATGTTCTTGTGCAGACACCTTGTTACAATGACAGGTTTCTAAATTAGTTGTTTTTTCTTTCATATTTGACACTGAGATTTCACAGCAGTAGAAAACTCTGACAGGAGTGAAAGTCCCCTCCCTCCTCATCTCGGGCAGGGGATGGGGCAAGGTGAGAGCAGCAAACCCCACCCGCTGTCTGGCCGCGTTTCGTACCAATTTCAGCCAGTGCTTGGGTGCAGCAGACCTGGGGCAGGGGGGAAAGGCAGCCTGGGTTCTTTCCAGCCACGGGGTCCCATTCACTGCACTGGGCTGAGCTGCCAGGTGTCTGGTTTTCCACTGGAGGCTCCAGTTGCAAAGGGAAAGGGGCAGCGACTGGTTGGCACAAAACATCCAGGTACCTGCAGTAACTGGCTCCCATCAATAGAGGGAGATAACAGCAGCGCTGGGAGGGGCCAGTCGGTGCCGCGGGGTCACTGTCAGGGGCAGGGATTCCCTCCCGCCTGGGCCGGCACCGGGCAGATGGTCAGGGGAGCCGCGTTGGAGCCCTCGGCGTTGAGACCAGGACAGAAGAAAGGGCGCAGCGTCCCGGAGAAGGTGCCGGTGAAGGTGAAGAGATGGGACCTGTCAGTCACATTGTAAAACGAGACCTCGCCCGCCTCGTAGTCCAGGAAAATCCCCACTCGGCTGGGCCTGGCGCTCACAGGGAGGGGGGTGGAGGGGGAGGTGCCGGCTTCGTATCCCCCGTCCCTCAGCCACACGGCCCAGTATCCGTTCTTAGGTGATGCTGTGACCTTCCCCTTCCTGCTCACAGATTCCCTGCAGACCCCCAAAGCCCACTCAGTCTTGTCCCCCACCCCCACCTCCCAGTAACGTCTCCTGCCCGCGAACCCCTCGACAGCCAGCACATTGATACAATAATCAAATCTCTCCGGGTTGTCGGGCAGATCCTGGCGGGTGTCTCCGTATCTCACACGTTTCCGATCCTCAGACAGGACGAGGTCGGGATGAGCCGTGTCTGGATCCAGCATCACGTCCACTGGGGAGAGAGTCACAAAGTCAGGGCAGGGGGCAGGGGCGGGTCCCTGGGGTCAGCGGGAAATTAACCTGCCCCCCCGTTAATCACTGTGGGTATGTCTACACTACCCTCCTAATTCGAACTAGGAGGGTAATGTAGGCATACCGCACTTGCAAATGAAGCCCGGGATTTGAATTTCCCGGGCTTCATTTGCATGAAGCCGGCCGGTGCTATTTTTAAATGCTGGCAGTTGGAACCCTGTGCCGCGCGGCTACATGCGGCACGGAGTAGCTAGTTCGGATTAGGCTTCCTAATCCGAACTAGCTGTACTCCTCGTGGAATGAGGAGCAAGGCCCGTTACCTGCAAATCTTCGGGCTCGCCTGAGTCCTGGAACAAGCAGAGAAAGAGAAGTGAGAATTCCCACTGCAGGCCCCCCCCCCCCCCCGGGAGGGGAGCAGGGACGTCTCGGCCCCTCCCGCCACCCCCAGCTCTGCCCCGGCTCCCCACAGAGCAGGGTCCCACCGCCTCTGACTCCCCTCGGCTGCTATGTTCCACGCTCCCCAGCTGGGCTCCCCCCTGCGCTGATCCCCTCGTGCCCACCCAGCCCAGGGGCTGCTCCAGGTGGGGGAACAGGCTCCCAGCAGCTGCCGTGCCCGGTCCTAGTGCAGTGCTCCGGGATCCTCACCTCTCTCCGCAGCCAGCGCCCCTGGAAGGGAAGAGAAAAACCCGTCACTGGGGGCTCACGGCCCAGCTCTGCCCCGCGCTGCCAGAGGGTCCCTGGGGAGCAAGGCCCCGGAGCCAGCTTCTCTCAGGTGTTTCCATCCCCAGCCACACAGACCCTGGGATTTCACATGCACCAGAACAGGGGAGGTGCCCAACTCCTATGGGCACCAGTGGGAGTTAGGGGCCCAGCTTCTCTGGGGCTTCTGCAACTCCCGCCAGGCACCAGTGTGACTCACTGGGCACCTGCCTAGCTCTGAGCATCTGGCCCAAGGGGTTCAGACACCGGGCCCAGGCGCGCGGCTGGTGTCAGCCAGGGAGGCTCCACGAACGTCCAGAGAGCTGGGACTCGGGCCCTGAGTCTGTGACAACGTCTCCCACGGCAACCAGCTCCCAGCATCCCCAGAAACCTCCCCCTGCCCCTCGGCCCGCGCAGGCTGGGCTGGGGGACTCTCTGCTTGGCAGCAAGAGGGGGCGGCCGCAGGGACAGCAGGGGAGGCACTTGCACTCCCTGGGCCTGTTCTCTACCATTCGCATCCCGCTGGGATCCTGCCGTTCTGCTCAGAGTAGCTCCCTGCCCCTCTAGGGCTCAGGAACCCGCCAGGCCCCAGGAGCAGACCCTGGGGTCTCAGCTGGGCCTTTCCACCCCCCTCTCCACACCCCCAGACAGTGAGAGAGGAGCCCCCAGCAGCGCCGCCCCGTACCCAGGAATCCCGTCACGGCCCCCTGGAGACTGTTCTCTCTTGGGAAGTCCCGGATTCTCCGCTCCAGCTCTGGGCACTTGGGCGCTGGATGTGGCAACGTCACTGCCTCGCCTCTGCAGAGACACGAGGGTGTTATTGGTCTCCCTCTTCGCCCTCCCCCCCGCAAGCCAGACAGGGGAGCGGGTGGGGGCTGGGCCACAGGCAGAGCTCACAGGGCCCGGACTGCTGCTGCCCAGGGAGTTTTTCCTGCCAGCACAGCCTGGGGGCCTCTCTCCAGCCAGAGGGAAAACAGCCTGTACAGCACCAGGCCCAGCCCATGTGCCCCCTAGAACCTGGCTGGGCGGCTCCCAGGGCTGAGAGAGGGGCCCGTTCTCCAGGCCCAGCCGCTCCTCAGGTTCTCTGCTCAGCCCCCAGGGGCCGGGTCACTCGCCATGGGGTGAAGGCTGTGGGATGGGGACACTCCCCCCAAGGCCTGGCCTGGGACACTCGGCTCTTTCCCCAGAGACCCCCTCAAGGGCCAGGTTCCCCATCCCAGAGCTGTGGGGCAGTCCCCTCCCAGGGTGCCTCACACCCCCACAGCGGCAGTGGCCCCAGGACGGTGGGTACGGAGGAGGCAGGGTTCAGAGGGTACGGCAGTCCCATGGTCAGGGGCTGGGGCTGGAGTCACTGCCCGGGCTCTGAGCCTGCTCCAGCATGACGGGGGGTGAGGGGCAGATGGAGCCCGGACGTACCTGCTCACAGCGCTTCTCACACCCTAGAGGGGAAGGAGACAGAGCAGAGTCACTGCCCATGGCCCAGCCCGGCCCCCTGCCCCAGAGGGGTCACGCTGCTCCCCTGCCCCACAGGTCGCTCCCCCAGGTGGCAGACTGTAGCCAGACACAAAAACCCCATCTTGTTTTTCCACGAGCCCCATCTTGTTTCCCCCCCCCCCCCCAGAGAGCAAGAGAAAGGCAGTCAGCCTTTGATGCCCTGGGAACACAGGTTTGCTGCCTGTCCCTGACTCTACCATAAACAGAAACCAGACAGTAAATGGGCTAGCTGACGACCCGAGGCCTCCCGTCGCCCTGATGGCTAGTACCAGTAATTGACACGCCTGCACTGTCCCAGGAGAGGAATCTTCGCCCATCACATACCAGAGGTGCCCATTGTCTGCATTTTCCCAGGTGTAAATTATGCTTTGCACCCTTCGTGGGAAACTTGGCATTCAAAGCCATTTTTCCTAATTGGCCACTTGAAACCAGGAAGAAGCCTACATGACCCAAGGGGTATAAAAGAGGTTCCGCTGCCAACCCCATTTGAGCTCCAATCATACACCTGCTGGCAGGTATTGATTGTCTCCCGAGGTCTGTGGGACGCCCAACCTCGCCCTACTTCTTCCCGAGGGATTGAGAGAAAGACGCTGGCCACGCCAAGTCTGGAACGCAGGGGTGAGAATATATACCTGCTATGTGTCTATTTTGCATGCATTTAATAAGAGCTCAGAGAACCAAAAAGGTTTCATGGTACCTGTAAGTGACTTATTAGTGTAATTTCTGTCCTGTCCTTTGTAGTGGCTGTGTTATCTGTAACACAGCAGTAGCATTTAACAACTAAGTTTACCCTGTAACAATAAAATAGTAACTGTTTAAGCTTTAACCTGACTCCTTCAGTTGCTGTAACAGAACCAAGCACAATTTAAAAGAACTTCAGCCGGTCTTAAGGGACTCACTGCCCTGACCGTCGGCTGACACAGACCCACTGAGGGGCTGTGCTAGGGGAAGCCGAGCCCCTTTTACATCAGCTGCTTTGCAGGGGGCCAGGCCCACTTTTTCACCAGCCTTCCCAATGGGCCAAACTCCTGCCTCTCTGCAGCCCTGGGACCCTGACCCTGAAGCCACACCGGGCCTTGCTCCCTGCGCTGAGTTACCCTGCGAGCCCCCAGTGACTCAGGGGGTCCCCTCTACACTGGGCTCCGGGTGCATCTGACCCCATCTCACCTGCAGCAATTCCAGTGCCGGCTGCCGACACGTCTCCTCCAGCTCCGAGATCAGGGCGCTGAGCCGGGAAATCTCCTCGCCCAGGCGTGTGGCATGTTCCTCCCTCCTCCTCCCAATCTCCTCGTCTAGCTCCCCCAGCCGGGTCAGCAGGAGGCGCTCTCGCTCCGCCAGGAACTGCCACAGCCGCTGGCACTCCCAGCCCACCAGCTGCCGCTCCACGTCCGTCTGCCTCTGGGGGCGCAGAGCGGGCGGGGCCGTGGGAAGTGGCAGGGCCTTGTCCGAGCTGCAGGGAGTGTTTCGCTCCGTGTCTTTCCCAGGCCGGCTGGGTCTGGCCCAGGGCTCGGCCCAGGGCAAAAGTGTCACCGAAAATCACCCCAACCCCAATCACTGCACCAACAGACTGAGGTGCAGCCCAGGCCATGGCAAATGGGGCCCAAACCAGCCGCTGGCATCCCTGGGGTGTCTGACACTCACACCCAGGGGTCAGCACAGATCTCCCCTCAGCCTGACCCTGCCACAGTTGGGCACATGCTGCAGTTCGACAGGCCTCACCCCTGCCCCCCCATTGGGAGAGAGGCAGAGCCAGAAGCTGCTCCCAGCAACCCTGGGGTGAACCCACCGACCCCAGTGGGAACTAACACCAGCATCCCCCAGGAGCCTGACACCCCCTCCCCCCGTGCAAAGCGGCTGGGCAGGACCAGGCACCTACCAGGAGCCTCTCGCTCTCCTTGGCCCAGTCGGATTCCAGGCCCCGGAGCGCGTCTCTTTCCTTCCGCAGATGCTGCAGGCGGCTCAGGATTTGCTCCTGCAAATACAGACAGCGGCGCTGGGGGCTGCTTGGGGTCATTGGCTCGTGCCCAGTGAGAACAGCACCACGGAGCAGTGAGACTGGGGGAGCAGGTCCCCCCCTCCAGCCCACGGTAACTCCCCAGCAGTGCTGCTGTGCCTGGCCCAGCTTCATGTGGCTGGGTCGTGTTCCCAGGCAGGCCCCTGGCTCTACCCAGGGCAGGGCAGACACACGCAGGGGGCTCTGTCACTGCAGAGAAACTGCCCCTGTAACTCCCTGCCCTGCAGAGCCTGGTCTCTACCTTATATTCCTGGGCAGCCTCCTCGATGGGCACTGCCTTGTGTGTGCGGTGCTCCCGGGACTCTCTGCAGATCACGCAGATGGGGGCTTGATCCTCCTGGCAGAAGAGCTTCAGGGTCTCCTGGTGCCTCTCGCACCCTGGCTGCCCCTTGGGCGCTGGCCTCACCGGGAGCCGCAGGCGTTTCACCAGCTCCACCAGGTTGCCCAGCTGGTAGTTGGGGTGCAGGTGTCTCTGCAGGATGGTCTCTCTGCACTGGGGGCAGGAGAAGTTGGGGTCTGACTCTCCCCAGTACTGGCACAGGCAGGCCCGGCAGAAGTTGTGCCCACACTTGATAGACACCGGGTCTGTGAAATACTCCAGGCAGATGGGACAGGTTACCTCATCCTGGAAACTCCCGGCCAGGTCCCCAGCAGCCATGGCCCCTCCGCAACCCTGCCCTGCAGGTTAGTTTCGCTTTCTGAGGGTAAGGAAGCAGTGTAGCCTGTTCAAGCTTTTTTTTTTTTTTTAAAGCAGGTTGTACAACTGAGAGCCAATCACACTCACTGGACTGAAATGAAGAAAGAAAAAGAAAAAAAAAAGAAAAAAAACCCCAGAGAAGTCAGAGCCCCAGAAATGCCCCAGACAAGCACCAAGCTACCTAAGAAAACTCCCAGGCAGTTACAGACACACAGAATCTTGCCTGTTTAAAAGGCTCAGGGGGAGCCGTGTTAGTCTGTAACTAAAAGAAACTTAAAAAACGAGTTTTCATGGGGACCGCCCACTGCTCTGTGTTTGTTGTCTGAGGCAGTGGGTTGTGCCATGGAAGCTCATGATACTCTCCAGATTTTTTGCTAGTCTCTCAGGCTATGTCTAGACGGCAGGCTTCTTTCGAAAGATGCTCTTTCGAAAGCATCTTTCGAAAGATCGCGTCTAGACTGCAGGCGGATCTTTCGATAGAGGAAATCCGCTTTTTCGAAAGAGAGCACCCAGCGAGTCTGGATGCTCTCTTTCGAAGACGGCCTCTTTACATTGAAGAACGCCTTCCTTTGAAAGAGGAACTTTCGAAGGAAGGCGTTCTTCCTCATGAAACGAGGTTTACCGCCATCGAAAGAAAAGCCGCGTTCTTTCGAAATAATTTCGAAAAAACGCGGCTTGAGTCTGGACGCAGGGGAAGGGAAAAGGCTACTTTTCCCGAAAAAACCCCTGAGTCTGGACACGGCCCTAGATGCTACAGGGCCAGGTGTTTCTTAAGGCACCCAGAAACTGGTGCAGCTCTCCTTTATAGGCGTAGGCAGGAACTGAATGACTGTGTTCCTTACAGTAAGCTGGGACTGGGGAGGGACTCTGGCGTGTCTATGCAAATCGCTTGCTCCTGCTGTGCTTAGGTGTGTTAAATCTCCACCGGATGCAGTGGGGTTTTGCTCAGTGTCATCAAGGGACCCTGTGGCCATTGTCAGTTACTGAGAGAAAATCCTCTCAGGATTGGGGGTTTTCCTCACAGGTTTAATTGCAGCATCACCCCCTTTCAGGAGAGAAGCTATTGCCCTGAGTCATGCTCCTCATTAGGGGGGCTAAAGGGTGGAAGGATTAACCCCCCATTTATCCCTCATGTTTTACAATCAAACTCTGTTCCCCTTTGCACCCAATAAAAGTAACATGCTGCTGAGGCATGTGACTCACCCCGTCATTAATAATTGTCAGAGCCTGGACTCATTTGGGGACCAGTGTTCCCCAGCTACTAAGTCAGGGCTGGCCACCCCCAACAGGCTGTTTTACTGTCCCAGATGAGGTGGAGAATGGCAGTGCTAAGGGCCACCGCCACCCCAGGAGGCTGGTTTCTGTTTCATTGCCCCATTTCCCAGGGCAGGACCCAGAGTGCTTGCCCCAATCCCTCACGTTCCCCTCCCCTCAAGCCCCACAAGCTTAGGACCAATGATCCCAAGAGGGTGGGTGGCTGCCCCAGGCGAACTGTGTCTGTGCCAGTGACAGGACACAACTGGGTCACTGGGGTCCAGGGCCGAGCCACCCCCCCACGGAGACTCAGCCCCACTCTGCCCCTCCCAGCTGCTGTTCCCCCAACTGCCCTGGAGTCTTCTGCCTCCATCCCCCACCCTGCCCCTGTGACTGTGTCCCCCCCCAGGGCGCCCTCCTGGGTCAGAGGCTGGGCCAGGCATGGGGGGGGGGGGGGGATTTGGCTTCCCAGGGATTCACTCCGTTTTGATCCGACCCCCCCCCCCCCCCGTTCGCCCTTTTCTGTCCAATCCCCCCCCCCCGCCTTGCCCGTCCTCAGAGTCGCTCTGTCCCCCCCCCCGCCCCCCTCTTCTGACACGGGCTGTGACCCGCTTTGGGGGCCCCCACGTCAGACCAAGGGCAGCTGCTCCCTGGCCCCAGAGCTCGCACTTCGCCCCCCCCCCCCCCATTACTAAGGGCAGAAACCCCCTGGGGGCGGGGCCGCCGCGTGTCTCTGCCGCCGCCGCAGCAGAAGCAGCAGCAGCAGCAGCAGCAGCAGCAGGAGAGGGGGGGCGGGGCGGACACAAACCCCCCCCCCCCCGCTCCGCTCTCCCGCCCGGGGCTCAGCGCAGGGAAAGGCCCCGTCGGGCCGAACGCGCAGCAGCACGAGCCCCGCCCCCGGCAGCCCCTCTGACCCCGCCCCCTCCCCAGCACGTGGGGACCCGCCTCCTTGTTGTGACACGCGGTGCCCGGCCCCGCCCCCAGCAGCTGCTGCAGCTGCCGGGCTTGGGGCGTCCAACCCCGCGGGGCGGGGGCGCGGCCAGGCAGCTCCGGGTCTGAGCTAAGCCCCGGCGCTGATCCGGGAGCGGAGTCACGGATGCGCTGCGCACGCGCGGTCTGACCCCGCCCACCCCCTTCCTCAGCGCCCCGGCCGGGTTTTCAATGTGTCTTCCCCCGCCCGTCGCTCCCGGCCCCTGCCCAGGCCCCGCTGCGATTGGCCCCTGGGCGGAGTCCGCAGCAGCGTCTGACTCCGCGCGCGGGTAGAGAGGCGGCCGCCACTGCGCATGCGCCGCACCCTGCCCGGGGCGAGTTCTGGGGGAGCCGTTGGGGCCGTTACTCGCCGCGCTGCTGCGGGCGGTGCCGGGACGAGCGCGGGGCGGGGGACTTGGACCCAAATCTCTGGTGGGGGCGGCAGCTCCTTGTCACACGGGGGGGCTGCGCGGCTCGGCCCGTGCTGGTGCGTTGGGGACAAGGGCTCCACCTTCCGCGGGGGGGCAATGGCCGGAGCCCCCCCCCCCCCCGTGTAGCGATGTGAAGGGGCGGGGGCCCGCACGGGGAGCAAATGCTGATGGGGTGTCAATAGACGAGTCAGTGACCCCCCCCCCTTCTGTCAGGCGAGGCAGGGCTCACAGCGAGGGGGTGGTTTGGTGAGGGGGGAGGGGCAATAACTGCAGCATCCCTGTACCTGCAAGGGGGGGGGTTGGGGGGGCAGGGGAGAGGTTTAAGGCCAGAGACTTTGCATCTTTTGAGAGGTGCTGCTGCCAATCAGGCGACAAAGCCTTAACGTTTGGAGTCCCAGCGCCTGCTGCCAGGCATTGTGGTCTAACTCGCTAGTGACCTGTTCCCCCCTCGCTCCCTGCCCCTGTGAAGACTCAGATTGGTAGCGAGGGCTCAGAAATGCTCATTTTCATGCCATTGTGAAAAGTTAACTGGAGTTACTGAAAACAATGTTTCAATCCAGCAGCGCTGCTGCCCACACTTACATACATCAGTGAATTTTGCCTGGCCTGGCTGTCCTTGCATGGCCACAGATAATGCCCCGAGGGTTCCTCCTGACCTGGGTGGAGTGAGGAGGGAAGGACACACCAGCAAAGGTGTCCCACAGGTACATGGGCCCAACATCCTACAGGCTGGAATATTCCCAGGGGTTGCTCCCAGACCAGGCCTGGGAGGCGTATGTGCTGCTGCTGCAACCCAGAGCTGCCCAGGCTGAACTGGCAGCCTGACCCCACTGCTTCATGCAGCTGCTCTTTGGCCATGGCTGGGGCTGTGCTTGGGCTGCCCGGAATGGGGTTTCTGCTTTACCCTTCACTTAGTTGGGGGATGGGTTTGTTTGTTTTCTTTCCGCAGTGCGTGATTGGTTCCCAGGTGGGCCTGCTGCTCCAAACTGCTGGGACAGCCCCATGCTGCACCTGTGCTGATTTGACTTTTGGGCCTTATGGTTACTGCGGGCCTCATTCTCACTCCTGCTCCACCCCCACATATTTGTGGGACCAGGCTCAGTACTGGGACAACCTTGTTGTGACATGGCAGCTAAATCAAACTCCGTAAGATCAATTATGCCCATTCATCCCCAGCTGGACTTGGGTTTTGTTCTTCTGCACAGCACAGCCAATGGAGACCAAGGACCTGCGAATGAGCATCCAGATCCCACCCTTGTTGAATTGTCAGAAATAGAAACCAGACACACAGTGGGTCTGAGTTGGTTCCAGCTGAGGGCTGGGTTTGCCTGGTTTATGTGCATTGGCCCAGGAAGGCATTAAGGCAAGGCTACTCAACACATGGCCTGTGGGCCACATGCAGCGTGTGGCCCATTTTTATGCATCCCGACATGCCTTGAGCTGCTTCCTGGGCTGCCTGCCTGCCTCATTACTGTGGGCTCTAGCAGTAGCACCTCCCCAAGCTACTGGCCGGCAGGCAGGAGGGCAGCAAGAGGTGGCAGCAGAGCATGCCTGCTACATCAGCCACAGCAAGAGCACCTCTCCATGCGCTGCATGGTGCTGCACTGAGCCAGATCACAATGGCACATGCACAGGTGTTGCCGGGGGTGGCAAGAGGCAGCTTGGGAACCGGGCAGTGAGGCCAGGGTGAGAAAGGTCTGGGTAGGGTTACTGTACATCCAGTTTTTCCTGCATGTCCTTGTTTTCACATGTTAAATCGCCATCTGGATAGACTTTTTAAAAGGCAAAACATATCTGGGATTTTTTGCCTTGCAAAGGGGATTGGGGAGGGGCGATGGCAGGTGCGTTCAATCGAACATCCGGAACTGCAGGCCGGAACCATTCACAGCCGCTCTGCATATGGGCCCCAGCACCTGGAGGGAAAAGCACCTGGCTCCGGTGAGATCCAGGATGTTACCCTCTGCCCTGCTAGATTTATGCCCCTGCCTCTGCTGGAGGGAAAGGGCATTGTGTTAGAGCAGGGTAACTGGGGGAGGGGGGTGGGGATGCCTAGCTCCAGGGGAGGGTTAGAGCCAGGAAGTGGGTGTTAAAACTTCTGAGTCTTTCCTTCCCTGTGGGTGGGCAGTGCGTGTATTGGTCAGATTTGGGGCTTCCAGTCTTTGCTCTGTGAGGACTGTAGGAGCTAGAGCTTGGTGGGGCGAGCAGGGGAAAGGAAGGGATTCTGGGAAGCAGGATTCCTGGGTTTCTTTTCTAGCCAGGCCTCCTCTCCCCCCAGTGCCTTTAACTCCACATTGATTGTACTTATATTTCCGTAAATATTGTATTGGCATTTTTTGTTTGATTTGTTAAAATTGTGAAGCCAAAACAAAAAAGTAGTCAGGATAATGGTCTTCTGCTGAGATGTGTTTTAGTAGTTAAATTCCTGGACTGCCATTGCTCATTAAAAGTGCTGTCATGGGTGGGATTTGGGAAAATATTGCATTTTATTAACATCAGCAGAACTGACTTAATGGGGCCTGCAAGTTGTGAAGTCTTGCCTTAATCTTTGTATTCATGTCCATTACTATGAAAGAAGCTATTTGCAAATTTGAGTAGCTCTGCATTAAGGATTCTTATTAATGTAAAGAATCTCAAGCAATGTAAAGCCAGAGTGTGATGGAGCTGGAAAGGAAAATGTTTCCCCTAGAAGGAAATTTTTCCAAGGGGACACTTGGAGTTGAACCGAGGGCCATTTGATTTGCAGCCAAACACTCTACCACTGAACTACACCCCACAAATGTATGTATCTGCAGCCAGTGTTGGGAAGTGGGCAGGGAACAAACGGTTTTGTAGAACGCACATTTCAGGGGATGTGTTTTTTTGCGGAAGGGTCCTGACTCCTGGCTCCCAGCCACACACCTTGGCACAAAGACCAATGGCTCAATGGCCCCTGCACAAAGTGCATTGTGGGAATAAAAGTTGGGGCAGCAGGAAAGGGGCCGGCCCCTCAGCACCAGCGAGCGGGCAGAAGATGGAAGCGAATCCTCCTACCTCTCATGCACAAAGGGAACACCATCCCCATTCCCAACACCTCCACCAGCTCTTTGCCCCACTAGGTGGGTTTTTTCGGAGACCATGGAGGAAGACTCTGCCTGTGAGAAGAAGGAACAAGAACACCAGATACTGAGGAATGTGGGTATTGATCCCACTGCCTCTCACATGCTAAGTGAGGGCTCTGCCACTTGAGCTAATTCCTCCAGCTATGAGCAGTTTTCCTGCCCCACCCACCATGGGTGGGGTACATGGGGCCAAATATCAGAAAAATCTCTTCCTCAAAAAGTATCAGCTGATTTACATACCTTCTGCAGGAGGGAATGATGGGGGGAGCACAGTCTAGATATAGCCTGGGTCAAGGCATGGGGGTGAAGGGGAGGTGTGTCCCATGCAGAGGGGTGGAGCCATGTGAGCCCGTATGCAGATATTGTCATGACCAGAGCCCTGTGGAGTGTGCTGGTGAGCAGGGGCCTGATTTCGCGAGTGGGGTTGGGCTGGGGCATCGGGGCGGTGTCAGGGTGTGTGTGGGCAGGAGGGATACGGCACAGACATGGTCACATGGAGCTGTGAGACCAAGCCCAACCTGAGGTGAGAGTGTTTGGCGCACTTGGGGGCAGGTGGTGGTTGTGCCAGGGTGTCTAATACTTACCTGGAAGGGGAAATGCCGTGGTTATGAAGGCGGGTTTCCCAGGGTGAGGCTCATCCATTGCACTTTGGAAGGGCTGACTTCTGCAATTTCCCCAAACATGAAGAACTTGGTTGTGCAATGTGGGGTTGCATTTGTGCTTTTCCCTTGTGCTCCCTGTAAAAGAAAGCAAAACAGAGCTGTTCTCTGCCTGGGCATATATTGATGCTGTTTCTGCAGCTACTTTACAGCATGGCTGCGTCTAGACTGGCAAGATTTTGCGCGAAAGCAGCTGCTTTTGCGCAAAATCTTGCTGCCTGTCTACACTGGAGTATTCTTGGGGAAGAAGGCCAGTGTAGACAGCTACATTAATTTCTTGCTCAAGAAAGCCCGATGGCTAAAATGGCCATCGGAGCTTTCTTGCGCAAGAGAGTGTCTACACTGGCATGGATGCTTTTGCGCAAAAGCAAATCTTTTGTGCAAAGGCACATGCCAATATAGATGCTCTCTTGCGCAAGTACTTTTAACGGAAAAACTTTTCCGTTAAAAGTATTTACACAAAATCATGCCAGTCTAGATGCAGCCCATGTGTATGTTCTCTCTGCTTTACTATCACTATTTGCTGTGTCTACACTGGTTCGATCTCGCACAAAAGCAGCCGCTCTTGCACAAAAATTTGCTGCCTGTCTACACTGGCTGCATGTTCTTGTGCAAGTAAATTGATGTTCTGATATATAAAATCAGGGCTTATTACACAAGAACTCTGACGCTCCCTCTCAGGAAGAAGCCCTTTTGTGCAAGAGCTCTTCTAGAAGAGGCCAGTGTAGACAGGGAACATGAACTTCTTGTGCAAGAAGCCCCTATGATTAAAATGGCCATCGGAGCTTTCTTGCGCAAGAGCACGTCTACACTGGCAAGGATGCTCTTGCGCAAAAGCACATCTCGCATGCAAAAGCACATGCCAGTGTAGACGCTCTCTTCTGGAAGAGTTTTTGCAGAAGAATTCTTGCGCAAAAGCTTTTGCGTGAGAACGTGCCAGTGTAGACATAGCCTTTCTGTTTGTAGCAACACTCTGCCTCTACTGCCTTTCTCTAACTCGTTTGGAGACTACACAGACTCCTTCTCTGTGCTTCTAGTTCAGTCCACAGGGTCTGGTGTCCACTTCAGGGGGTAGGTAAAAGTGGATAAATCCCTGTAATATTATCACTCTCATATAACTTTGTATTAAGATCTTCTCCTTTTAGATATATCTTTGTTAAATGTACTTATAGAATCTCTGTGACATTTCTCCTATAACTTTGTATTAAGAGAAACTTTCCTTTTTATATAGATAGATCTTATAAGAAAAAAATGTCTTTTGAGCTCTCCCCTTTTCTTGATTGTCCTGTTGAAATGAACGAGGAGTGAATGGAGAATGAAAGGGGGGCACCTCCAACAGCAGTTGCCAGGGTGGAGAAGGTCTGGGAGGCAGATCCAAGACAATACCAGTAAAGTGAGCTCATTAAGAGTACTGGACAGACACCTTGGGAGTCAAGCAGCAAGTGCCTGCCCTTGGAAGAACTCTCTTTGAAGCAGCATTAAGAAAGGCGAGGCAATGACTAATTGGCTGCATGAGAGGAATAAATAGTAGGCATCTTGCAGAGGGACCCCAGGTTTTCATCTTGTCAACATGGGAGCATCGATCCCGATCGGCAGAAGCCTGCCTCCACCCTTCCCCCATCTAACTCACCTGGCCAGTGCAGTTAGGGGGAGCAACTTTTGGTAACAACAAGATGGAGTGTGCTTGTGTGTGTGAGAGAGTGCATGTGTGTGATGTATCATATGCATATGATAAATATTGATTAATCTATTTATGTTCAATAAATGTGGCATGTTGCCTTATCCCCCTGAAAAAGATCCTGGGTGCTTTTTTTAAGCACAACATGGAAATGACTCTGCCCTCCCACCGCAGCTTCTTCTCCTCAGCCCTGCTCCTGGTGATGGGTGGGGGCTATGAGTCCCAGCGCTGCTGCCCTGCTGCCCTCAGGTTCTGCCCCCTGGAGCGCCTGCAGGAGCTGAGCCAGCCCTGGGAGAGCAGCCCGGCCAGGGCCCAAGTCTCCCAGCCCGAGGGGGCCCAATGGAGCTAGGGCAGAGCCTGGCAGGGGCAGCAGGAGCCATGAGTGGGGAGGGAGGGTCCCAGCTCTGGCCAGACCCAGGGGCAATGCAGTGAGGGTGGGAGGTTTCCGCTCTCCGTGGGCAGATGCCTCAGACATGAGATGGTTTAGGAGGCATCTTGCCCAAAAGGTAACTTGGCCCCGTTTGTATAAGCACTGGACCTGAGCCATGTGCGGCCCCCAGGTACTGATGGGCCCTGCCCTGCTGCTGGCCTACCCCAGGGCCAGTGAGCCCCTATGTCCCCATCCTCCCCCCCCCCCAGGCTCCTGTCCTAGCTGCACAGAGAAAATTGCTCTGTATCTTGGAGAGAGTCAGAGACATGTGGGGGTCTGGGGCTCTGTCCTGAGTGAAGAGAAGGTGCAAGGGGGGCCAGGCACCTTCCCATCTGCCTCTGGGCTCAGTGTCTCGGGCCTGGTAGGTCCTCTGGGCTTCCTCTGAGCTTGGTGCCTTTGTGTGCCCTGGACTGAGCAGCCAAAGGACCACTCAGTCTTGGGCCTGGAGAGAGCTCCCCCCATTCCCACCACTTGCCACACCCAAAACAGTCAGGGTGTCTTCCCCCTACACACGCACACACACTCAGACGTGGCAGCTCCGTCACGTTCATTCAGCCTGATCTGCCTGAGCGCACCCACATGAACCAGAAGAGCCAGGTTCAGTTCCACTCCCTTGTTTGCAGATATGTTCTCCCTGAATAGCCGATGGCCTTTCCCTCCTGCACATTGGCGGCAGCTGCGGGGGGAGTTGGGAACAGCCACTGAGACCAGGGGCCGCTTACGGCCCATCCTCATGGCAGCCGGTTCCTGCAACTTGGCCTCTCCATACGCAGTTCTAGTGTCCAGGTAGCAATGTTGCTGAGTTGTCTCTGCCATAAGGACAGCCCCTGTTAGTGTGGGACAAAGCACCCGAGCTCTGGCGCAGGGGCCGGGGGAAAGCAGGGGGGACATGGCCTCTCTGCTGATCCCAAAACAGGCTTGGAAAGTAAAACCAGCCTGCAACAAGAGCAGTGGGAAAAGCAATGGTTCAGGCTGCCCGACAGCCCTACCCATTGTCTGACTGTGGAGGTACGGACACGCCGCATGCCACGAACCAGGAAACTGCATGTTCCTTCACATACCTGCTTAGAGACACCTGACTGCAAACCACCAGCCTTGGGCATGTCTGGCTCACTGCCCAGAGAACCGGTCTGGGTGGTTTGCAAGGTCTTGTATGGCAGTAGGGTGACCGTATTGCCTTGTGCTTGATACCGGACACCTGGTAAAATTATTCATATTCAAGCCAATTCAACAGCAAACAATTTTTGCAGAACAAATGTCCAAAACAGCCTCCAATTGACTTAGCCCTTATTAAAAAGCAATAAATGGATTTATTTTTATTTTCCTGCTTATCTTTAAGGCTTTAGCGTTCACACAGGGAGGCCTAACACAGGGATTCACAACCTTTTTATACTGGGGGCCGGCAAACCCATTCACAAATTTTTGGCAGACCAGTAGCATTTTATTTGCATATTTATTGTGCAAATGAATATTCAAATATGCAAATAAAATATTACTGGTCCAACAAAAGTTTGTGAATGTGTTTGCTGGTCCATGGGGGTATAAAAAGCCCCAAAGCCCCCAATGCCAACCCTACCCCTAGAGCCCCTCATCCCTCCACTACCCCCACCAGCACCAGCCACTGACCCCAGAGTGCTCTGCACCCAACTCACCTCAGTACCCAGCCGCTCGCCCTCAGAGTTCCCTAGTTCCAGCCCCCCCTGCCCCAAACACCTCAGTGCCAGCCTCCTGTTTCCGGAGCCCCATAGAACCCAATTTCCCTAGGTCCCTTGTGCCAGCCCCCCAATCCCTGTATTAGCCCTGTCCCCAGTGCCAGCCCTGCCCCCTAGTCCCCTCACTACTAGCCCCACCCCCAGAAGCTCCCAGGGCCAGCTCCCCATCCTGGATGTCACAGTACTTCTCAATGTCAGCCCCCTGCCTCTTAGAGCCCCCAAGCACTAGCCCCGCCCCCAAGGCCCCCTGCCTGCCTCCTCCCACCCCCACCTAGCCCTGCCGCTGCCTCCCAGCTGAGCACAGAGCACTTCCCTGCATGGCGGGAGGGCTGCATGGAGCCTGCAGTGTGCTGGGCCCCTGCCGAGCTGGAACTAGGGCCCTGGTGAGGCTGCCCCAGCAGGGACAGTCTCACCACAGTCCCAGTTCCAGCCACGGTGCACCCAGTTGCCTGCCAGGCCACTCACCCTGCTGCCGGGTGGGGAACTCCAGTGGGCAGGGTCCATTAGCAGCCGGGGGCGTGGCCTGGCCATGTGCTGCAGCCTGGCAGGCAGGGGTTCACGGCCCGCCCTGTCCGTGGTTGGGAACCGCTGGCATAACACACTCCACTGCTCCCACACACATGGGGAGAGGTGACACAACAGAGGGTGACGGACTGACCAGATCCTCCATGCACAGAGCTCTCTGGCCTCCGTGTCTACCCAGGCCCCCCAGGATAGACCCACCTCTCACAGGACCTGGTGTCACCTCAGTGCAACATGTGGTGGGGTCGTGGGGTCATGCAGGGTCCCAGATCCCCTGCTCAGTTTCTGCCAGGGTTCACTCAGGGTCTCAGATCCCCTGCTCAGTTTCTGCCAGGGTTCACACCAGAATACAGCCAGCAGCAGCTTTTCAAATGGTGTGGGCGGGGAGGGGCAGGAGCTACTTCCAGCCATGGGGGAGGGAGGCAGGGGGTGCTGACCTGCCCAGTGTTTTTGCAGAGTTCATGTCTTCTTCTCTCCCCACCCCCAGCTGGGAGCAGCTTGTCCCTTACTGCCCACACCGTGTCGAAAGGCAGCTCCCACCTACAGGCTGCAGCTGGCCACCGACATGACCCAGCCACCTCCACCCCCATGGCTACAGCGCTGGCAGGAAGCATTGACGCCCTAAGGATGCCAGAGGACGCTGTGAATGCCAAGACTTTAACAAGGGTCGGAAAGAGCTGGACACATTCACGGATGGTAGGTCAATCGACGGCTCCAAGCCAGGCTGGGCAGGTAGGGTGTCCCCAGCCTCTGTTTGGCAGACGCTGGGATTGTGCAACGGGGTCACGTGGGGATCCCTGTTCTGTTCATTCCCTCTGGGGCACCTGCACTGGCCACTGGGATGGACGGACCTTTGGGCTGCCCCAGCCTGGCTGTTCTTGTGCTCTTCAGGGTGCACTGAGCTCCAGGGCACCTGACCCCAGGGCTTTCAGCAAACTAGGCCAGAGGTGTGGCTCAGCCGGGGAGGGTGCCTAGGGGAATGGAGTGGGGGTGTTGGAGCCTAGGCCCCTGTTCCAGGGGCCACTGTGGATCCTGCAGGTTGGGGCATGGACAGGCTGGAAATCATCCCCCATTGTCCTGCCACCCCAGAACTCGGGGGTGGGGGGCAGAGAGGCTTCCCCATGCCAGCGCCGAGTGGGGCTGTGGCACAGCAGCTCTCCGCTCCTCCTGGGCAGCACCCTGCGCCGGAAGGTCTTGGGCTTCCCCAGGGTGCCGGCCGAGCCAGAGGCATGGGGGGAAGGAAGAAGCCTGCCAGCCAGGCTGTTGGTAGCTGAGTGCTCCAACCAGGGGTTGGTTGTCCGCACAGCACTGGGAGCCTGTGGGTAGATGGAGGAGCAGTGGGGGGGGGGGGGGGGCAGAAGGGGAAAAACAGAGAGGGCAGTGAGAGGGGGGCACGGAAAGGGCTGATGGGCGGCTGATTCGGCCGCTTTTCCGAAATAGCGTATTTCAAGAAAAAAATGGTGTTATTTCAAAAAGAAACCCTTCCTTCAAAATAACCCTTACTCCTTAAAAAATGAGGAGCGGCTGCTGATGGTGGTTATTTCAAAAGAAGGGTTTTTTCTTGAAATAACTATGTCTAAACAGTGTTTTTTATCTCAAAATAGTGTATTTTGAAAAAGCAGCCAGCCACCATTATGCAAATGAAGCACGGGAAATTCAAATCCGCGCTTCATTTGCAATTTCGTTTGTCTGCATTTGCATTCCTCTCTCAAAAGAGGAATGCATTGTAGACATACCCTGAGTTACCAACCATAGGGCTGTTAGTGTCTATTTCTAACTAACTTTCACCGTTAGGCCACATCTTCACTCCAGAGAACATTGCCATTGTGGCAATTGATCTTCTGGAGTTTGATATAGTAAGACTAGTTAAGATTCGCTAAATCAAACTCAGAGGGAGCCCTCACCAGCATTTGGTACTCCTGCTCTTTGCTCCCATCTTACTCCCTCGGTGGGCATGCTGCCAAGCTCGTCTGACAGCAAAGCTGACTCCAGCTACATAAGGAGGGATGGTGGGAAGAGCAGACACATTGGCCAGGCACCTCCCTCACCTCCCTCTGTACCTAGCTGGTGCCTGGGCCAGCTTAGCCATGGGGATGCTCTCTGGGAATTTTCTCCCAGCTGCTCCATGTGTTGCCTTTTGCCCATCCCAAGGGAGGGGAGAGGAGAGTCACTCTCCATGGCTGCAGGAGCTGCAGAGATTGCACCCTCAAGCTCTCTAGGTGCTGACACCCCCAGGGAATCACCAGGGCGTGTGGCGCTGGCTCTCCTGTCCCAGCAATTGCAGTCAGAGCCCTGCCTTGCCAGTGCCAGTCACAGCAGCCTCTGCACCCACTCCAGGCTTGTGGTTTCCTTCTTTCCAACGCTCCTCCCCAATCAGCTTTTTCCTGAACCAGCAGTTCCATGGGTGGCCAGGGGAGGCCTCTTCTGTGTCCCAGAAGGACCTAGGAAAACACATGGGCTGTGTCTAGACTGGCAAGTTTTTCCTCAAAAGCAGCCTCTTTTGCACAAAAACTTGCCAGCTGTCTACACTGGCCACTTGATTTTGCGCAAAAGCACTGACTTCCTACTGTCTGAAATCAGTGCTTCTTGTGCAAATACTGTGCTGCTCTCATTCGGGAAATGCTTTTGCGCAAAAGGGCCAGTGTAGACAGCCGAAAACTGTTTTGTGCAAAAAAGCCCTGATGGCGAAAATGGCGATCGGGGCTTTCTTGTGCAAAACCGCGTCTAGATTGGCACGGACACTTTTCCGCAAAAAGTACTTTTGCGGAAGAGTGTCTGTGCCAATCAAGATGCTCTTTTCCACAAATGCTTTTAACAGAAAAACTTTTCTGTTAAAAGCATTTGCGGAAAATCATGCCAGTCTAGACATAGCCAAGCAGAGACTACAGCAAATCACCACTGGAAGTTGAACCCAGGATCTCCTTTTTATTAGTCAGGTGCTTTAGCCAAGTAAGCCATGGTGCCCTCCTGAAAAGCCTCTGTAAAACTGTTCTACTTTATGGCCTCAGACAACACCTTTGCATTCCAAAGCACAACCATTTCCCTCTAGCCCTGACAGTCTCTGTCCCCCTGGGCACAGAAGGCTACAGCTCAAAGGGCAGAGGCTCTAACATGCCTAAGCCTTTAGCTATCATCTTTGAAAAATCATGGCAGACAGGGGAGATTCCAGAAGACTGGAAAAGGGCAAATATTGTGCCCATCTATAAAAAGGGGAATAAGAACAACCCAGGAAATTATAGACAGGTCAGTTTAACGTCTGTCCCAGGGAAGATAATGGAGCAGGTAATTAAGGAAATCATATGCAAACACGTGGAAGGTAATAAAGTGATAGGGAATAGCCAGCATGGGTTTGTGAAGAACAAGTCATGCCAAACTAATCTGATAGCTTTCTTTGATAGTATAATGAGCCTTGTGGATAAGGGAGAAGCAGTGGATGTCATATACCTAGACTTTAGTAAGGCATTTGATACGGTCTCGCATGATATTCTTATTGATAAACTAGGCAAATATAACTTAGATAGGGCCACGATGATTCTATGATTCTATGCAAATCTCCACCAGCCGCTAGGACTGTAGAGTTGCCATATGAGGTTTGGCAGGGTTGGTGGGAGGGAGAAGTGCAACAAACATTGATCCTCTGGATTGTAAACCCCCTTAAGTTTTACAATCCACTGTAGGTTTTACAATCTACACTCCCCTGCATTAATTTTATCCTAGTGGGGCTGGACCCAGCTCCTGCCCCTGCTGCTTCCCCTGGCCCTGCTCACAGCTCTGTGACTCCCCCATCACTCCCCAGCCCCACCCCCAGATCCTACTTCGCATCTCTTCATCCTTCCACTCAGCATCCCCGTGTCCCAGATCTGCCCCCCCCCCCCAGCCCTGCTCCCCCCTGGGAGGCTGGTTTGCACAGAGCCCATGGGGCGGGGACGTGGCCAGGAAGCTCCTGGTCTGACAGAAGCACCAAGGAGCAGGGGTTTGGTGCTTTTCCCCTCAAGCAGTGGGGCTGAGTGGCTAAGGCCTCAGGTGTCTGTGCTGGAGACCCTGGTTCCAATCCTCCCTGTGACACTGTGCAGCTTCCTTTCATTTCTGAGTAGAACAGGCTGCAGAGGAGCCCAATGCTGGATTGTCCCTGGGGCTGGGAATGTGAAGTCATAGAACTGGGAAGGGCCTGCAGATACAAACAGTCTCAGTAGGGGTGAGTGGAGGGCAGCTGCAGGGAACCTGGGCTGAGGGATCCGTCTCTCCAGCCTCCCCCTCATAGCTCTCGAATGCCACCACTTCCTCTGCCCCCAAATAACTGCCTGTCGCGTGTGTCTAACTGGTGTGACTGCAATTCTCAGGCAACATGTTCCCCAACAAAACCCCCACCAGCAGTGACACCCTCTACCTGAGCCCGGCCATCAGCGCTGACAGCATCTGGCTGTCAAGGAGAAGCAAAACAGGTTGGAAGGAAGCTCACAGCCATGTCAATAGTTTGCTTGTCAATAGTTTGCTTTGTACCAGGGTGACCACGTGTCTCAGTGCGGGGTAAGTGCAGCCAAGGACAGCGTTGTATCCGGCTGCTGGTGAAGGTACCAGCTGCTTCTCCAGAAGCACCTTTCCCAGTACAGGTGCTGCTCCCCAGATTCCCTAAGGGATTCAGTCTCTTGCTGCCCCCGAGTCCTGGCTGCAGGTCCCAGGCACAGGAAATAGCAGTGAATAGGCACATGACTGACACTGCAAATCTCCAGCCCCCTGTTCTGCAGCCTGGCAAGGAGCAGCGATGCCTGTCCCCGAGAGACAATAATTCCAGCTCCTGGAACCCAGCTGCAGGACACATGAGTTCCCCAGTACAGGGCATTAAAGATCTTCACCATGGTACCCAGCTGTAGGGCAGCCCCATGCAACCAGCCACCTCCCTGCCAAGCTCCTGCCTCATCATGGCTGGGCCCAGGGGCTGCTCCCCAGACTCTCCCAGGACCCCTTGTCTGTCCTCAGAGCCCCAGCACCAGCTGCCCTCACACCCACTGTCGCTTGCATAAGCCAGTGTGCATGAGAGTCGGGGAGACTGTGCAGGGAACAGACACAGCAACCGCCAGGCTAAGCACACGGGTGACAACTGCTCTCTGGGCCAGCGCACCCAGGACTGAATTTAGAGACCCCTGCGCCGCAAAGCACAGGCCACCATGCCACAGTTCATGATAAATATTCACCACTTTAGAACAGTATCAGCTGCACACACTCACCAGTGGGTTACAGGGGCACTAGAGAGACAAGGGAGTTAAAGAGCTGAAGGGCCAGGTAGGGAAGAGGCAATAAGAGTCCGTAGCTGTGATTGTCGCCCTCCTTCCCAGACTGCTCCATTAGATCCCCATGCCAGGCAGTGAAACCTCCAGTCACTTGTTACCCCTTTCTCACTGAGGCTACGTCTACACTGGCCCCTTTTCAGAAAGGGGCATGCTAATTTCACAGGTCGTAATAGGGAAATCCGCGGGGGATTTAAATATCCTCCGCGGCATTTAAATAAAAATGTCCGCCGCTTTTTTCCGGCTTTTAGAATAAGATCTCTTATTCCTACTTTGAAGTAGGAATAAGAGATCCTCCGGAAAAGGGCTTTTTTCTGGAGGATCGGGGCCAGTGTAGATGCTCTTTTCCGGCTTTTCTAAAAGCCGGAAAAAAGCGGCGGACATTTTTATTTAAATGCCGCGGGGGATATTTAAATCCCCCGCGGATTTCCCTATTACGACCTGTGAAATTAGCATGCCCCTTTCGGAAAAGGGGCCAGTGTAGACGAGCCCCGAGTGTTCAGCCCAAAGCTTGTGGCCTGGCAGATGTTTCGGAGGAGTGACTATCAGTTTGGACTCATCATACTTCATTCAAAGGCTCCGTACAGGCTTCAAAAAAAGAAATAACATGAGCACACACCCAGAAAGACAACACCCAGACATAAAGTTCAACCAGCTGATTTCTGAGCAGAAGCAAGTGAAACTAAACTCCTCTCTGGTCTCTTTCCTGAACGAGAAGCCATGGCTGCTGCGAATCCAGCAAAAATGCTCCAGGATGAAATTACCTGTTCCCTCTGCCTGGATTGTTTGAACGACCCGGTGTCTCTAGACTGTGATCACAGTTTCTGCCGAGCCTGCATCACCCAGTGCTGGGGGGAACTCGCTACAGATGTCTCCTGCCCTCAGTGCAGACAGACCTTTCCCCAGGGGAAGCTCAGGCTGAACAGGCAGCTGAGGAATATTGTGGATGCAGCCAGAGAACTTCTGTTGCAGTCAGGGAGAGAACCAGACCCAGAGAGACTGTGTGAGAAGCACAGGGAACCTCTAAAACTCTTCTGCAAAGAGGATGAAATCCCCATCTGCCTGGTGTGTGACAGATCCAAGGAGCACAGAGATCACACCGTGATTCCTGCAGAGGAAGCTGCTGAAGAATTCCAGGTAGGGAAATGCCCAGCTGTCACTTTATGTAACCCCTCTGCCGGGTGGGCCTGGCAGTAACCAGGGCTGGGTTCAATATCTTGGGGTCCATCTCACATAGAACCGGCTCGAGCCCCCACCCAGTTATCTGGGAAATTCACGCATCCCTGGGCGCCTCTGAGAGGCAATGCTTCCCCACTCGCAAGCACTGAGTCTGAGTGTAGGAAAGAAACATTTAATGAAACAGAGAGAGAAGTCATACGGCATTAACTTGGGGAAAACACCACAAACAGAGTTCATAACCCAAACATAGGCCAAGCCGCCCCCTCCAAGCCAAGAATCACCCGAAGTCCAAAGAGTCCAACACCCCAAAAGTCTCTGTCCCTGGTCTGTGCCACCCAGAGTCCCAAAGTTCACCTGCAGGGTTTCACCTCCCAACCTGGGTAGAAATGGGGGTGGGGGAATAGATAGGGGACACCTTATACAAAACTCCGCCGTGCCCCACGAGCTGTATCGTCCCATGCCTCTGGATGCTCTACTGAGCACCTGCTACCACTCCTCGTCTGCTGCCGCCTGTCGCCGCTCCTCGCCTGCCACCGCTCCATGCCACGCCGCTGGTTGCCCCACTTCACTGGCTGCAATAGGCCTGGCTGTCAGTCAAACCAGCAATTTCAGCTCTTTAGCCACCAGCTGGATTGGCAAATGAATCCAGCTTTCACTGAACTAGCAAAAGAAAAGTCTCCTCAGGGGCTGTGTCTACACTGGCAAGTTATTCCGGAAAATCAGCCGCTTTTCCAGAAAAACTTGCCAGCTGTCTACACTGGCCGCTTGAATTTCCGGAAAAGCACTGACAATCTAATGTAAAATCATCAGTGCTTTTCTGGAAAAACTATGCTGCTCCCATTCAGGCAAAAGTCTTTTTCTGGAAAACTGTTCCAGAAAAGGGCCAGTATAAACAGCACAGTAGTGTTTTCCGCAAAAAAGCCCCAATGGCAAAAATGGCAATCGGGGCTTTTTTGCAGAAAAGCACATCTAGATTGACCACAGACACTTTTCCAGAAAAGCATCCTGCCAATCTAGACACACTTTTTCAGAAATACTTTTAACAGAAAACCTTTTCCATTAAAAGCGTTTCTAGAAAATCATGTCAATGTAGACATAGCCAGGGAGTCTGCTTTAGATCTGTTCTTAAAACAAAGAGGGGAAAGGTGCAGGCTAGACCAGTCTTACAACTCACACCTGGCAGATGTGAAGCAGGCTGACTCAAGCCCTTTAACTCTTCCCCCTAGCTTGGTTCACTCAACTCCAGAAGAGAGGAGGCTTGTTCTTCCGAGACCTCTTACCATGATGGTGGTGCCTCTCCTGCAAGCACTGGTGGCATGTTTTACAGTTCCCACATTAAGGGGTAGCATGATTAGTGACCCCCACAACAGCCCCAAATTATATACAATTCTCCACATTCCATTCCAACACTGACCCTCCATCAGCCCTGGCTGAATGGGATTTACATAGCCACACCTTGGATTCTCTCTTGAGCTGTATTTACATAACAGTTAGTTACCTTGCAGAGCTAAACAACTGGGCTACCTCTACACCGGCATGATTTTCTGGAAATGCTTTTAACGGAAAAGTTTTCCGTTAAAAGTATTTTCGGAAAAGCGTGTCTAGATTGGCAGGACACTTTTCCACAAAAGCACTTTTTACGGAAAAGCATCCGTGGCCAATCTAGACGTGGTTTTCCGCAAAAAAGCCCCGAAAGCCATTTTCGCGATTGGGGCTTTTTTGTGGAAAACAAATCTCTGCTGTCTACACTGGCCCTTTTGCACAAAAGTTTTTCGGAAAAAGACTGTTGCCCAAACGGGAGCAGCATAGTATTTCCACAAAAGCACTGACAATCTTACATGAGATCGTCAGTGCTTTTGCAGAAATTCAAGCGGCCAGTGTAGACAGCTGGCAAGTTTTTCCGGAATAGCGGCTGCTTTTCTGGAAAAAGTGGCCAGTCTAGACACAGCCCTCCTTTTAGCTGGCTGATAGCAAGCAGCAGTTCAGCCCCTGTTTACATCACAAACAAACCCTTTTATTCCTAAATAAGCAGAGGCTTCAGAAATGCACTTCCCCCTGGCTTTAGGGTTTCCTTCAGCCCCAGACAGTCACTCAGGGTACATTCAAGCACTGCGCGGCAGCCATTTTGCTGTATATGAAGCGGCCGTTTTTTAAATCATCACTTCATTTTCCTATGTCTAGTTAACTCATCTACACGGCTCCGTCAACAGAGCCATGTATTCTAGACATACCCTCAGTGAGCCTCCCCTGGAGAGGAACAAGGAATTTCAGGCCTAAGTAGGTTTCCCAGAAATTCCACAGGCTTATGCAACAAGAAACTTGTGGCTCTCAAACAACTTGAGGCCTACACATTGGAGTGAAGGGGAGTGAAGAACCCGCACCCCACCCCTCCTGCTTCCCATACCAGAGTTCTGGGCACTGATTGATCCCCCTGCTCTGCCCCTCCTCATGTCCACCACCTCCTGAAGCTATAAACACCATGTCCATGCTCCTGTCCCTGGGGCCGAGGAGCAGGAGGATGCAACTAGGGCTGTGCTCTAGGCATACATCCCCTTCACCCTTTTCCCGCAGAGCTCCTCATGCATCCTTATCCTCATGGGACTTAGGAGGGGCACTGGAGTGGAGCTTCCGTCCTCAAATCTGCCTGGTAGAATCAGGTGGGATTGCAGGAAGTAGGGACAGCCTGACAATGGGGCACTGCAGTAGGGGCACCGCCTCCCCAGGGCCACTCGTAGCATGGGGTAGCCCTGCCTCAGTTTTTCTCTTGAATTCCCCAAAATAACTCTCAGTGGCATTTTTTGTAGCCAGTAACAGCCCTGCTCTCCCAGCAGGGACTCTTGGGACTTTGAGTTTGGAGTGTGGCCTTATCTTCCTGAACAAGACCCAGGGTCTCCTGTGCCTTCTCCACAGGCCTTTCTATTACCTACCCAAGGCTGAGTTGGATCACATCACCCCCTCACCCCACCCTTCATTATCCCCACCTGGGAGGAGAATGGGCTGTGTCACGGGTGGGGCTGAGAACCAGTTACTTCTCATTTTTTCATGCATGGAATACATTTTGTTCTGTGCACCAAGGCATGTGTGGCTGTGCACCACCAATAGAAACACATGCTGCCAGCTATGGGCACTCTGCTAATCAGCTGAGCGGCATTTGACTCTCTCCTGGGTGGCTGCCCAAGCACACAGCATACAGGGAACACTGCTGAGAGGGCCTCCCTTTAAAGGGCCAGCCACCCTGTGACCAGCATCTTACCCCATCCATGTCTCCTGAGCCACAGGGAGAGAGTCCCAGGGTACGTCTACACTACAGCGCTAATTCGAACTAACTTAGTTCAAATTAGTTAATTCGAACTAAGCTAATTCGAACGAACGCATCCAGACTAAAAAACTAGTTTGAATTAACATTTTGCTAATTCGAACTAGCATGTCCACACAGAGTGGACCCTGAACCGGGGTTAAGGATGGCCGGAAGCAGTGCCGGCAGGGCATCAGAGGAGGACTTAGAGCATGGAGCTGCTGTCTCAGGCTAGCCGAGGACTGTGCTTAAAGGGACCCGACCCCCACCCCAGACAGACAGTTCTCAGAGTTCCCCACTTGCTAGGGAGTCCTGGCTTGGAGTGCCTGGAGTACCCACACTGGGCACATCACAGCACTTGGCCATTAGACCGGCTGCACTTGCCGCAGGCTGCCATCTGGGGATAGGGGGCAATTGGGGGGCTGCAGGAGAGCTTCCACCCCCAGAAGCCCGCAGAGCCAGCCCAGTCCTCCCCATCGGGGGCTCGTACCCCATTCCTCCCTCACTTCCTTCCACTTACCCCTCCCTAGCCCCCCTTCCTGATGTACAAAATAAAGAACAATTGTGTTCAAAAATAGAGTCTCTCTTTATTGAACAAAACTGGGGGAGACTGGGAAAAGGAGGTGGGAGAGGGGAAGAGAGAGGCTGGGAGAGGGGAGGGCAACTACAATGATGAGGGGTTTGGAACAGGTCCCATATGAAAAGAGGCTAAAGAGACTGGGACTTTTCAGCTTAGAAAAGAGGAGATGGAGTGGGGATATGATAGAGGTCTATAAAAGCATGAGTGGGGTGGAGAGGGTGCATACAGAAAAGTTCTTCATTAGTTCCCATAATAGAAGGACTAGAGGACACCAAAGGAAAGGAATGGGTAGCAGGCTTCAAACTAATAACAGAAAGTTCTTCTTCACAAAGCAAATAGTCAACCTGTGGAACTCCTTGCTGCAGGAGGCTGTGAAGGCTAGAACTAGAACAGAGTTTAAAGAGAAGTGAGATCAATTCATGGAGGTTGGGTCCATGGAGTGCTATTAGCCAGGGGGTAGGAGTGGTGTCCCTGCCCAAGGTTTGTGGAAGGCTGGAGAGGGATGGCAAGAGACTAATGGCTTGGTCACTGTCTTCGGTCCATCCCCTCCAGGGTCCGTAGGTTTGGCCGCTGTCGGCAGACAGGCTACTGGGCTAGATGGACCTTTGGTCTGACCCAGTATGGCCATTGTAAACTCAGGGCTCAGGGTCGGGGGTCTCAGTGGACCACCTTGATTTTCATGCAAACCTGCTCCTGGGTGGCCAGGCTGGCAGCTCTCCTGCCCTAGACGGCCGCTTTCCTGTGCCTAGTGCGGAGGTCGTGGACAAGGTCCACGATGTCTGCACTGGACCAGGCGGGTTCCCGCCTCTTGCGGTCCTGGGCAAGCTCCCAGGAGCCGCCAGCCTGGTCCCAGGAAGAGGGAGATGGCTGGGGGGCATCGGGTGGCTGGCTCGAGCCGTGCCAGGTGCAGGGTCTGCTGGCTGGGTGCTGGCAGGCTTGCACCTGGCACAGGCACCGTAGCCAGCCCATGCCCCTTAAAGGGGTCCGGGGCTGGGAGGGGGGCATACGAGTTTCCCTGGTGTTGGCCAGAGTGGCCACCAGGGAAAGCTGGGGAGGGCTAGCCTCCCACTAGTTCGAATTAAGGGGCTATACACCCCTTAATTCGAACTAGTAAGTTCGAACTAGGCTTAGTTCTCGTAGAATGAGGTTTACCTAGTTCGAACTAAGCGCTCCGCTAGTTCGAATTAAGTTCGAACTAGCGGAGCGCTAGTGTATTACCTATCAAAGTTAATTCGAACTAACGTCCGTTAGTTCGAATTAACTTTGTAGTGTAGACATACCCCCAGTCATGCAGATTTCTCTTTGGGAATTACCGCTGTAGAGTTCAGTGGGGGAACCTTGTGTCCACAAAGCTTCCGTATCGACACTAATGACAATGACAGTAATTGCTAATGAGCAGAAAGCACTGATGGCAGAGAGCACCCTATGGACTAGCCAGGCAATGAGAGCTCACAGCCACAGCCACAGCCACAGCCTAACGAACGCAGCAGGTAGATAAAGAAAGAAGCAGGGGTGGGAATGGGGGATGGGCAAAGTGGGTTGTGTTTGTCAACGCCAGCAATCGCCATAGTTGGGTTATCATGGGCGGCCACTGGTCCAGGTTTCCACCCTGCACCTGTCAGGATGAGGCCCTCCTCTCTGCTCTTCCACTTCCTGCATCCTCTCTGGTGGGCCCTGATGCTCGCTGTGGCCTTCCTCTCCTCCAGCTCCCTCTCCGCGAGTCCCCCTCCTCCACCACTTGCAGCTTCTGAGTATGTGACACCAGTTTCCTATTGGTGTGACTCAATAGAGTAACAAGGTCTGACAATTTCAAACCCTCTGAAAAGAAAACACTCCCAGTTGCCGTCAGTCAGGGTTTGGGGTTTGTCCCAGTAGCTTCCTGACAGGTTTTCTACTCCAATGGTGATGATAAACTTTCAGCTGTGTCTGTGCGTGTGCTCCCTCCACGTAAAGCGCTAAACTCTGTGCACTGGGTCAACACAGTAGACCTCTGAGGGCCCCCAGAAATGACAGACTCAGGTAAGGATGAAACCAGTCGAGCAGGTTTATTGCCAAATGCCAGGCATTAACAGTTGTTAGCAGAAAGTCTCGACTCTAAGCCACTGTGAATTCTGTATGTCTTGGCAATGACATTTGCCGTTTCAGCTGCCTAGTGCAACCTCTGCCCTAGGTCGGTCAGCACTCACACTTTGCAGTTCCCTTTTATAGACACGTACAAACAACTTACATCACTTCTTTCATACCAGGTTGCCACCCTCTGTTGCCTAGTTACCACCCCTCACTTTGCAGGTTTACTTACTATCCTTCATGCTGTCAACTTTGACCCAGTCCTGCACCTAGGTAGGTATGTACATTAGTTTTTGGGGAGTCAGTTGGTACCAAGACATTTCTTATTGAGATGTTCTGCCACTCCTCTCTGGCTCACAATCTGTACCTGGTGCCTCCCTATGTCCTTCCATGCTCAATCTAACTTACCCAGTCACACAACTATCAGTAGCTGGAACAAAAAACAGGACTATGTAGCACGTTAAAGACTAACAACATGGTTTATTAGGTGATGAGCTTTCGTGGGCCAGACCCACTTCCTCAGATCAAATAGTGGAAGAAAATTGTCACAACCATATATATCAATGGATACAATTACAAAAACCGAACACATATGAAAAGGACAAATTACATTTCAGAACAGAAGGGGGATGCGGGTGGGGGGGGGGAGGTAAATGTCTCATCACCCTTTCTCTATTCCTAACAATAAAAATAGCGCCGCTCCCGTTACTTTTGGTTTCTCCAGGTAAGGCTCCAGGCCCATTTGAAGACTCTGAGAGCAAAGAGAGAAACGCTGCTGGGATTGAAAGTGAGAAGAGAGAAGAGAAGCCAGGAGTATCTGGTAGGCGCCTGTCATTATGAACCTGCCTTTGTAACAAGCCGAAGGGAGGGGCATGCTGAATCAGAGCACTAAGAAGGGGCAGGGACAATCTAGAGACCCGATCATGGTTTATCTCGATCAGTTGGGGAATGATCGCAAAGAAATCACAAATAATAGTTTTAGCAGAATTCCTCCTTAGGACTGGACCGTAAATCAGAAGCTTTCCACCTTCATGCATTTGTGGACCCCATTGAGAATTTCAAATCGTGACCATGTTGAAACTCTATTGTCTCTGAGAACAGTTACATTCTGTCCAGTCTTTTTCAGTCTAAGTCTTTTGCAGACAGGGTCCATAGACTGCACCCCAGGGTACACAGACGACAGGTTGAAATCCACTGCCATAAACTACTGTTTCTTATCTATAGTATATTAACTATTAGCTTAATTAAACTCACTTCACAAGCAATAATTTATATTTATGAACTAACAGAATTTTGAATTAGAAAATGCCTTGAACTAGAACAAAACCCCACTGGAACTGTTTCCCTTTAGGGATGTTAACGTGTTCTTGTCTATAGGTTGAACCAAACATTCTATATTTTTCAAAATTATTAGTAAATCACAAATTTGATTTTTTTTTGCTTGGTCAAATTAAATTTTTTTGACAAAAATAAAAATGTTTTATTTCCATTTTGACTGTTGCCTTAAAATATTTTTATAAAAAGCAAGGCCAATTGCAAAAATAGGTCAAATTTTAAAATCCAGGCAAAAAGTAATGAAAATATTTTGATTTTTCATGTATTTATTTCAGTAGCAAACTAACCAGGTGACACTGTCAGTAATGCAATAAATGTTTCTTTGTCAACAAATCTGAGTATTCCTTGAAAAAATTTGATTCAGAAAATTTCACTAAGATCTAGTGCCGAGTCCTGTCCCCTGCTGCTTTGGAGCTGAATCCCTGAGGCCTTCCATCACTCACTATCCTAACCCTGTCTCTCCAGGGGAAGGGATAGCTCAGTAGCTTGAGCATTAGCCTGAGGGTTGTGAGTTAAATCCTTGCAGAGGCCATTTAGGAATTTGGGGCAAAAATTTGTCAGGGATAGTATTTGGTCCTGCTGTGAAGTTAGGGGACTGGACTTGATGACCTTTCAAGGTCCCTTCCAGTTCTAGGAGACAGGCAATCTCCATTAAACTTAATTTATGTCAGATACAGAAATGCCCTTCATGGGATTCTGGGACCACTCTGTGAAAGGGCATCAGGCTCCATCCATATCCCACTAGTGAGGGTGGCCACGGTGTACTTCCTTATTTTTCATACAGAAACAGACACAAGCTGAGAGGCAGAAGGTTGTGGCCGAGTTCCAGCAGCTGCGGCAGTTCCTGGAGGAACAAGAGCGACTCCTGCTGGCCCAGCTGGAGAAGCTGGATGAGGAGATTGGGAGGCTCCAGACTGACACTGTCGGGAAACTCTCTGTGCAGATTTCCCGTCTCAGTGAGCAGATCAGTGAGCTGGAGGGGACGTGTCAGAAGCCAGCAAGTGAATTCCTGCAGGTGAGACTGCGGGAGAAACATCCCAGCTCCCCACACAGGGAAGGAAGTCTCCTGAATCACAAGCGCTGGGGTCCAGCCGTCAGATCTGGGTGTAACTCGGCGGGTGTATTGCTGCCATGTGAGTAACTGTTGTGCTTTGCAGTGTTACAGGCACAGAGCTATTAGGGTACGTCTACACTACAGAGTTAGTTCGAACTAACTTAGTTCAAATTAGTTAATTCGAACTAAGCTAATTCGAACTAACGCGTCTAGAACTAAAAACTAGTTCGAATTAGCATTTTGCTAATTCGAACTAGCATGTCCACATTAAGTGGACCCTGAACAGGGCTTAAGGATGGCCGGAAGCAGTGCCGGCAGGGCATCAGAGGAGGACTTAGAGCGTGGAGATGCTGTCTCAGGCTAGCCGAGGGCTGTGCTTAAAGGGACCCGACCCCCACCCCGGACAGACAGTTCTCAGGGGTGCCCCGCTTGAAAACCAGTCCTGGCTTGGAGTGCCCGGAGTGCCCACACTGGGCACATCACACCACTCGGCCATCAGACCGGCTGCACTTGCCGCAGGCTGCCATCTGGGGATAGGGGGCAATTGGGGGGCTGCAGGAGAGCTTCCACCCCCAGAAGCCTGCAGAGCCAGCCCAGTCCTCCCCATCAGGGGCTCGTACCCCATTCCTCCCTCACCTCCTTCCACTTACCCTTCCCTAGCCCCCCTTCCTGATGTACAAAATAAAGGACAATTGTGTTCAAAAATGGAATCTGTCTTTATTGAACAAAACTGGGGGAGACTGGGAAAAGGAGGTGGGAGAGGGGAAGAGAGAGGCTGGGAGAGGGGAGGGCAACTACAATGATCAGGGGTTGGGAACAGGTCCCATATGAAGAGAGGCTAAAGAGACTGGGACTTCTCAGCTTAGAAAAGAGGAGACGGAGGGGGGACAGGATAGAGGTCTCTAAAAGCAGGAGTTGGGTGGAAAGGGTGCATACAGAAAAGTTCTTCATTAGTTCCCATAATAGAAGGACTAGAGGACACCAAAGGAAAGGAATGGGTAGCAGGCTTCAAACTAGTAACAGAAAGTTCTTCTTCACAAAGCAAACAATCAACCTGTGGAACTCCTTGCTGCAGGAGGCTGTGAAGGCTAGAACTAGAACAGAGTTTAAAGGGAAGTGAGATCAAGTCATGGAGGTTGGGTCCATGGAGTGCTATTAGCCCGGGGGGTAGGAGTGGTGTCCCTGCCTAAGGTTTGTGGAAGGCTGGAGAGGGATGGCACGAGACAAATGGCTTGGCCACTGTCTTCGGTCCATCCCCTCCAAGGTCCCTAGGGTTGGTCGCTGTCGGCAGACAGGCTACTGGGCTAGATGGACCTTTGGTCTGACCCAGGATGGCCATTGTAAGGTCAGGACTCAGGGTCGGGGGTCTCAGTGGACCACCTTGATTTTCATGCAAACCTGCTCCTGGGTGGCCAGGCTGGCAGCTGTCCTGCCCAAGCTGGCCACTTTCCTGTGCCTAGTGCGGAGATCGTGGACAAGGTCCACGATCTCCGCACTAGCCCAGGTGGGTGCCCGCCTCTTGCGGTCCCGGGCAAGCTCCCAGGAGCCGCCAGCCTGGTCCCGGGAAGAGGGGGAGGGCTGGGGGGCATCGGGTGGCTGGCTCGATCCGTGCCAGGTGCAGGGTCTGCTGGCTGGGTGCTGGCAGGCTTGCACCTGGCACGGGCACCGTAGCCACCCCGTGCCCCTTTAAGGAGTCCGGGGCCGGGAGGGGGGCAGACGAGTTTCCCTGGTGTTGGCCAGAGTGGCCACCAGGGAAAGCTGGGGAGGGCTAGCCTCCCACTAGTTCGAATTAAGGGGCTACACAGCCCTTAATTCGAACTAGCTAGTTCGAACTAGGGTTAATCCTCGTAAAATGAGGTTTCCTAGTTCGAACTAAGCTCTCCGCTAGTTCGAATTAAATTCGAACTAGCGGAGCGCTAGTGTAGCGCCTATTAAAGTTAGTTCGAACTAACGTCCGTTAGTTCGAACTAACTTTGTAGTGTAGACATACCCTTAGAGATGGCAAAGCCCCATTCACTCAGGGGTTCCATGGCCCTGGGGTCAGGGCAGGGCCTCTCTTCCCATGTTTGTAAAATCCCTTCTCAGAGGTCCCCTGTGTCCATCTGATGGGGCTGAGATTCTTTTATCTCTCTCTCCTCCAGGACGTCAGAAGCACCTCGAGCAGGTAGGTGTCTCTCACTCCCCTCACGCTGCACAGAGCAGGGAAAGAGCTTGGAGCTGATATTGGCACCACATCTCCCCAGGGCCCTACAGCCAGATGTGAGGGGAAGGTCACAGGCTGGGCACAAATCTCTGATCAGCGTCAGCCTGCGGCTCTCCCCTGGCCCAGCAGACTCTGGAACTCCCCATTCAGGGCACAGTCTGAGCTCAAGTGTCTCCTGGAGCTGTCATCTCCCTGGGAACTGGCTGCCTCAGGGCTGTGGGGTGGGACATGGGCCTGTCACTGCTGGGCACTGGGCATATTCAGCCCAGGACAGCAGGGACCCAGAGTCTGTCCCACCTGAGGGCTGTTTGGAGACCTGTGGGAATGGGCTGGGGAGAGGGGAGCTGGTGTCTCAGTCTAGTCCCTAATGGGCAGATTCCTCCAGCCCTTCCCCTGGGAACCTCCTGCCCCTCAGCGCCTGGGGGCCAAGGGGTGAGTTGGCCATGGAGACTCAGTTCCCCTTCTGTCCCCCAGCTGGTCTCCCCAGGCCAGAGCTGCAGACTGTTCATGGGACCTTTGAGGGGACGTTGCAGGGCCAAGGGCTGCGCTGCCCCTGCTCTGGGGCTGGGAGAACAGGAGGATTTGAACTCCAGGCCCAGCAGAGCAGCGACTCACTGGCCAGAGCTGGAGAACTGAGTCACTCGGTGCAGTGTCCCCATGTGACGTTGTCTCTCCCCAGATGTGAGACGGGGCCGTTCCAGCCGCCAGAGGAGATTTCTCCTGAACTGGGCAAGCGAGTCAGGGGTTTCTCCCGGCAAACGACTGCGCTGTCGGAGACGCTGAGGGAGTTCACAGGTACCGAGAAGGGATGGGAGAGGGGAGAGTAAGTGAAGTGTCTGAGGCCATGGAAAGAGACCGATGCTGGTCGTTTGCTCCTAGTTAGATGAGGTTTCTGTTGAATTGTGAGGTGAGAATGGCGCCCGCTTGCCGTCCCACAAATGTTGGTTCCATTGTGGGGAGAGGCCTGAGTGAGAGAGGAAGTAGGAGGCGTCAAACATTTTTATATTAAATACTTGAGAGTACGTCTATACTGCGGGACAAAGTCAAATTAAGCTACACAACTTCTGCTGTGTTCATTGCAGAGCTGCAGTTGAAGTAGCTTAACTTGGCTGTTGGCGCTGTCCACATAGCAGCAGAGGGAAGAGCGCTCTGCTGAACTTGACAGCTAATTCAAACCCTGGGGGTACGTCTACACTACAGCGCTAGTTCGAACTAACTTAGTTCGAATTAGTTAATTCGAACTAAGCTAGTTCGAACTAACGCATCTAGAACTAAAAACTAGTTCGAACTAGCGTTTTGCTAGTTCGAACTAGTAAGTCCACATTGAGTGGACTCTGAACAGGGCTTAATGATGGCCGGAAGCAGTGCCGGCAGGGCATAAAAGGAGGACTTAGAGCATGGAGATACTGTCTCAGGCTAGCCGAGGGCTGTGCTTAAAGGGTCCCGACCCCCACCCCGGACACACAGTTCTAAGGGGTGCCCCGCTTGCAAAGAAGTTCTGGCTTGGAGTGCCCTGAGTGCCCACACTGGGCACATCACACCACTCGGCCATCAGCCCGGCTGCACTTGCCGCAGGCTGCCATCTGGGGAGAGGGAGTAATTGGGGGGCTGCAGGAGAGCTTCCACCCCCAGAAGCCCGCAGAGCCAGCCCAGTCCTCCCCATCGGGGGCTCGTACCCCATTCCTCCCTCACCTCCTTCCACTTGCCCTTCCCTAGCCCCCCTTCTTATTGATGTACAAAATAAAGATAACGTTTCTTCCAACATTGACTCTGTCTTTATTGAAAAAAACTGGGGGAGACTGGGAAAAGGAGGTGGGAGAGGGGAAGAGAAAGGCTGGGAGAGGGGAGGGCAACTAACATGATCAGGGGTTGGGAACAGGTCCCAGATGAAGAGAGGCTACAGAGACTGGGACTGTTCAGCTTAGAAAAGAGGAGACGGAGGGGGGACAGGATAGAGGTCTCTAAAAGCAGGGGTTGGGTGGAGAGGGTGCATTCAGAAAAGTTCTTCCTGAGTTCCCATAAAGAAGGACTAGAGGACACCAAAGGAAAGGAATGGGTAGCAGGCTTCAAACTAGTAAGAGAAAGTTGTTCTTGACAAGGCAAATAGTTAACCTGTGGAACTCCTTGCTGCAGGAGGTTGTGAAGGCTAGAACTAGAACAGAGTTTAAAGGGAAGTGAGATCAAGTGATGGAGGTTGGGTCCATGGAGTCCTATTAGCCAGAGGGTAGGAGTGGTGTCCCTGCCCAAAGTTTGTGGAAGGCTGGAGAGGGATGGCACGAGACAAATGGCTTGGTCATTGTCTTCGGTCCATCCCCTCCAGGGTCCCTAGGGTTGGCCGCTGTCGGCAGACAGGCTACTGGGCTAGATGGACCTTTGGTCTGACCCAGGACGGCCATTGTAAGCTCAGGGCTCAGGGTCGGGGGTCTCAGTGGACCCCCTTGATTTTCATGCACACCTGGTCCTGGGTGGCCAGGCTGGCAGCTCTCCTGCCCTAGACGGCCACTTTCCTGTGCCTAGTGCGGAGATCGTGGACGAGGTCCACGATGTCCGCACTAGCCCAGGAAGGTGCCCGCCTCTTGCGGTCCAGGGCAAGCTCCCGGGAGCCGCCAGCCTGGTCCCGGCAAGAGGGGGTGGGCTGGGGGGCATCGGGTGGGTGGCTCTGTGCCGTGCCAGGTGCAGGGTCTGCTAGCTGGGTGCTGGCAGGCTTCCACCTGGCACGGGCACCGTAGCCAGCCCGTGCCCCTTTAAGGGGTCCGGGGCCGGGAGGGGGGCATAGAGTTTCCCTGGTGTTGGCCAGAGTGGCCACCAGGGAAACCTGGGGAGGGCTAGCCTCCCACTAGTTCGAACTAAAGGGCTACACAGCCCTTAGTTCGAACTAGCTAGTTCGAACTAGGCGTTAGTCCTCGTAAAATGAGGTTTACCTAGTTCGAACTAAGCGCTCCGCTAGTTCGATTCAAATTCGAACTAGCGGAGCGCTAGTGTAGCGCATAGGAAAGTTAGTTCGAACTAACGTCCGTTAGTTCGAACTAACTTTCTAGTGTAGACATACCCTGGGAGATCGACAGCACCAGCTTCGATGTTCTCAGCAGTGTAGACGTACCCAAGTGTGTCTTTGCTCTCAAGAGTGGCCTGAGGCCGGCTGTGGCAGCTGACACCCCAGGTGAAGGTGCGATGGGCGCCCCCGCCTGCACAGCCCTCACGTGCCATGACGTAATCAGGGGCCACCCTTGTCTGCTGTAACAAAAACCCAGGTCTGTGTGTTAGGATTGGGGATGTCGTGGGCAATATGGACTCCTGAAATCTCACCTTTCTTCTCCCTTCCCCCACCAAACACGCTGCCCTCTGAACTGGAGAGAGCAAGAGGAAAGTCCCCGGGAGCTTTCAGACAGGGTGAGGTTTCAAGAGAGACTGAAAACACCTTCCTGAGCTTGTAGCTCAAGTCACCAAACAAATCCCCAGAGACCACGACAGGCAGAGCCCCAAACCTGCCCACTGAGCGGTGAGGAGCCCCAGGGGCACTGGGTCAGAAGGACGAGGGGCCGTGTCCTGCCCCTTTAAGCAATGGGATGGTCGGACCCCCCATTTCTCACTATGGGCACAGTTTGCAGGCAGGGGCTGCGCTTTGTGTCGGGGCAGCTGATCAGCGCAGCCCCTCCTTGGGCGCCAGCCTCTGCCCTGTGCTGCCCCTTCCAGTGACCCCACCCCAGATCCCCTTCCCCAGCGGCCCTGCCCCCGGCCAGGCCAGAAGCCAGAGCTGGGCTCCCCGCATTGAGCCCGGCTGCCCTGAGGAGCCCTGGACCCTCCACTGCCCTGGGGGTGACTAATGCCCAGGCCCTGCTCTCTGGGGTGAGGCGACTCTTCCCCCGCGCTGCCCCCTCCCCCTGTGCCCTGGGTGGGGGGTGGAGGCTGCAGCAGGGGAGGGAGTTTCCCTCTGGGGGTTAAAGCTGGAACCTGCCACCTCTGCCCCCCCCACCCCACTGATCCCTCCTGCTCTGGCCCTGGCCCTGGGGGTGAAGCAGCCCAAGCTGGGGGGCAGGAGGCTGCAGCCTCTGCACACAAATGAGAAGCCGATGAAGCGGGTCCCATTGCCCAGGCTGAGGTACTGCAGTGACAGCTCGGCTCAGTCTCAGGGCCCAGGGCAGAGGCAGCTCCCTGGGGCCCAGGCCTGTCCCAGCCACAACAGGGCTGCTGGGGAGGGTGAGAAATGGCCCCAGCCGCCCCCAGGGCTGAGCTCTGCCCCTCACGCCCTGATTCTCTCTCCCCAGCGATGGTGACTCTGGATCCAGACACGGCTCATCCCCGACTCATCCTGTCTGGGGATGGGAAACGTGTGAGATGGGAACCTACACGGCAGCCACTGCCCGACAACCGGGAGAGATTTGACTCTGTGTCCTGTGTGCTGGGCCGTGAGGGGTTCACCTCGGGGAGACATTGCTGGGAGGTGAAGGTGGGGGATGGGCAACACTGGGCTGTGGGGGTGGCCAGAGAGTCTGTGAGCAGGAAGGGAGGGATCAGCCTTAGCCCTGAGGAGGGGATCTGGGCTGTGCAGCAGTGGTGGGATCAGTTCCAGGCTCTCACCTCCCCTGTGACCTCCCTGCCCCTGAGCTCCCCCCACAGGATCCAGGTTTGTCTGGACTGTGACCGGGGGCAGGTGACATTTATCAATGCTGCTGCTGAGGCCCCGATCTTCACTTTCCCTCCGGGCTCCCTCCCTGGGGAGAGAATCCGACCTTGGCTGGGGGTGTGGCAAGTATCCCCACTCAGCCTGTGCCCCTGAAATCAGCCTCTCAGACCTCACACAGCCCAGTCTCTGTGACCTCACAGGACTCCCCTCACCCAGCCCCTGGCTCCTCATCTCTATGATGCCTGAAAGCTCCTCCCCCTCCCTCCTTGCAGCCCCAGAGATAGGAGGGGAAAGGAGAAGGCTCCTTCGGGCTGCTACAGGGGCAGAGGTGGGGGTTGGGCAGAGGCAGAATTAACAGCTGGGCTGGGGACAGGCGGAGGTGGGGGTGGCGGGATGCAGAATTAACCAATCAGGGTTTGGGGGTTTGGGGAGACGCTGCTCAGCAGCATGGAGCCATTTGTACCAATCTGTGCCCTGAGATCTCATTGGTGTCTCCAGCCAGAGCTCCTGCTGCAGGAGCCAAAGTCTCCTTCCCCTGTGACCGTGAGGTAGCTGGCAACACTTGTAGCCAGTGTCCCTTTAAGTTTTTCCATCCCTGAGTAGAGTTAGTTTGGCCTTGTGCACCAATACTGAGGTCATGGGCGCTTGTTGGGACGTGTGCCATGAACATTCATATTTAAACATGAGTCTTGTTACTTCTGCACAAATAACTTTTTAATAAATGTTATTCATTTCTAATCGGTTCATGTGGGTATTTCCCTTAAAATGGGCATTTTCATTGAAGTTCCTTTGAAGAATACTGCTGATAGATTTCCAAAACTGTGTCGTGTTCCAAAACAAAATAAATCACTTTTGTCCAAGCCCCACATGTACCACAAAATGCAAGTCTCAGTTCCTCTCCCCTGTTGAGGCCTCACTTTAATATTTGCTGCTATCTAATGGTAATGTCTATACAGGCAGTTCCCGGGTTACGTACAAGATAGGGACTGTAGGTTTGTTCTTAAGTTGAATCTGTATGTAAGTCGGAACTGGCTTCCAGATTCAGCCGCTGCTGAAACTGACCGCCAGTTCTGACTTACATACAGATTCAACTTAAGAACCCCAAGCTTCCCCAAGTCAGCTGCTGCTGAAACTGATCAGCGGCTGATTCCAAGAAGCCTGGGGCAGAGCAACTCTGCCTCGGGCTTCCTGTAGTCAGCGCTGGTCAGTTTCAGCAGTGGCTGACTTGGGGACACCTGGGGCAGAGCAGCTGGGGTGCTGCTGGGTTGCTCCAGTAGCACCGCTCCTCGGCGCTACTGGACCAACCCAGCAGCACCCCAGCTGCTCTGCCCCAGGCATCCTGATTCAGCCACTGCTGAAACTGACCAGCAGCGGCTGAATCAGGACCTGGGGCAGAGCAGCTGGGGTGCTGCCGGGTTGGTCCAGTAGTGCCCAGAGCGGCGCTGCAGGACCAATCAGCAGCGCCCCAGCTACTCTGCCCCAGGGTCCAAAACAAAAGCCTGGTCTGCTGGGGGGGGGGGGGCACACTAGCTGTGCCCCCCCCCCCAGCAGACCAGGGACACAGGAGCAGAGCCGCAGCGGCAGCAGGGTGCCGCGCCTCTGAGGCTTTGTAATTTTACATAAACAGATTTATGACATGAACGTAACAGCACCCCCCACAGTGATCCACAAACTCCTCCGATACAACATAAGAACAGGGGCAAGATGCTGTTAATGTACTGTACACGAGACACTTCCCAAAGGCTAACATGTAGCATGTCCCCACTGGACTCCTGTAGCAGGAAGGCAAGGCCACACTCCACCACAGGGAAATTCTGATGGGCCCACTGTGCTGGGCAGCAATGTCACTTGTACCTGATGTGGCCTGATCGTCTTGCTGGAGCTTGGCTTGTTTTGCAAGGTAGTTACAGGGCCCTAGGTCACCTCTTCAGAATACTCGTTGAGGTAGAGCTGGAGGGAAACTGTTTTTTGTTTCAACAGAGTAGAAAAATGCTGAGTTAGAAAAACAGCCTGTTCCTAGGTGGCTGAGAATCAGCTGAGCCACGTCATCCATCCACGAGGTTTTTTTTTTTTTTACTCTCCTTGGCTGATACGTCTCCTACTGAGGCCAGACTGAACGGTGGATACGGCGTCAGTGGGACCTGAGTGGGGCCCACCCCTTTTCCTCCAGTGTCTCTCACGGGAACACTCCACTGGCTACGGCTGTGTGAGAGGATCTATAATAAGCAAGGACGTTGAGGAGCCTTTGGTCAAAACCAAACTGATAATGTGCTTTGGACAGAACCAAGCCAGTGAAACACACACACACGAGAGCCCTCGTCCAGCCATCACTTGAAAGCTAGTTAGGCACAATAAGGTTCTGTCCATGTACCACAGACTCAGCCCTGGCCCCAAGCGCTGCCACCACTTGGGCCTGTCCCCCACTCTCCCACCAAGCCCACCACCAACAACTTACTTTCCAAGGGAGGGGGTGCTGCACAGTGGTTCTGCTGAGGAGGGGGTGGAATTCAAATTCTTTGTGCGCCCCCTGGAGGGAACTGAGGTTGCGACCTGTCCCTGTGCTCAAGGGGAAACATTGTCATTGCCAGGCAAGGACAAAATCTGGCTCTCGTGGTGGAGGGAGGGTTTTGAAAAGTCTGGCCCATGTTTCTGGAAACTCCTGGGACCATCCCGGCTTTTACCCTTCACTAGAAGCTCAGAAGCTCCTGATGAAGCCGGGTCCATTCTCCACTGCTGCAGGGGTCAGAACAGGGAATGAGGGATCCCTCCTCTGCTCAGAGAGGTCTGGGTCGAAGAGGTGACCAGTGGACGGGCCTGAGCCCAACCAAACCCACTGACACAAACTCCAATTAACCTCCAGATTCATCCACCAGGGTCACAAGACCAACCCAAACAACCCCCTGGGAGAAGCCATCGTCCTCTGCTTTTACTTACTCCACCGCAAACCTCTGAGCTGCTTCTTTTGCCCTTGTAGGGGCTCCTCCTGCAGGACACAAGGAGCTGGCAGGATTTCTGTGCTAGCAGCCAAGGGTGGGGCTGGGACACCGCCTCCCCTGACCCCCCAGAAGTTTGATTCCATGGAATCCCAGGGAGCCCCAGGAACGTCAGAGAAGGGAGCAGCTCCTTGTACTGTGAGGGGTTTTCTGTTTCTCCTCCACATCAACTCACCATGCTAAACCCCCGCAGGGAGCAGTATGGGAATGAGGAGTTGAGAGCTTGTGTGTGCAGCATTGGAAGAAGAACAAGAGGTTCCGTGTGACAAGGTGTGATGGGAAAACGGTGATTTGAAAAGGGAAAAGTGATGTTTGTGGGGCCGGATCAGAGATCCCCAATGATTATTTTCAGATTTTAAAAAAATGAAAGAAAAACCAGTTTGCAATGCAAAGGAAGCTCTTCTTGCTTCTGTACCTTGCTACAAACTAGACCAGGGTCAGCAACCTTTTCGAGGTGGAGTGTCAAAATCTGACTTATTCACCTCTATGGACGGGTCCAAGTGCCTTTGATAACTGTAAAGTCAATAATAGTCCTACTTACAGCAGCTTCACTAATAAAGCAATTAAGACGCAGATCTTATCTTTCAGTAAAAACTAAAACAATAGTCTGGGAGACTTTTAAGACTAATAAAACATATAGATAGTATCATGAGCTTTTGTGGACACAGCCCACTTCTTCAGATGACCGATCTCTGGCCTTGCTTTGCCTTGCCGAGTTTTCTGATCTCGGGCTCGTGGTTTGATACTTTACACAGCACACAAGCCTCTGAGTGTTCAGTCATTAACCGGCTCTGGGATGGACATATGTGAAAATATCTGTTCACAGAGTAATGTCATCATCCTGTTTGGGGTAGTTTTGACCTTTTTCTGGCAAAAGGATCTTCCTTACATCAGGGGAGTCCACAAAGCTCGTCCAAACCTTCCCATGGCTTCACCAACGAACATTGCTGGGAAGTGGAAGGTCCTTGTGTGCACTGTCCATCTCCTCAAGCAGGGCTTGGAACTGCCAATGTGTCAAGGCAGATGGAGCAATAAGAAAATTCACCATCTTCACCCCATAGCCATCCCATTGTTAAGCTCAGCATCAGAAATCCTGTCATAATGATTTTCTTGGTGAATAATACAATGAAAATGTTCCGTCGGGTGGCCAATGGGATCCTCAATGATCCTTAGAAATCCCTTCTGTTCTCCCACCATAGCAGGGCACCATCAGGTGTCAGAAAATATTTTTATGATGTCAATTCCTCTTCCCTCAAAATGTTTGACAAGCGTCTTTGCTGTATTGTCCCCTGTTGCGGTGCCAGACATGGGCTTTAGACAGCACGGCTCTTCTCGGACTTTGTCCAAGGCCCAGTGTCTCACAAGAACTGCTAACTGTGGTACATCTTTTACGTCCACACACTCACCAAGCACAATACTGATACCGCTGCATCTTTTAATGCCATCGTCTGCTGTTTGTTAATATTTCCTGCCATTTCACCCATGCCCCTTGCCCCGACCTGGCAGACAAAGGCAAGTCTTTTATTCTGGAGACAATTGTGTCTCTTTTGGGCAAGCCATTGAACAAAGCATCTGAACAGCCGAAAAAAAAGTCTCTTTTATATAATTTCCGTCTGTAAATGGCTCTCCATGTTTTGCAACACAAAGTGCAATTTTGTAACTTCCCTCTGTGGCTTGAATTTTACTGACAAAGAAGTTAGTGAAGATGCTGCTTTGCTTTTCGTACCTTGCAATGGGCCATTTGATTGACTCAGCCTTGTCTGCTTCATCCTTGACATGTTTTTCATGCTCTGTCTGATAATGTTCATGTGCTGAAAACAGTCAGAATTGGCTCCCTCTGGACAAGGGGAGGGGAAAGGTGCGAGGTAGAAAACAGAGACAAGGCAGCAGAAAAGAACATCCATGAATGTCAGGGAGAGGCAGAGGTGGCAAAGTGGCAGCAGCATTTTCCATCATAACACTTCTGGAAAGGGGCACCCCCAGAAGGCAGCTGGACTTTCTTTTCTCGTCCCACTTTGCACTGCCTTGTGTATGTTTGGCGGGGCTGTGGGTGGGTTCCAAGCACAGCTCCCTGTTGTGCAAAGACTTGGAGCTCCTGGTGGTCAGCCATGTTTCTCTTCCCTTGTTTTAGCCCAGTGGTCTCCAACCTTTTTACACCCAAGATCACTTTTTAAATGACAGAACAAGCCAAGATCTACTGCCCCGCCCCTTCCTTGAAGCCCCGCCTTCTCTATTCTCCTCCTCTCCGTCACTTGCTATCCCCAATCCTTATACTGCTACTTTAAAAAAAAATTCCCACCATTTCTCACAGCTACTCATCTGTGCTGTTGCTCGGTAAGTAGCTGCTCCTCAAATGAGGAAATCTAATGTAAATGTACTGCGCAGGCACGCAGTTCAGAGAGGGCTCAAGAGCTACTCTTAGAGCTTCTGAGATCTACCGGTAGATCGCGATCTACTGGTTGGTGACCACGGTTTTAGCCCCTTTGGCCACTTTCACAGCCTATTCACAGCTAAAGTGATTTTGGTTGGATTTGAATCCATACCCTTTGAATGATTGGCCCACACCAAGCACCCCAGCTGAGGCATTAACACACTTTCTGTTCTGCTACAGAGTCCCACATGCTGTATTGGTCAGCATCTCCTCCCTCTGCTTTGCAGCAAGGCAATTGCTGGGGTAGAAGAAAGGGAAGAGTTGGGCCAGAGCCTGGTTGGCTGGGAACTGACCCCAGCCTGACTGCTTGGATAGCAGATGGGGATAGAATTGAAGAGAAGAAAATCCCTTTTGTTCTCCTAGGCTACATCTCCACTGCAATGCTATTTAAAGATACCTGGAGTATTCCGAAATAGCCATCCTGCATCTTAACAGGAGGCCTGTTATTTCACGTTCGCTATTCCGACATCCCTGTAAACCTTGTTCTGCGAGGAGTAAGGGATGTTTTGGAATAGCGTCAGAATTTGCAATAAACTATTTTGAAATAAGATCTGCAGTGCAGTGTAGACACACCCCTAGAATCAATCTGCCTGCTCTTTAGTTCAGCTATTGCTCAGTGAGAGAAAGAGACTTTTCCTGTCTAAGACCCTGGTGAAAGCTAAGAGTACGTCCATGCGGCAAGCTTATTTTGGAATAAACTATTCCAGAAGATATCTTAGAGAATAAGCTTATTTCAAAATAGAGCATCCATACTACAGGGAAACCTCAAAATTAGCCCCAGGCTTCTCTAACGTGGACGTGCTATCTCGAATTAGAGTCCCAGGAGGTAGTGGGGAAGAATAAGTGAGAATGACCCTGGGAAGGAGCTATTTTGACATAGCAGCAATGGACAGTCCACACATCCCTCCCCCCCCCCCCCCCCCTTCTGAAATAGCTTTTTCTGAAGGGGGTTATTCCTCATGGAATGAGTGTTGCCAACGTCAGAAAAAGGCCTCCATTATTTCAATTTTCTTTCAAAGTGACAGAATTGCTGTGTGGACACAAGTATTGTTTTTCTGGGATAATGGCTGTTATTCCACAATAACACTGTAAGCTGGAATTGCTTGTAGGTTGAGAACATAAGCAGAAAAAGAACACCATTGGGCTTGAAGCCACGATCCTGAGCTGAAGAGCTTCATGCTTTTCCAACGGAGGTAGCCAGGCCACATGGGGCAACTGCTAGTTCCTAGACAGTAGGAGCTGAGTGTTCTCAAGTGCCTGACTGGGCTCTATTTTCCCCCCAATGGGCTGCTCTGGTCTCCAGGGGGAGGCTTAGGTTCAAATCCCATTCCTGACACACCCACTTCTTTTCCCACAAGAAACAGCCCCATTTCAGCCCCTCCAGTAGCAGGAGAAGAGTCTGTAGCAGCCAGGAAAGTTGGAACAAACACTCCGATCTCCGCGGGGGGAGCAAACCAATGGCTCATTGGAATAGCGGTTTGCCAGCAGGTATGTTTGTTCCACCTTCTGCAGGGAGGCCCTGGGAAGGGCTGGTTTGAACAGGCTGCCCAAAGCCCTTCCCAGCACTGGGAAGAACAAGGGGGCTGGAGAAAGCCCCTCTCCCTGGAAGGGGAGACACAGGACAGAGCTTTGCTGAGAAGCTTCACTCTCTGAGCGAGCATCAGGCCAGGGCTCAGCTCCTGGCCCTAAGGAGGAGACCACCAGGCTGGTGACAGTCAGGCTACATCTACACTGCAGAGTTTTTGAGCAAAAACTCGTGGCGCATCCATACTACAAGCGCGTTTTTGCACAAGAAAAAGTAGAGTAGATCGTCGGACAACAGGGCTTTTTGCACAAGAGTTATTCCTCTTTCTACAAAGAATAAGTGTTTTTGCGCAAGAGCACTTGTGCAAAAATGTGTGTGTGGACGGAGAACAGAAACCCCTATTGGAAAAAGCACCCTCTGTGGGAGGGAATTCTCTCCCAGTGCTATGGGGCAGGGCAGCGCCCATGCGGAGGGAGCTCAGAGCATCCTGCTGGGTGGGACGGGCTCTGAGCTTTGCCACTGGCCAGCGCGCTGCTCTCAGGGAGCAGGCACAGTGCGGAGCCTCTTCCCTCTGGGTGTGCAGTGCCCTGGGGGAGGGGCTGGGCCTTTGGGCCTGAGCATCCCTTTACCCCTGCTGTGACAGTCAGTGTAAGGGGTGGCTGTTGTCACACAGGCAGGCCAGCTTGGTGACCAGGCAACCTAGGGTAGTGGTAGTGGGGGGAGGGAGCAGTGGTAGTGGGGGGAGGGAGCTGTCTGTGAGTAAGTCCAGGTAAAGGCTGTTGCAGGGCCTCTGAGGAGCTGGCTGACGTGATCACTGGTCACTGAGATGGCCCTATTGATCTCCCAGCCAGTGGGGGAGCCAGTGGGGGATACCCAACCCCCAACCCCTACCAGCCACCAGCCAGCAGGCTGAGATATGGGCTCCAGGACCCCAGCAGGCCAGAGCGACATGCACAAATTTGCCAACACAAGGGGGCCTACCTCTGCCACAGGCTGCCCTGTAGCCCAGGTCCCACAGCCAGAAGAGCCAGAAGAGCCCCCAGGCAGACACCCAAATGGAGAGGGGCCCACAGCCATTCTGTGCTGTGCTGCCTGGTGACACAGAAATAACTGAGCTCTGGCACCCCAGCCTCTGTCACACACTCTAGGGTGGAGCAGCCCCCCCAGGGGCAAGGGCTGCAAGTTTACCTGAGAGACCCAGCACAAGCCTCCCAGGCCTCTCTGACAGGAGCAGAAGAGCATTGAAGCTCAGGTCATGTAGCTTGTTGCACTCATCAGGATTTGAACACACACAGAGCCACCCAACAGGGTTTCAAGTCCAACCCCTTAACCACTCAGCCAGCACAGCAGTGAGCTCAGTGCTATTGTCCCCCCAGGATCAAGGAAATTGGTAACTAATCCCAGTGCCCAGGCCCAACCTCACCTGCCCCACAGAATTCACACGGCAAACCTGGCTTGCCAAGCACACGAGGAAGTTTGGGGGCTCATTGCTGGGCTGTGGGGTGAAGCATCAAACCAGCCTCCTCCTGTGGGGCCTGTGAGTGTTGCTGAATCTGGGCCCCTGCACCTGGGCCATGGCAAACAAAAGGTCTGGGGGCCACACAGAGACCCCGCTGGGCTGAGCAGGAAGTGGCTGGGACTTTGCTTTGTCTTTGCCTGTGGGCTTGTCTGTCTGCAGCCTGGAAACCTCCTGGCTCCTCAGACCACTGGTCTGGATGGAGCGTTACAGAAGTCGGAATAATGGAATTGCTGTGTAGACGCTCCCATTGTTATTGCAGTGTAATGGCCGTTATTGCCAAGGAACGCTGCTGCGTAGATGCAGCCTGAGAGAAATGCTGAGCAAGGGCTCCTACAATGGCAGGGGAGACATCAAAATCAGTTCACTTATCTTGACAGAAAACAGGATATATCAGGAGTGGGATTTGAATCCACATCTCCATTCAGAGACCAGAACATCTGACTGAGAGAAAGACCATGGCTTGAATCTGACACCTTAGACCACTCAGCTATCCTAACGTCAAGGCAAAGAAGCTCAACCGCAGTTTTCTTATATGTGTAAGTTGCTCAGGGAGGCCAAGAGGGCCCCTCTCTTTCCCCATCTAACAGCCGCACTAGAGCACAGCTGGGTTCATCCCCACTCACCCTCACTCACTGTTGCGAGGTGTTTTGCACGGAGCTGACAAGAAGGGGAAGAGCAGAAACCGCTGGCCGGCAGAACTGAGAGTTGGGATTCTCTTGTGAGTCTGTGTCAGTGCACTTGTGGATCCTGAGCTGGGTGGCACCTGGGTTTGTTGGCTCCAGACCAGGGGTGTCTCTTCTGCAGGGTGATGCTTGTTCCCGGGGCTAACGCTTATCCCTGTGACACACTTAGTGCAGGGACCATTGGTCTTTGTGCCACGGCACATGCCTGGAATGTGGGACTGAGGAACTTTACCCAAACCGACACAAACCCCTCCCCCCAACACTCTGTTCTGCTTGAGAGCACAGAGCCCTGGATTTGACTGGCTGGTGCCTGGCACATGGGAAATTGTGGGAGGGGAATTAGATCTAGTGGTAGATTTCTAGAGTGCCACAAAAGCTGCTGCCAGCATGCAGATGTGCACGTCTGTCTGGGGTTACTGCGCACCCGGCCTGCTTTGCTGAGTTCTGGATTCAGCTTTACTGAAACCCCCCTCATTCGCCTGCACCCAGGTGTGTCCATGTCACTGGATCAGGGGTTCCTCTCCTCAGTGCACTCCAGAGAAAGCCCTTGTGTGTTAATGGGCCTCAGGGAGCCCAGAGCAGAGAGAGCTGGGATTCTAGTCCCATTGATCCCCTCAACACACAACCCAAGGCGGGCCACATCCCTAATCCTGTGCCCTGATTTCTGTACCTTCCCACATCCTCACCCCTGCTCTGAGCTCCACACTCCTGAAATCCCTGCCTTGAGCCTCCCACACTTTAATTTCTTAAACGTACTGTCCTATCACAACCTCTTCCCCCGCCCTTCAACTTCCTGCCTTGAGCCTCTCTACGCCCAGAGGGTGGTGCCCAATAGAACAGGCCCTGTAAGAAATGTGTCACTTTCACCCCTGGGAGCAGCTCAGCCATGCAAAGGGGCTGCCTGGGGCAGGACATTAGCCCTGGAGGGCAGGGGTGGGTGTGGCAGTGACATCACAAGGGCCTTTCGCAGCCCCTCAGCTTATTGGCTAAAGGAGGCTGGGAGGTGGTGACCTCACAGAGAGTCCATGACAATGGCCAGGTGGGACAGGCTGCAGGGCAGGGGCCATCTCAGAGACCCCTCCCCCCATGACTTTTCTGCAGGGAGTCTTCTTCTTGAGATCTGCCCTTGAGGCCAGAGAGAGAATGAGGGTCACAAGCACGAGTGTGAGGAGGAGCCTCATTGGAGCCTTCTCCTTTCCCACGACTAACTGACCTAGAAGATAGACGTCCCTGTGGAGAAGGGAAGTGTCACCAAGAAGGTTGGTAATGACACAGCAGCAGAATGAGCTCAAGTGGTAATGCTCACTTAGCATGTGAAAGGCTGTGGGATCAATATCCACATTGTCCACTGATGTGTGGTCCCTATTTTTTGTTCACAAGCAGAGCCAGCCAGATGGCCAAGTGCATCCAGTGGCCCCTCCCTCTTCCTACTCACTCACCTCAAAAGCCGGCCACGGCTTATTTCCAAATCTGTAAACCTCATTGTACGAGGGATAACGCCCCTTCCAAAATAACTATTTTGAAATAGTGGTAGTGTGGACGCTCCACTGCTGCTATTTCAAAATAGCTCTTCCCCCAGGGCCATTCAAAGTACTTACTCCCCAGTGCCTCCTGGGGCTCTAAGTCCAGGTAGAGCATCCACCGGCGGTTTCTTGTGCAACAACTCCTCCCAGAACCCCAGGGACTGTTCACAATTAGACTGGGTGTCTATGTTACTTCACGGCTATCTACCACCTAGGCTATCTCCAAACTGCATCTCTCTTCCCCAAAAGCTCATGCAGATGAAGTACAGATTAGCATATTGCTATGCTCATTTGCATAATTAATTGGGGTCCGTTTTTGCATAAAAGAAGCTGGGTAGACTGGGGCTCTTCCTGTCTCCTGCTTCCCCTGGCTCCAGCCTGGCCTTGGCCTCTTTGCTGTCAACCCCATGGGTGCAGGGGAAATGCAGGGGCCATGTCACAGTCTGGTTGGGGGCGGCGACCTGTCCATGCCGTGATGGGGGAGGGGAGAGTGTCACACGGCTTCTACTAGAGCAGTGGGGATGGGGCAGTGGGACAGAAGCCAGGAGAGCAGAGGCAGCCTGAGAGTCACAGGTTCCCACCAAAGGCACCTGCTGTAGGTCCCATGGTGTAATGGGCAGCACTCAGGCTCTGAACCCTGCAATTTGAGTTCAAATCTCAGTGGAGCCTTCTTGGGCTGGTTGCTGTAAAACTCACCCACGTCATGTGCTTTGACTTCCTTGTCTTCAGCCTGGTAGAACATGAATTCTGTGCCCCCTGCTTGGTGTCTAATGCCCACTGGGCACTTTAGCCACATGACGGCATAAATTCTATTTCTGGATGAGCAGAAATATGTGTCTTTGATCTCATAACTAACATAGTTAGGTCCAGTGATGGTGTCAGCAGAGTAAATATGAGGACAAAGTTGGCAACAGGGTTTGTTGCAAGAGAAAGTAAAGTGTCTACAGTGTCCTTCTGCCGTGTATATTGGACAAACTTCTCAGACACTTTGCCAAAGAATTAATGGCCACAAATCAGACATTTTCACCAGGAAAAAACAGTTTCCTTTCATTTCAACCAATCTATGCATAGTCTTAACGACCTTACTACATGTATCTTACTTCCAAGAGACTTTAACACCAGACTACAAAGAGAAATCTCTGAACCGTCATTCATGCTTAAATTTGACACTTTACGAATGGGCCTTAAAACGATGCTAATTACCTTACCCATTACAAAGATAGCTTCCCCAATTATCACCCCTAGTATCATTAGCTCATAGATACTATCCCCCTCACCCCCCTTCTGTTCTAAATCTGATTTGTCAGTGTTTGCTTTTTTTCCCATCGTATTCCTTTGGTATATATGGTGATGCCAATTCTCTTCCAGAACTTGATCTGAGGAAGTGGGTCTGGCCCATGAAAGCTCATCACCTAATAAACCATCTTGTTAGTCTTTAAAGTGCTGCACAGTCCTGTCTTTTGTTAGGACAGGAGAGACAGCACCACACGCCCTTGTGATTCCTTGGGGGTGTCAGCGCCCAGAGAACCTGCGAGTGCAACCTCTGCAGCTCCTGCAGCCATGGAGAGTGACTCTCCCCTCCCTTGGGATGGGCAATGGCAACACATGGAGCAGCTGGAGAAAACTCCCAGAAAGCAGCCCCATGGCTAAGCTGATCAAGGCACCTGCCAGATACGGTGGTGGTGAGGGAGGCAGCCCCCTGGGGGGTGAAGGGTCCTCTGGCCTCATAGCTTCTGGTGGGGAGAATTGGAGGGACCCTGATCCTATATTTCCTGTTGGGGAGTGGTGGAGGGACCCTGACCCCTTATCTCCCAATACAGTTTTAGATTTTCCCTGGTGGATGCTCCAGACATGAGGGATGCCAGTGCACTGCCCCAGCCTGGGCCGGCAGTGATGGTTTTTACGCATGCAGGGAAATGCCCCGGCTTCTCCCCCTCACAGAGCTGCTGCCTTTCCGGGAGGCAAATTAACTGCAGGTGCGGGACAGCTCCCTGCCAGCAGGGACAGCAGCCAAGGCACCAAATATCGCTGGGTCTGCAGCCAGTGTTGGGAACTGGGCAGGGAACAGGAGGCTTTTGTGTCACACACGTCTCAGGTAGGACGGACCCTCACTGAGCCCAGACTGTGACTGGTCCTAGCCAGGAATGTGTCCGGGGCTGGTTTGTGACACTCTCAGGCCGTGTCTACACTGGGCGTAAGAGCGACGCTGCCGCGGTCGATGTTCTGGGCTCTAGGGAAGACCGGCTGATTGGAACTGAGCTGTGCAGAGTCTTGTAAAGGGAACCGCAACTTCTCTGCATATTTGCTGAGTTTTAGATGAGGGTTTAGCAGAAGGGACGTTGTGGGCTCTGGAACACGGTGAGTGGGGCAGGCAAACTGCTCACAAATAGGGGAATTAGCTCAAGTGGTAGAGCGCTTGCTTCGCATGTGAGAGGCAGTGGGATCGATACCCACATTCTCCAGTTGTTGATGTTTGTTCCTCTTTTCCACAGGCTGAGCCAGCCAGGGGCTAAGTGCTTCCAGGGGCTCCTTCCCTCTTCCAAAAGGCAATGGGCTGTTTCCACAGTGCAGGGGGTGTCATGTTTGCCTCACAAGGAGCAGTTCCCTGGCTAAAAGTCAGGCAGGCAAAGTCCAGCCTGTAACACCCAGCGGAGGGAATTTGCCTGCCTGGGGAGGGCAGGAACAGACCAGCACTTGGGAGCTTGGCTGCCAGCTGCTTAGCACATCTGGACACAGAAGAATCCCAAGACTTGGTTCTGCCAGGCTCCAGTTTCCCCTCTTCTGTTTCTTTTCAGCTCCCTGCAAACTGCCTCCCAGCTGTGGGTGAGGCTGAGTGTGTGTGAAACCAGCTGCACTTTGGATGATTTTGTTAATTGTTTAAAAAGCCTCAGGCACCTCTTCTGCCTGGGGAGGTGCCTGTAACCATCCTTCCCGTGTGTCTATACCAGAGTCTTAGACCCAGATTAGAGTTTACTTCTCAGTGGTCCCGCGTCCCTCCTTTAGCTCTGCTGTTACAGCCCCTGCTCTCTCCCATTTCTAACCCATCTCCCGGGTGTCCATGTTGTTCACTTACCTGTGGGCTTTGGGCACCTGCCCCCCTCAAACCTACTTGAAAGCCTCCTCACCAGTCTGCATCCAAATACTCTTCCCTTCCTCAACACTTGAGCCCCATCCCTGCTGAACAGCCCTTCCGGCAACAGCATGAAGGAAGCCAAAGCCCTCTCCCCACAGAGCTGTAGTTTTCTGTGCCCAGGGGCCAGACCCACCAGGGCTGGAAAGCAGGAGAGAAGTGGGGAATGGCTGCACTTTGGGAGTCAATGGTGTTGTCTGGAAACATAAAGAATCATTGTAAAGAAGCTTTGGAGGAGGGCACCGTGGCTTAGCTGGCTAATGTGCCTGCCTCATAAACAGGAAATCCTGGGTTCAACTCCCAGTGGTGCCTTATTGCAGCCTGTGCTTGCATTTTCCTATGGCCCTTCTGGGACACAGCAGACAGAAACAGATCCAAACCAGACTATCACACGGACAAACAACACTACTCGAGGGGGTGGCAGAATGGAATCTAGGAGGCCAGACTCCTTTGTGCTTCGCCAGGACCATGCACGGGACGGGCAGTGCCCCAGGATCTGCATGCGCCCAGATCAGTCCCACACCCCGCCGGCCGATTCCCTTCCCTCTGCTTCCCCCCTGGACATCCCCAATCACCCCCACCCTCTGTCGGCCTGGCGGTTCTCCCCCACTTCTCCTCCTGATCTACCCCCTCCAGCCCTGCTGCCCACACCAGCCCTGCTTCCTCCCGTCAGTTCTCCCCCCCTCATCTTTCCTGGCCAGCCCCACTGCTCCCCCCTCCCAGCCAGCCACACTGCTCCCCCTCCCCCCAGCCAGCCCTGCTTCCGCCAGCAGAACCAGAGTAATCCAATAAACCCTGCACCACCACATCGTGTACTGAAAAGGGGCTCGTTTATTTTCAGAAAGCCGACACCATCTTTGGAATTTTGTGTCCATATTCTCATTCCGGATGGTGAATGCACCAGGCTCTCTCCATTCTGACACATGGCAGTGCCTTAAATCTCACTGACACTGGCAGCAGCGGGGATATTAAAAGGCTTTTACATTTGCTTTTCAATGTTTATTCAGGATCTGTGCACACCCTGATCAGTCCCACTCCCTGTTGGCTGATTCTCTCCCCACTTCTCCCAGGCCAGCCCAGCCTGCAGCTTCTCTCCTGGCAAGCCCTGCTGCCACCACGAGCCAGTAAACAGCTCCCCCCCTCCCCCAGAAATATCCCCAATAGTTTAGACCTAATGAACAGCTACAGGCCTTCCAATGGGGTTATAGAAAAACCACATTGTCACATAGGACCTTTCCAGGGCAGCAACATCAGGATCCAAGAGCACAGACAGAGAAAGGTAAATGCAACTGTGAAGGGACTCGAACCCTCAATCTTCTGATCCGAAATCAGATGCCTTATCCGTTAGGCCACACAGTTTTGACTTGCAGACAACTGGATTCTTACAATGTGTGGGTAGAGAAAAGTCTCCCTAGTCCAGTGGTTCACAACGTTTTGGGGCTGCCGGGTGCCTGGGGGCAGGGCCGCTCACGCACCGTGCGTCCAGGGGTGGGGCCGCTCATAAGCCACATGCCTGGGGGCAGGGCCAAGCATGCACCACGCGCCCGGGGCTGGCACCGGATTGTGCCGTGACCCCGGAGCCAAGGCCAGCACCACTATGTGCTGCGACCCCAGGCAGGGGCTTTCCAGGAGCCGTTGGCCTGGGGCCAGCACCAGCATGTGCCATGACCCTGGGGCAGGTGCCGCCCAAGCTTCTACTAGAGCTGGTACTTAAGTAAAAACAAAAAATAAACAAGCAGCTGGGATGGGGCAGCTGGAGGGAGCTGGGAGAGCAGAGGCAGCCTGAGAGCTGAGCCCTAGGTGCCCATCAAAAACATCAGCTGTTTGTGCCATGCTGCAAGGGGCAGCGCTCAGGGCTTTGAGCTTTGCAACCTGAGTTCAACTGTCCATGTGGCTTTCCTGGGTTGGTTGTTGCAAAACTCTCCCGCTTTAGGTTTCTTGTTCTCAGGCTGGTGAGAAGAGATTTTTGTGCCTTCTGCTGGGTGTCTAATGCCCACTGGGGCTCAGATGAGCTGGAGCCATGAAACCTTCCAGCCTGGCTAGAGATGCAGGGGGCTGAGTTTGTGTTTCTCGCTGCTACCCCTGATGCTCTCAGGTCCAGTCCCAGCAGCTGCTAGGCTCTGCCTATTGCCCCCTGGCCTCTGCTAACCCATCCATTGGGTGTGGAGCTATTGCCTTGGGTGTAGGAACTGACTGGGAGAGGGAACAGCACAAGTGAGAGGCTGGACCAAAATGCACTCAACAGGTTTGGTTCTTTTGGGTCTGCCCCCCCTGCACTCCTAGAGACATTGAAACAAAAAAAGACCCATGAGAAGAACCCAGCTATTTTTCTTTTGCTGTGGCATGAATGGATTTAGAGTATGGGAAGCTCCCCTGTGCTCCTGGGTTCTTCTGCGATGCCACTCGCTTGGGGGAGCACATGCCCTGACACTTGTAGATGGGCCAACATGGACAAACCAGCAGCACTCAGGCACCCTTTGGTAGCTCAGTTGGAAGAGTGGTGGACTGTCCTGTGTGCTTGGTAAGTGACCCTTAGGGTGCACTGCAATTGGCAAAAAGATTGTGGGTATGAGCTGCTAATCACATTTTTTGGGCTGCACAGGCCTTGAGACCCCTCTAAGGTGGGAGGGAAATGGGGAATGGCTGCACTTTGGACTTCAAATGTGTTGTCTGGGACCATAAATTAGAAAAGCTTTGGAGACACTTTTTTTTTCAGAAGAGGTTTTTCTGACGTTTGGCCCATCTACACGGGCCCAAATGTGGGGAAAACCTCCTCTTTCAGAAAAGTCCTTATTCGTAATAAAATTATGAATACAGGGCTTCCGAAAGAACACGCCCACTTTTTTGGAAACTGATCTAAAAAAGTTGACCTGTTCCATGGATGGGGCAGAGTTTTTCTCAGATTCAAAAGTTATCCTGGAAAAGCTCTTTATGGGGGCTATCCCAGCCTTCTCCCCATCCCATCACGAGGGAACTTTCCCCCAATGCCAGCCCCATGCTCAAGGGCTTTGTAAAAGGGCCAGGCCAAGGTAGCTCCTCCCTTGCTCCTACTGAGCCTCTGCCAGAGCTGCCCTTCCTCAGGCTCTGCCTTGTCACCAGACAGACCCTGCTCTGCTCCAGCGCCCTCGCTCTGGCTGAGTCACTGCTGGAGCTGGTGGGACTAGACAGCTGCTATCCTATGGGATGTGGCACTTCTTGGGGAACCATCTCTCAGTTCCCATGGGGAAAAGCAAGCCAGGGCTTCCCAATCAACCCTCAGAAGGTCACAGTTCTATACCCCAGGCAGAACTTGAACCCACAACCTCTAATTCCAAAGGCCAGTGCCTTGTCCATAAGGCCACTGGGGCCAGATGAGAAAAAAAAAGAAAGGACAGAAATTCTCTGTGCCAAAGGCGCACCCCTCACCTTGGCTGGGCAGACACGTCCCTCCTCTCTACCCCAGCAGACACGTCTGCAGCCCCTGGCAGGGAGGCAGCTGGGCAGGTCGCTTCAGAGCTGAGCCCGGGCTGGCAGCAGTGCAGGCTGGTCGGCCACAGCCCTGGGAGAGCAGCTGGGGGGCTCGGCTGGGGGGGCGACGGGCCCGTGTGCTCTGCTGCTCACTGACGAGCTGGCTGCCCAAGTCCCCTCACAGACGCTTCTTCAATCCCCACCCCCCTCAGCCGCTCACCCCCAGCGTCTTCCAGCACAGCCTGCCCCCCCCCCCCCACAGGGCTTCCACAGGGGCCTCTGTCCCAGGGGGAATGGGGAGCCCCTGCCCCCGGCACCTCCCCACTGCTGCTGCTCCCACCAGATCAGAGGATTCACTCGACACAAGTAAGTGCCTCTGTCCCCCCTGACCCCGGCTGCTGGGTTCCCTCCTGTTTAGCTGCCTGGCCCCAGGTAAGGTCACATGAGACTGCTCATATCACCCCCTCAGCACGGAGCCCTGGGCAGCCACCCTGCTCGCTCAGGTCTCAGGCTGGCAGGGCCTGCAGGGATACTGGGTTTGAATGACAAGGTGTTGGTGCAGCTATTAAAAGGCTTCTTCCTTGGCAGGGGCATTGTGCTTGTGGATTGGCTGTTTTTTGGATGACTGGTGCTGGCACATGCAGCTGGGCTTTAGCAAATCAGAACAATGCGAGTCGTGAGAAACCCAGCACCTCTGGAAATGGGAGTGGAGTAAAAAGTACAATATTGTCTAAAAAAAATAAAATAACTTGAATAAAAATCAAAGTGCGACAAAAATAAATTACTTGAGTAAAGTAGAAATACCCAAAAAAGGTTTTGAGTAGTGTGATCAAGTATTTCTACTTTATTACTTTCCAATTCTGCCCGGCAGGCAGGGGTTCTTGGCCCCTTGCTGGTCTGCGGACTGGCAGTTTGTTACGACTGACTTAGAGGAGCGCCAGGAACTGCAGTTTCAGGAAGAAACAGCAGGGCGGTGTCTCCACTGGCACACTTTTCCGCAAAAGGGATGCAGATTAGCCAAGTCAGAATTGCAAATGCAGCGGGGATTTAAATTTTCCTGATTTTAAGAGGAATAAGGGATCTTCTGGAAAAGGCTTTATTTTTCGAAAGATCCCGTCTAGACTGGCGCTTTTTTCTGGCAAAACCCCGAGCCAGAAAAAAGCAGCAACCATGTTCATGCAAATGCAGCAGGGAAAATTTAAATCCCCGCTGCATTTGCAATTCTGAGTTGGCTCATCTGCATCCCTTTTCCGGAAAATGGTGCCAGTGTAGACGTAGCCCAGGAGATTTTGATTGGCTGCCAGGTGCTCCACATGCTAATCAGGAGGCGTGTGTCTGTAAACAGGGACATGGAGCATATTCTAATATGTAGATTTCTAAACCTGGTGGAGCGTGTTTGAATGGGACAAGCACTTTGCTGTGATTATTTCTGTTCTTTAGTTTTCTAAGTGTTGTGTGAAAACATTCCTCATGAGGAGAAAGTGCATGCACACAAGTGTGGGTGTGTAGGGAAGCGGGTGCTAATACGATTGTATTTTCAGGGATCATTTCTATAGGTGGTAACTAGAGAAATGTAGCTGAAAGTGGTTGGTCTTGCTGTCAATGAGGATGAGTGACAGTGTTCTCTTCTGAGCATGAAGCAAGCAGACAGTGTTGCTTTAATGTATTTGCTGTCTGTTGTTGATGATTGTTCTTTCTTTCCTGTTGGGAAGCTGGAGGAAGAGAGCACAGGCTGAGTGGTTAGCTACTGTCAAAAAGTTTAAAATTGGTTTTGCAGTAGAGAGGAAAGGGGATTTCACTTTATTGTTTTGTCTTGATTTTTGTTTAATTCCTGGATTTACTTGTAGGCTACATCTACACTGGTATGACTTTGTGCAAATACTTTTAACACAAGAATTTTTGCATTAAAGCATTTGTACAGGAGAGCACCTACACTGGCATGTGCTTTTGCGCAAAAGCATTCGTGCTAGTGTAGATGCTCTCTTGTTTAAGAAAGCTCCGATGGTTCGATGGCCATTTTAGCCATTGGGCTTTGTTGTGCAAGAAATTAACGTTGCTGTCTACACTGGCCCTCTTGCGCAAGAATACTTGACAAGAGGGCTTATCCAGGAGTGGACGCGTCAGAGTGTTTGCGCAAGAACCACTGATTTTGTACGTTACAAACTCAGTGTTCTTGCGCAAATACTTGTGGCCAGTGTAGACAGGTGGCAAGATTTTGCGCAAAATCTTGCCAATGTAGACATAGCCGAACTGCTCTGGTCCTGATCCTGATGTTTTCATGCTTTTATCTCACCTGCTGCTGGGTCTTTTTCCATGTGCTTCTCACACTGGATTTAGCCAGCCCCTTGGATCTGCCTTATGCCTTGTCTCCCATCTGTTCCCTAGTGGCCCTGCGGGAGGCAGAGACTAGCCGCAGCCCAGTGTTAATTATCCCTTGGGTTAGTGTCTTTCTCCCATAACGTGTAGCTAAGATATTTGTTAGTAACTGGCAGGCGCCGCAGGGGCTCACCCCCGAACAGAGACACACGACCTCAATATTGGGGCACAAGACAAAACTCACCTGCTCCTGGAACAGAAACACTGACTAGCGGTGAGGCCCCTCCCTGGCAGCACCGAGCAGTGAGAGCTGAGTGAAGGGGGAGGCAGGTCCAGGGGGAGAAGGCTCCATGACTGTGTCAGAGGGAGGCTCTGCCCTGGCCAGTGGGGAATCGTTGCCTCTCCAAGGGGCCCAGGCCTGGTGGGTCATTTCCCCAGGTTACTGAGTGGGGGCTGGAGCCAGTTCTGTGCTGTCTCCTTCAACAACCAAACTGAACCAATGGATCTTGTGCTGACCTGACACTGCGCTGGGCTAGTGCTGTGTGTGCCACAGAGCTTCCTGCAGGGCTGCCTGCATGGGGGAGGGGAGGGGCAGTTTGAGTGACCCAGCTCTGCCCCTTCTGAAAATGGCAAGTGCAAGTGCTGTCTTAGCAGTGCCAGGGAGGTGGGAAGGATCCTGATGTAACCTCTTGGGTCACAGCTGCTGTCACATAGGTGAGAAAAGAGACAAGGCAGTTGTCACGTGAAACTGCAGGCTGGTTTCCCTGACTGGGAATCGAACCCAGGCTACAGCAGTGAGAGTACTGGATCCTAACCACTAGACCACCAGGGACATGTAAAACAAGCTTCTTTGCTCACCTACACTAGCCCTTCACAGGCCATTTTCTGTCCACTTCAGGATGGGGGGGCAGGTCCATTCTCCCTTGCCCAGAGGCAACAAGAACAGGAACCAAACAGAACATCAAAGCAGACAGACTGAGTCATGTGAGTTGTCCAACTAGCTCAGGATCCTATCTCACGACAGCAGCCAATTTCATTGTCCCGAGGGAATCCTCAGGACAGACAGTTATTAAGTGACCCCTCCTGTTGCCCATTTCCAGCTTCTAGGATACACCAGCTAGGGACTCCTGCCCTGTCCATCCTGGTTAAATGCCATTGATTGACCTTTCCTGCATTAAATATTCCAGTTCTGTTTTGGACCTTCTTGTAGATTTCACCTCCACAACATCCTCTGGCAAGGAGTTCCACTGGGTGCAAAAATGTTTCCTTTTGGTTTATTTTTAACTTTGTTTCTGGGCTCCCTGAGGCCCTTTCACACACAAGGGCTTTCTCTGCAGCGTGCTGGGGGGAGAAACCCCTGAGCCAGTGACACGGACTGACCTAGGCGCAGGCCAACAAGGGGGGTTTCAGTGAAGCTACATGTAAATGGATCCATCTAGTAACCACTGCCAGCCACACACACAGGGGGAGGGGACTTTAGCCAAGAAAGCAAGGACTCTGAGGGAGGGTTGGAAGTGAAGGGGGTTAATCAGATGGACGGGAGTTTCCAATGCTGGGCTGTGGCTAAGATAGACGAGGGGATGTCACAGGGCACTAGCACAGCAAGGGGACCAGAGAGGGCCCTGCTGCACCGAGAGACATGGCAAAGCCTGGGATTGAACCAGGGTCCTTTAAATATTTCATCTTAGGCTCCCCACACTGAGCTACCCATAAACCCCTCTAGCTGGTTATTAACTGTCCGGGATGTCTGGCAGCCGTGTCACAAACATGATGCCGTCGTGCCCGGCCCAGGAAGGCGCGACTGGTGTTTCCTGCCACCTGCAGTTTGACTGGCTCCTTCCCCCCATTCCTGCCTTAGCTCCCGGGCTGACCTGGCAGCTGAAGTGGTCGGGGGCCCAGCAGCCTGGGCAGGGAGTCGGGTGGCCAGACCCTGGTGGCAAGAGTCTTGGTGCTTCTTGTTTCCCTGCCCCCTCTGGTGCCCTCACTCCCCACCCGCAGCCCCTGCTGCCTGCCTGGGTCCCTGTGCTGTGTCAGACGCTCAATGAACCCTCCTGTTTCACACGGGCTGGGAGTGGCTCTGGGCTAGGGCACAGGGCTGTGTCATTCCCTGTGGGAGCGGGAGGCCCCCGGAGCCCAGAGCGAGTGGACTCCCCAAGGGGCGCACGGTGAGAGACAGGGGGCTGGCGGCTCAGGGAGGGGTGGTCCCAGGGGGCAGAGGGCACCTGTGACTCTCGGCTGGCAGCTGACACTCTGCTCCTTGCTTCCCTCCCGCTGCTTCACCTCCCAGGGCTTCTTTCTCCTTCCCTGTCCATAGCAGGCAGCTACACAAAGGCAAGTCACCAAACCAGACACCCCTGTGGCCAGCATGGGGCTTGCACCCACGACCTGGGCGTTATCAGCATCAAGCTCTAAACAGCTGAGCCAGCAGCCCACGAGGGGCCCTTTGGGAAAGACCCCACAGGCAGCTGCAGGGACGTCTCTGCCGCTGCCATGAGCTCATCTCTGACAGGGCCACGGGCGACTCACTGTGACGTGGGCTGGCTAGTCCAGCTGGTTTGAGGTTTGGTCAAGGTGGCTGGCGGCCGGCATGGCGCACTGAGACCCAGGGCAAAGAGGCAGCTGGAATCTCTTGCTGCCAGCACCTTGCCTCCCAGCTTCTTCCCTGCCAGCAGCAGCTGCAGCCCCTTTCAACCAGTGGGTCAGCCTGTGAAGAGAGGCAGGAATGGAGCCAAGTAGCGAGTCAGGGTGAGGGGGCAGGCAAAGCTCATCTTGTCTTGCAGGACCACTGGCAACAGCTTCTCTCTTGTGCGCTGCTGCGGAGAAAAATGCCCTGAGAGGGACAAGAAAGACCAATTTAGAAGGGGTCATTTATTAACACCAGGGGGACAAGAGCCAGAGCCTGGCAGCTCCTGGGGACCACAAGGGTAAGCAGCAAGCTCCAGGCAGGTTAAGTTTTAGGGCCCAGCCCATCTCAGTCAGGCAGACCATAGCATCAGACTGAGCTCCAGACACCCAGCCCTTTCTCTGGGGAGCCTGTAGATAAGGAGCCCAAAGCTCATAAAGCGGGAGGGTTTTGCAGCAACCAGCCCAGCCCCAGCAAGTCCTACTGAGATTTGAACTCAGCTCACAGGATTCAGGCTTCCGAGTGCTGCCCCTTACACCATGGGACCTACATGAGCCAGCAGTGACTCAATTAGGCTGAACTAGAGTTCTGGCTCATGCCCACTGGGCCCAGCTTTGCTTGTTTTCCTTCCACCCAGAGCCCCCTTCTTCTCCTGGGCTGCAAGGAGCCTCCCTGGGATGCCCTGAGACAGGCACAGGACTCTGCCTCCCCATAACCAGCCCCGCCCCACCCAACTGGCTTTGGAAGAACAAAGCGGGGGGGCGGGGCTAGCTAGACTGGTCCCTTCTTACACACTTCAAAATGTCCATCCTTTAACAGGCCAAGACTGTGTGACCTAAAAGATAAGACACCTGCCTTTGGGTCAGAAGATTGAAGGTTTGAGTCCCTTTGCAGTTGTGTTGATTGTGCTTGTGGCTTTTCGTATCTCATGCTTGGAAAGGTTCATAACAATATGTATCCTTTAGAAGGCCTCTAGCTCTTTGGCAGATCTAAACTAAAGCCTTCTGCAGGCAGAGTGGCAGCAAATAATTGTAGAGCCTGCGCTCACATTCCATCTAAATGGCATTTCAATAGGGTCAGGCTAGGCTGTGAGAAGGGGCTTTGATCCTAATGACACCCACTGTTACCTAGTAAGAAACAGATCTCAAGGTGGGTGGAGAAAGCTTAGTTAACAGCACTTTGTCTGGCAAAAAACTGCTTATCGATAGTTGTGTTTGTGCAATTGGCATTCTATGATCATTGTCCTCACTTTCCTATTGTTTGTCTGTGTGATCGCTGTCTGGTTTGTAACTGTTTCTGTCGGCTGTATCATTAATTTTGCTGTGGGAAAATCAACAAAGGCGGTGGAGTATGATTGATTAGGAAAATGATAATAGTATGTTACTTTGGTTAGTAACATTAAACTAAAATAATTGGTTAAACAGGACTCAATTTTCACGATATAAACTGGGGTCCGAGAAGGAGACCAGGGAGAAAAAGGAAAAGGGGAAACGAGAAGAGGAAGAAGGAGGGAAAGGGAAAGGAAGGAAGAAGACCAAGAAGGAGGAGGGAGACCTGGAAGCAGAACTCACCTCCGAGGCAGCCTCAGACCAGAGCGCCCAGGACCCCTCTGTACGACCGTTGAAATGGTTTGCTGTGTGAATTCTGTCAGGTGACGTCAGGCCTGGGCACTGGGATTATTTACCATTTTCCCTGAGCTGGTAGGACTCATATCTGTGATGGCCGAGTGGTTAAGGTGTTGAACTAGAAATCTAATAGGACTTCCCTGTGCAGGTTCAAATCCTGCTCACAATGCGGTTTGTGTTTTGGCCACACCCCTTCCTAGGGCAACAAGGTACCCAAACTCTGAGACCCAGGAGAAGAAGGTGCCTGTCCCATCAGAAGGGACACCTGGGCTATGTTTACACTTGCAGCTTCTTGCATGAGTAATATGCAAATGAGGCTAAATGTGGAATATTGCTGAGCCTCATTTGCATAGCTAAGGAGCCACCATTTTTTTCAGAAGAGGCTCTTGCACCAGAAGGAGCGTCTACACTGCCCCTTCTTGCACAAGAAAAACCCTCTTGCGCAATGCACTTACACCTATTACTTTTCACTAAACACCATTATCAGACTACCCAGTGCACATTCCTACCTTCCTTTGTGCACACAACATACATGGGGCTCTAATTACTGGCCACCTGCCTTTCACACAGATCATTGATCCTTGTGACTTTCAGGTACATTCACATGGCAGCTGTTTGAACATAATGTGCTTCTATTGCATGATCAGCACCAGAGTCTCCGGTTGTGTCTACACTGAGTTTTCTCAGCAAAAGATGTGCTAATGAGCAGGGCTTGCCAAGCAGCGGGGAGCTCTGCTCGCCAGCCACGCGGTTTCGCATGGTTCTGCGCTCTGCGCACGCGCAGATCGTTCTGCGCATGTGCAGATCGCTCTGCTCCAGCTCTTCCGGGATGTAATTACTTACATCCATGAGCGAGTAGATTCCATTATTTGCTGAGCCCTGCTAATGAGGGTCTCAATTACATGAGTCATGATCTCATTTTCTGACAAACTGGTTTTGTGCTGGGGTTATGCAAAAACAAGCAGCATGGAAGTTTTGTTTGTGCAAACCCCCCTTTTTCTGCAAGATCAGGACACCTCTCTTTTGGGAGCATAACAATCTTGTGGAAAAAGGGGGATTTGTGCAAAAAAATGTTCACACTGCTTGTTTTTGCACGACAATCCCATTGGCAGAAAATATGCAAATGAGATCATGACTCATGGAATTGAGTCCCTCATTAACATATTTTTTACAGAGAAAACTTCTAGTGTTGATGTAGCCTCTGTGAGTTACCCGCAGTGAGGCTGTTAGTGTTGGCATCTAACTAATTGCACCATTAGTCTTCACTCTGGTGGAGATGGCTGCTGCAATCCATCTTCCAGAGCTTGATTTAGCAAGTCTAGCTAAACCTCACTAAACCAAACCCCTAGGGCACCTCCTGCTCTTTGCTACTATCCTACTCCCACTGTGAGGGCACCGCCAAGCTCTACTGAAGGTAAAACCAACTCCAGATACATATTGAAGAATGGTGGGAAGAAAGGACTCATTGACTTTACAACAAGGCACCACTGGGAGTTGAACCCAGGCTCTTCTACTTACAAGGCAGGCACTTTAGCCAACTAAGCCATGGTGCCTTCCTTGGAAGCAGCTCTAAAACTGTTCTACTTTATGGTCCCAGACACCCCCTTCCCATTCCAAAGTGCAGCCGTTCCCCATTCCCCTCCAGCTCTTGCCATGACTCAAGGCCTGCACAGCCCAAGGCATTTGATTGGCAGCTGGTGCCCAAAACCTTTGTGTCAATTGTAGCACCAGGCCCCAAAGGGACAGACCCAAGGCAGCCGCCTGGTCCTAAGGCCGGGCTTGCAGCCAGTGGGAGGGAGAAGAATCTCTTCTTTCAGCTGGAGTTGAATCAGCAACCTAAGGACACTTGCCGATCCCCAGCTACAGGCCTCTGCTCTGCCAGCTGAGCTATGGACGGTACCTGGGGCAGGCTGCTTGTCACATTACCGAATTGGAGGGAAGCAGCCAGATCGCTGCTGCACCCCTAGGTGGGGGTGTTGGCCCCAGAAATTGGTATAAAATGGAGCCATGTGGAGTATTGAATAGGAGCTTGTTGTTTGCTGATCCTGTGTACGCTATTTATGTGAGTGTATAATGTCTGTGTGAGTAGATAGGAATCTGTAATCTGTGTGGAAGCTGAATATTTCTCTGAATGTGGTTAAGAATTGCTATGGACAGGCTGAGTAGCGAAGCCCTGTGGAACAATGGCACTTGATGGCCCAAGGACACACCTAAAGCAGGAGGGCGGAGACCCAAGACATGCCAGCAGAGAGAGGCTGAGGACCAGGTGACCGGCTGAGACCAGAAGAGGCCAGGAAGGGGGTATAAAGAGGCCATGTGATCGATGCCATTTTGTTCTCAGCTCAGCACTTCATCCCAGAGGCAGCAGTGCAGGGATCGAAGAGCCTGGAAGACCTGTGAACCCATCCTGATGATAGGATGTGCAACAAGAACTTTTAAACCAGTAGCTGTAACATCTCTGCTAGAGCCTGCATCGAGGACTGGGAGATTCGATGCATGTAACGTACTATTCTTTAACAACCTTACTCTCATGCTTTTCTTTCTTGTGCTAATAAACCTTTAGTTGTTAGATGCTAAAGGATTGACCCAGCGTGATTTGTGGGTAAGGTCCAGAGAGTAAATTGAGCAGGGATCTGTGGCTGGTTTCTTGGAACCGGACAGAACTTATTCGGGGTAGGTGGGATTGGGTGCTAGGACCCCCCACCTGTGTATAGGCCCGGGGCCATCTGGGGCACGGATATTGCTGGGGTGTCGGAGGGGTTTTGCTCGTGAGGCTTCAGGCAGGCAGCTGAAGCGCTCTGTGGGACTGGTTTGTGGCCTGTTTGGAGAGGTCACCAGTCTGGGGGCTGTAAGGAGCCCCGGATTTGAGCAATTCGCCCTGAGCGGACACCCTCAGTTGTGCCCAGATACGGCCCGGTCTGTCACAGTGGCTTTGCCTAGGTTGGCCCTTCCCTGAGTGCCAGGGGAGGGGCAGGAGAACCCAGCAGCACAGGGGTGTCACAGGCGCTTCACCCGCAGAAGGACCCTTGAGAGAAACCAGGCAGAAACGCCGCGTCTAGCTCCCTGCAGCTCCCCTTGCTGCCCTGGCAGGCGCTGCCCCTTCTCCCACCGGCCTGGGCCTGGCCTCCCTCCCCCGCCCGGCACCACAGAAAGCCCCTTGGCGTGAGCCTGGGCAAGCCAGAGGCCTCAGGCCTGTCCCCTCTGAGGGGCTTGTGCCTCGGCCTCCTCTGCCCTTGGTGCCGGCTCTCCCGGCTGCCCCTGAGCGCTGCTGGGCAAAGGAGGCAGCAAGGCAGGAGAGGGGGGAGAAGCAAGTCCCGCTGAGGCCGACAGCTCGGGCTCAAGCCTCCAGCCCCAGCACAAAACCTTCAGCCGGGCCCGTGTGGCTCCCTCCTGCCCCCGCACACGCTCACAGGGGGAAACGTGCCCCATGTTCCATCCCCGCGCCAGGCCTGGGCAACGGGCTCAGCCCTCCAGCAGCCCACAGGGCCTGTGAGGGACGGACTGAGAGCAGGGCCCCACTGACACCCCCCTGTCCTGCCCCACTGGCTTGCGTGCGGCGCTGGCACGGGACAGGCTGGAACGGCAGCCGGGGAGAAAGCAGCTTGGACTGACGGGCGAGTCTCACTTGCTGACCAGACTCCCAGGCCCTGGGCTATGGGGCCAGCCCGGGCGGGGAGGAGACAGGGTGTGAAGAAATTCCAGGTGGGCATGAGGTGACCCAGCCCTCCCCCCATCATTTTTTTTCTTTTTTGCTCAACAAGTTTTGCTGCTATTTGCGGTGCAGGGGCATGAGGGTTTTTCACAAATCAAAAAGGGGGGTGAAGGATAAACTTAACTGTTGTCAGTATGACCCCTGCTGTTAAAGTCTGGTCTTTGTAAAGAGGTACGTGCTTGAGCACAGGTATACAAAAGGAGGGGACAGGTGAAACTGGTTTGAACCTGTTGTAAGGCCTGCAAAAGGACTGTGAGGGGACAAATGACGATTGGAGGGAATTTGGTGCAAAGGGGCATGACCTGTATATGCAATTGTAAGTGGTCAGTAAAAGGGGGGTAATTACCATGTAAGAAAGTACAAAAGACCTTCCCTTTGTTTGGGCAGTGGCAGAAACTTTGCAGAAACTTTTTTTCTCCTGAGTATCCTGGAGGTTTTTGCCCTGGAATGCATTCCTGAATAAAGCTGGTTGCTTAAGAAGGGTGTCTGGAATTGATTTGGTAGGGGTTTTGGGCCCCCATCTGAACCCTCGGATTAAATTTTCCGTCAGGGGGCGTGATGCTGAAAAGTTTGGGAACCACTGCAAGGGGACTAAAAATAAATGCTCCAGATGAGGTTTGAACTCACAACCTCAGCATGTCTCCTACAAGTACTGCCTTATAAGTACTGTGCGCTGACCCATTGCGCCACTGGAGCAGATATTTGAAGATCTTCTTCAAAGTCCTTAGATTGAAAAAGTCAAGACGCACAAAGTGGAATTGAAGTTTCTGCTGAGCCCTTGTTCTTTCTTTTCACAGGCAGAGCCAGGGGGCTCCGCACATCCAGAGACCCCTCCCTCTTCCTCTCTGGTCTCTGAAATAACCCACCCTAGTGGGGCACAAAGCTGCTGGAGGCCAGAGCACGAGAGATGAGTTGCACGTGGGTTAGTGCTCCCTTTGCACGTGAGAGGTAGCAGGATTCACTCCCATCTTCTCCCACCTGCTCAATGGGGCTCAGGGGTTGGCCCCTTTCCTGCTGCCCCAACTCTCATTCCCACAATGCACTTTGTGCAGGAACCGTTGGTCTTTGTTCCAAGGTGTGTGGCTGGGAGCCAGGACCCTTCCCAAAATATAAAACTCCCCCGCCTCCGTTCTGCTCACACTCTCTGGCTGCCTCCAGCATGGGCTGAGCTCAGGGGTCAGATGGGCGACCTGCCCTGCAGCTGTGATGGCATCAGGCACCTGACCACAAGTCTGCTCACGAAGCTCTAATGGGCCTCAAACAAGCAAAACCCCCCTTAGTGAACCTCAGGACAAGGAAGACAAAAAGCCTGGAGCACAAGGACCTCCCAGCAACCACCCCAGCCCGTCCCACTGAGATTTAAACTCAGATTGGAGGATTCAGAGTCATTAGTGCTGCCCCTTACACCTGGGACCTAGACAGAAGGCCTGGGGTAGACACCTGGGACACTCAGCTCTCAGACTGGCCTCTGCTCTCCTGGCTTCCCTCCAGCTGCTTCATCTCTCAGGACTGTCTGGCTACGTCTACACGGCACGTTTATTTTGGAATAAGCTCTTCAGGAATAGTTATTCCAAGATAGCATGTCTACACTGAAGGGAAACCTCAAAATGAGTCCAAGGAGGCTTCCCTAATGTAGACGTGCTACCTTGATTTAGAGCCCCAGGGGGAATAACTTAGAATGGCCCCGGGCCGGGGGGGGGGGGGGGCGGGGTATTTTAAAATAGCAGAAGTGGAGCATGTACACACACCTCATTTTGAAATAGCTATTTCAGAACAGGCATTTTTCTGCATACAGTGAGGTCTACAGAAGTTGGAATTAGCCGTCCGTTATTTCAGAGTTATTTCAAACTAACGGAATTGCTGTGTAGACTCTTGCATTGTTATTTTGGAATAACGGCCATTGTTCCAAAAGAACTTTTCCGTGTGGACAGAACCTCTGTCCTGCCCCAGTTCTGATGCTTTCTGGACAAACTCCTTGTTAGGACCAGTCACAATCTAGGGTCAGTGAGGGTCCATCCCACCTGAGATGTGTGACACACAAAAGTCTCTTGTTCCCTACCCACTTCTCAATACTGGCTGCAAACCCAACTCTCACAGGGGGGTGTAGCTCAGTGGCAGAGTATTTGACTGCAGATCAAGCGGTCCTTGGTTCAAATCCAAGTGCCTCCTGAGAGAGTGTTGATTTAATGCAGACATTCACCTTCTTGGATTTCCATTATATGTGAACTGTTTAAATGCATACAAACCCTAAGGCGACATCTACACTGCAGGCTTTCTGTGCAAGAACAACTGTTCTTGCACAAAAAATGTGCAGAGCATCTACACTGCACGAGCATTCTTGCACAAGTAAATTTGCATTACAGCGTTGGAAAACAGGGCTTCTTCCAGAAGAGTTATTCCTCTCCCCACGAGGAATAATCCCTCCTGCACAAGAGCTCTTCCACAATAGGGCAGTGTAGACAGGCAACATGAATTTCCTGTGCAAGAAACCCGTATGGCTAAAATGCCCATCAGAGTTTTCTTGTGCAAGAGAGCAACCACACTGCCATAGAAGCTCTTGCACAAAAGCACATCTCTTGTGCAAAGCACTTGGCAGTGTGGACCTGCTCTTGTGGAAGACCTTTTGCACAAGAATGCTTGCACAAAACAGTTCTTACACAAGAAGGCTGCAGTGTAGACATAGCCATTGGGCTATGTGATCTGTGACCTAGGGATCCATGTTGGATCCCCTCAGGCACTGGCCGCTCAGAGACTGGTCAGAACTGGATTTTCCTCCCAAGTGGCACGAGGGTTCCTGACAATAAGCAGCAGAACGGCTCTGCACAAGAGGATTTTTTTGTGCAAGAAGGAGCAGTGTAGACAGCTCCTTCTTGCACAAATCCTGTGCTGCAAAAATGATGGCTCATTAGGCATGCAAATGAGGTGTGGAAATATTCATCCCCACATTTCATTTGCATATCTTATTGCTCAGCAATGCGCAGCATAGACACAGCCAAGGAAGCCAAATACTGGCGTTACCAATGATTTGCAGCAAACCAACATCTCCCCAGCGGGTCCCACTGAGGTCATGGTGCAGGATTCAGACTCACTTGCCGAGGAAGGCTCTAGAATCTCCCTGCTTCACACAACATTTTTTTAGCTTAGCCAGAAAGCAGAGGGGCCATGTTTACACTGACGGGTTCTTGTGTAAGCAATATGCAAATGAGGCTAAGCGTGGACCAAGGGGCTTGGTTTGAACTAATGCAGCAGCCCCAGATGCCCTTTCACTTTGAAAACACTGCATGGGTGAGAGTATGCAAATGAAGTGTGCACTATTTAAATCCCTGCTTCATGTGCAACTCAGGAGCGTCTACTTTGCTAGAAATAAGACCCCAGTGTAGATGCACCCACACAAGGGCTCAGCCATAGGAGCTAAGATTTCCACCAAGGACTGGGATTGAACCAGGGGGCCCTTAACGCTTCACATTAATGCACCCCCCACTAAGCTACTTCAGCGGCTACAGGGGCTGCTCTGACATCACCGCTTCTCCCTCAGGGATGCTTTACTCCACAGCCGTGCACAAGAGATGCTGTTGCTCGTGGCCCTGCAAGGTGAGATGCGCTTTGCCTGCCCCTCACAGCCTGACTCGCTACTTGACCATTTCCGGCCCCCCTTCCTGTGCTGACCCAGTGGCTGACAGGGGCTGTGGCTGCTGATGATGGGAAGAAGATGGGTGGTGAGACCCTGGTGTCAAAAGGCCGACCTGCCTCTTTCCTGCTTGGGCCTGGCTCTCAGCACGGGGCAGGCAGGGGTGTCCTGAGCAGCCATGCTGGCCACAGGGGTGTCTGGTTTGGTGACTGGCCTTTGTGCAGCTGCCTGCTATGGACAGGGAAGGAGAAAGAAGCCCTGGGAGGTGAAGCAGCGGGAGGGAAGCAAGGAGCAGAGTGTCAGCTGCCAGCCCAGAGTCACAGGTGCCCTCTGCCTCCTGGGACCACCCCTCCCTGAGCCGCCAGCCCCCTGTCTCTCACCGTGCGCCCCTTGGGGAGTCCACTCGCTCTGGGCTCCGGGGGCCTCCTGCTCCCGTAGGGAATGACACAGCCCTGTGCCCTCGCCCAGAGCCACTCCCAGCCCGTGTGAAACAGGAGGGTTCATTGAGCCTCTGACACAGCGCAGGGACCCAGGCAGGCAGCAAGGGCTGCGGGTGGGGAGTGAGGGCACCAGAGGGGGCAGGGAAACAAGAAGCACCAAGACTCTTGCCACCAGGGTCTGGCCACCCGACTCCCTGCCCAGGCTGCTGGGCCCCCGACCACTTCAGCTGCCAGGTCAGCCCGGGAGCTAAGGCAGGAATGGGGGGGAGGAGCCAGTCAAACTGCAGGTGGCAGGAAACACCAGTCGCGCCTTCCTGGGCCGGGCACGACGGCATCATGTTAGTGACACGGCTGCCAGACATCCCGGACAGTTAATAACCAACTAGAGGGGTTTATGGGTAGCTCAGTGTGGGGAGCCTAAGATGAAATATTTAAAGGTCCCTGGCTCAATCCCAGGCTTTGCCATGTCTCTCAGTGCAGTAGGGCCTCTCTGTTCCCCGGCCATGCTAGTGCCCTGTGACATCCCTGCATCCATCTTCGCCACAGCCCAGCACTGGAAACTCCCGTCCATCTGATTAACCCCCTTCGCTTCCTTGGCTCAAGTCCCCTCCCCCCGTGCGTGTGGCTGGCAGGGGTTTCTAGATGGATCCATTCACATGTAGCTTCACTGAAACCCCCCTCATTCGCCTGCGCCCAGGTCAGTCTGTGTCACTGGCTCAGGATTTCCTCTCCCCATCACGCTACAGAGAAAGCCCTTGTGTGTTAAAGGGCCTCAGGGAGCCCAGAGCAGAGGGAGCTGGGAATCTAGTCCCATTGATCCCCTCGATACACAGTCCCAGCCCCAAGCCTCCCCCATCCCTAATCCTGTGCCCTGACTTCTCTACCCTCCCACATCCTCACTCCTGTCCTGAGCCCCCCCCCACTCTCACACACTCCCCAAATCCCTGCCCTGAATCACCCACACTCCACATTTTAATTTCTTACAGGTACTGTCCTATCACAACCCCTCCCCCAACTTCCTGCCTTGAGCCTCCTCCTGCCCAAGGGGTGGTGCCCAATAGAACAGGCCCTGTAAGAAATGTGTCACTTTCACCCCTGGGAGCAGCTCAGCCATGCAAAGGGGCTGTCTGGGGCAGGACATTAGCCCTGGAGGGCAGGGGTGGGTGTGGCAGTGACATCACAAGGGCTTTTTGCAGCCCCTCAGCTTATTGGCTAAAGGAGGCTGGGAGGTGATGACCTCACAGAGAATCCATGACAATGGCCAGGTGGGACAGGCTGCAGGGCAGGGGCCATCTCAGAGCGCCCCCCCCATGGCTTTGCTGCAGGGAGTCTCCTTGAGAGTTGTCTTTGAGGCCTTTTCGGAGCCTTCTCCTTTCCCAGGTCTAACTGACCTAGAAGGCAGACGTCCCTGTGGAGAAGGGAAGAGCCTCCAAGAAGGGTGACTCTACCATAGCAGGGGAATTAGCTCAAGTGGTAGAGCGCTTGCTTTGCATAAGAGAGGCAGTGGGATCAATGCCCACCTTCTCCAGTGTTGGGGGTAATCCCCAGTTTTCTTTTTACTTTCAAGTAGGAATAAGGGATCTTCCGGAAAAGGGTTTATTTTCCGGAAAATCACGTCCAGACTGGCGCTTTTCTCCGGCTTAACCCCAAGCCAGAAAAAAGCAGAAGCCATGTAAATGCAAATGCCGCGGGGGATATTTAAATCCTCCACGGATTTGAAATTCCGACTGGTCTCATTAGCATCCCTTTTCCAAAAACGGGTGCCAATGTAGACACAGCCCTGGCTGTGTCTAGACTGGCAAGTTTTTCCGCAAAAGCAGTTTTGCGGAAGAACTTGCCAGCTGTCTATACTGGCTACTTGAATTTCTGCAAAAGCACTGACGATCTCATGTAAGATTGTCAGTGCTTTTGTGGAAATACTATGCTGCTCCCGTTCGGGTAAAAGTCTTTTTCCCAAAAAACTTGTGCACAAAAGGGCCAATGTAGACAACAGAGATTTGTTTTCCGCAAAAATGGCAATCGGGGCTTTTATGTGGAAAAGCACATCTAGATTGGCCATGGACGCTTTTCCGCAAAAAGCGCTTTTGCAGAAAAGCATCTTGCCAATCTAGACACGCTTTTCCAAAAATGCTTTTAACGGAAAACTTTTCCATTAAAAGCATCTCCAGAAAATCGTGTCATTGTAGAAATAGCCAGTGATTTCAATAAGTTCAGCTCATAATAGAGGAGCCTCAGTGCCAGTGCTCCAGTAGCTTACAGTGAAGTCAACTCTTCAGCTCACAACTAGATACCTAATAGAATCCAAATTAGTTCTGATACTCCATAGTAGAGAGAGAAAGATACAATCAGTGCTGTTTAGGCACTCAGACAAGGACACACCACCACCAAGTACAAAATCTACCCCCAGCCTCTCAGTCATGGTGGGTGTGTCTATGCAAATTGGATGTATCTATGTAAATGAGATCAGCCCCTGAAGTCTCTTTGCACCACTCGCTACAGTTCACCACCAGATGTCAGAGTAGAGCTTACCCTGACCCTGCTTACACCAGCATCACCCTGTGCTGGGGTGGAGCAAACCCAGGGGCAGGGACGAAAATCGGACTGGGATCCTTCCAGCCAGAGGGTTCCATTCACCCGGCTGCCAGGTGTCTGGTTTTTCACTGGAGGATCCAGTTGCAAAGGGCAAGGGGCAGTGACCGGTTGGCACAAAATGTCCAGGTACCTGCAATAACCGTCAGGGGCAGGGATTCCCTCCGGCCTAGGCCGGCACCGGGCAGATGGTCAGGGGAGTCTCATCGTAACCAGGACAGAAATACGGACAGAGCGTCCCGGAGAAGGTGCCGGTGAAGGTGAAGAGATGGGACCTGTCAGTCACATTGTAAAACGAGACCTCGCCCGCCTCGTAGTCCAGGAAAACCCCCACCCGGCTGGGCCTGGCGCTCACGGGGAGGGGGGTCCAAGGGGAGGTAGAGACTGTGTATTTATCCCCACTCCTCAGCCACACGGCCCAGTATCCTTGTTTGGTTGTGAGTGTGACCTTCCCCTTCCTGCTCACAGATTCTCTGCAGACACCCAGGTCCCAGTCAGTCTTGTCTCCCACCTCCACCTCCCAGTAATGCCTCCCACCCGTGAACCCCTTGGCGCCCAGCACACAGGGACAAGGGTCAAATCTCTCCAGTGTGTCGGGCAGATCCTGGCGCGTGTCTCCGAGTCTCACATGTTTCCGATCCTCAGACAGGACGAGGTTGGGATGAGCCGTGTCTGGATCCAGTGTCACGTCCACTGGGGAGAGAGTCTCAGAGTCAGGGCCAGGGGCAGGGGCGGGTCCCTGGGGTCAGCAGGAAATTAACCTGCCCCCCGTTAATTGCTGTGCAGAGGGGTGTTATTGCCTGAGGGGAGTCAGGGCCCCTCTGCAGGTGAGGAGACAAAGAGCAGGAAAAGGGCAGGAGTAGTGGGGGAGGAGTGGCAAGCTGTCAGTGTGGGGAGGGGCAGGGTAATGCTGGGAGAGGAAAGGGGAGGGGCAGATGATGGGGCAGAGGGGGAGGGGAAGGAGCCACCATAGGGCAAATGTGGGGCAAGAGGAGCAGGCACAAGGGGATAGAGGGGTGAGGGAAGGGGCAGTCCCCTGGGGGGCTGGGTGGAGGGGCAGATGGCAAGGAGGGCAGAGGGAGGGGTGGACACCAGGGGGAAGAGGGTCACAGGTGAACAGACAGAGGGGTGTGGGGAAGGGGAGGCCCAAGGAAAGCAGAGGGGTGACGATATGTGGGCACCAGTGTGGCAGAGATGGGGTGGGGCCTACACCACAGGACCCAAAGAGGGGCCCAGGTAGGAGACACCAGGCAGGCAGAGGGGCAAAAGGAAGAGCAGGCACCAGGGAGGCAGATTCCCAGGAGTGCTGTGAGCAAGACACAAGGGCTGTGTCTAGACTGGCCAGTTTTTCCAGAAAATCAGCCGCTTTTCTGGAAAAACTTGCCAGCTGTCTACACTGGCCACTTGAATTTCCACAAAAGCACTGACGATCTCATGTAAGATAGTCAATGTTCTTGCGTAAATACTGTGCTGCTCCCGTTCGGGCAAAAGTCCTTTTGCACAAAAGGGCCAGTGTAGACAGCTCAGATTTGTTTTCTGCAAAAAAGCCCTGACTGCGAAAATGGCGATCGGGGCTTTTTTGCGGAAAAGCGCGTCTAGATTGGCTACGGACGCTTTTCTGCAAAAAGTGCTTTTGCGGAAAAGCGTCCGTGCCAATCTAGAAGCTCTGTCCCGAAAATGCTTTTAACGGAAAACTTTTCCGTTAAAATCATTTCTGGAAAATCATGCCAGTCTAGATGCAGACAAGGAGTCGTCCCCTGCTCTCCTCTATGCTGATCAGGCCTCAGTTTGACAACGGTGTCAAGTTCTGGGCCCCACATTTCAGGAGAGGCGGAGAAATTGGAGAAGGTCCAGAGAATAGGAATAAGAATGATACAAGGTCTAGAGAACATGAGAGAGGAGGGAAGACTGGAGGAATTGGGCTTGTTTAGTTTGGAAAGGAGAAGACTGAGAGAGGACATGAGAGCGGTTTTCAAGTATCTAAAAGGGTGTCACAAGGAGGAGGGAGACAAATTGTTCCCCTTGGCCTCTGAGGACAGGACAAGCAGCAAGGGGCTTAAACTGCAGCAAGGGAGGTTTAGGTTGGACACTAGGAAAAACTTTCTGCCTGTCCGGGTGGTGAGACACTGGAATAAGTTGCCTGGGGGGTTGTGGAGTCTCCATCCCTGGAGATATTGAAGAGCGGGTTGGACACACACCTGTCAGGGATGGTCTAGATGGTGCTTGGTCTTGCCGTGAGGGCCGGGGACTGGACTCAATGACTCTCGAGGTCCCTGCCAGTTCTGTGATTCTGACGGAGGTGAAGGCGGAGAGGGGCCTCAGGGAGGCAGAGGAGAGGTGACCAGAGGGGCTGGTACCAGGGGCTAGAGGGGGATGAGGAGTTCAGGGTCAGGGGGTCAAAGGGCAAGGGGCAGGGGAGAACTAAGGGGAAGGTGGAGGGAGTGTGAGGGGAGAGGGAAAGCAGCAGGGGTGAGGGTGGGGAGGGGAAAGGGGTTTGTGCTGAAGAGAGGGGGCAGGGCAGAATGAGAAAAGGAAAGACACCAAGGGGCAGAGTGGGGGAGAGACAAATGCTGGGGGACAGGGATGGGGAAGGCACCAGGGCAGATGGGGGTGGTGGTGGCAGGTTTGATCCTCAGTGGGTGGGAAGGGAAGGGTGGGTGCCAGGGGGCTAGAGAGGCACCGGGGAAGGGGTTAAAGGCAGGGGGCAGAGGAGGAGCAGATGGGCATTTGTGCAAGAGGGCTTTTGCTCGAACGGGAGCAGCACAGTATTTCCGCAAGAACACTGACAATCTTACATGAGATCATCAGTGTTTCTGCAGAAATTCAAGTGGCCAGTGTAGACAGCTGGCAAGTTGCCAGTCTAGACGCAGCCAGCTTGTATTGCCAGGGACACGCCTGCCCTGCCTGAGGGCCCAGCCCACAGAGCTGGGCTGCCCGGGATCCGTTCTGCCTGGGGCTGGGCACAAACCACGGAGGTGCAATGTGGAGTCATGAAATGCTGGGACCTGAGGCCGGCTGCGGCAGCTGGCACCCCAGGTGGAAGGCGCAATCGGCGCCCCCGCCTGCAAGGCCATGACGTAATCATGGGGCGCCCTAGGCAACTGCCTTGTTTGCCTAGGCTCACGGGCCACCCCTGATCCTATAGACTAATATTTTCTTTTGCTGGTTTCTCAGGTGCTACAGGAGCACTCGTTTTTTTATTTTTTTTAAGGTACAGACTAACATGGTCCCCTCTGAGACCTCTGGGCCTGGCAGTTTCCAGCCCTGGCACCTCTGGGCCCTGAACATAACTTAGTAAAGTAAAAAATGTGCCCAACTTGGCACCTCTTCCATACTACATTAAGCACTGGCCGCTCCCAGTGGCTGGGGAGCAGGGGTGGAGCTGCCGGGTGCTGGTGAGAAGAGGGCGGGTGGCCCAGGGTTTGCTAGCCCTCAGGCCCAGTTTAAATTTTTAGAATGAATGTTTATGAAACACCAGCCATATTGGACCGAGGGGACCCTGCCAGGAAGCAGTTTCCGGTCCCAGGTCAAGGGTGGATGAGCAGGATTCAGGTGGGAAGCGTCTCCCGGCCTTAGCTCTGGAGTCACAATCTGACTCCATTACACCCCCCAGCCACTCCCCGGGCTCCAGCTTCGCCAGCAGGGTGTGTGAGGCCCCCTGGCTCCCAGCCCCTGCCTCTGGGGTCCCTGCAAAGGGGTGGGCCCAAGGATCTGGGGGTTACTGCTCTGCCAAGGGCCGGGCCATCTCCCAGGCCTGCAGCAATGGCACAGCGCGGAGGGTGGGGGGGGGGGGGGGGGGCTGCAGAGAGCCAGTCTCTCCTGAGAGCGGGAGCTGGAGTCACCGACACCAGAGCAAGGCCAGTTACCTGCGAATTCTCGGGCTCGCCTGAATCCTGGAACAAGCAGAGAGAGAGAGAGAGAGAGAGGTGAGAATTCCCACTGCAGAGCTCCCCCCCCCCCGCTCCACCCACAGAGCGGGAGCAGGGATGTCCCTCCTACCACCGTGGGCTCTGCCCCAGCTCCCCACTGCCTCCGACATCCCTCGGCTGCTCTGTCCCACCCCTCCCGCCTGGGCTTTCCCCTGCGCCAATCTCCTCGCGCCCGCCCAGGCTCTCAACAGGCTCTCAACAGCTGCCGTGCCTGGCCCTAGGGCAGCGCCCCAGGATCCTCACCTCTCTCCACAGCCAGCGCCCCTGGAAGGGAAGAGAAAAACCCGTCACTGGGGGGGGCAGTGCCCAGGGCTCACGGCCCAGCTCTGCCCCATGCTGCCAGATGTGCCCTGGGAAATCAGGCCCGGGAACCAGTTTCTCAGGTGTTTCTCCCCTCAGCCATGCAGAGAGGCCCCTGGGATTTCACCCGCGCCCGCACAGGGGAGGTGCCCAACTCCTATGGGCTCTAGTGGAAGTTAGGGGCCCAGCTGCTCAGGGGCTTCTGAAAGTCCCGCCAGACACCTGTGTGACTCACCGGGCACCTGCCCAGCTCTGAGCGTCTGGCCCAAGGGGTTCAGACACCGGGCCCAGGCGTGCGGCTGGCATCAGACAGGGAGGCGTCATGAACATCCAGGAAGCTGGGACTCGGGCCCTGAGTCTGTGACAACATCTCCCACAGCAACCAGCTCCCCTTGCCCCTCGGCCTGTGCAGGCTGGGCTGGGGGACCCTCTGCTTGGCAGCAGGAGGGGGCGGCCCCGGGGACTGGGGCAGTGGGAGAGGCATTTTCACTCCTCGCACCTCCTCTCCACCATCCACATCCTGCTGGGATCCTGCCGTTTTTCACAGAGCACCCCCCAACCCTGGCCTGGGCTCAGGAACCCACCAGCCCCCCAGGAGCAGACCCTGGGATCTCAGGGACCCAGCCGGGCCTTTCCACACCCCTCCCCACACCCCCAGACAGTGAGAGAGGAGCCCCCAGCAGCGCCGCCCCGTACCCAGGAATCCCGTCACGGCCCCCTGGAGACTGTTCTCTCCTGGGAAGTCCCGGATTCTCCGCTCCAGCTCCGGGCACTTGGGCGCCGGATGCGGTGACATCACCTCCTCACCCCTGCAGAGACATGAGGATGTTATTGGCCTCCTGCCTCAGCCCATCAAAGCCAGACAGGGTTGCCAGGTGTCCAGTTTTGAACTGGACAGTCCAGTATTTGAGCTTTTTCTTTGGGAAACAAATTGAGAAAATACCAGACACATCAATGTCTGGTATTTTCTAATTAAGTAAGTTTTCTTATTTTCATGAGTATCAGTACGTAGTTGTGTACTCACACAGCATGAGCGTGCCCACCAGCCAGGCAGTACACAACTACACGGGGGGGGGGGGGGGGGGGAGAGTGGGGCTGGGACAATGCATGGGACAGGCAGTGCCCCGGGATCTGCGTGCACCCAGGCTAGCCCCACTCCCCGCGACCTGCTTCCAATTAGCTGGTTCCCCCCTCCTCCCTGATTTCTCCTGGTCAGCCCCACTTCCCATGAACCCCTCCTGACCAGCCCTGCTCCCCACCTGCCGGTTCCCCACCCCCGCCCCAATCTCTCCTGCCAGCCCCGCTCCTCCTGTGGCTGGTTCCCCTCCCCCATCTGAGATCAAGTGTGTCTGGTATTTTTGTCAAAACCATCTGGCAACCCTAAAGTCATTCAGGGGAGCGGGTGGGAGCTAGGCCCCGGGACCAAGTGACCTCGGCTGCCCAGGGAGTTTCCTGCCGGTACAACCTGCTGGGCCCAGCCCTGGGGCCTCTCTCCAGCCAGAGGGAAAACAGCCTGGGCAGCACCCAGTCCGGCTCCCGCACACCCGGCCTGGCCCATGTGCCCCATTGGGGCCTGGCTGGGCTGCTCCCAGGGCTGAGAGGGGCCCGTTCTCCAGGCCCAGCTGCTCCTCAGCTTCTCCGCTCAGCCCCCAGGGGCCTTGTCACTCGCCGGGGGGTGGGGGCTCTGGGACGGGGACACTGCCTCCCTAGGGCCTTGCCTGGGACACTCGGCTCTTTCCCCATGGGCCAGGCCAAAGCTTGGCCCTTGGGGTGACCAGCCTCAGCCCTATTAATATTCCCCTGAGACAGCCCGGTCCCACGGAGGCTTCCCCATCCCAGGCTGTGGGGCAGTCTCCTCCCAGGGTGGCTCACACCCGCACAGCAGCAGAGGCCCCAGGGTGGTGGGTACGGAGGGGGCAGGGTTCAGAGGGTGAGACAGGCCCATGGTGGGGGGCTGGGGCTGGATTCACTGCTGGGCTCTGAGCCTGCTCCAAGCATGACGGGGGGTGAGGGGCAGATGGAGCCTGGACCTACCTGCGTACAGTGCTTCTCTCACCCTAGAGGGGAAGGAAACAGAGCAGAGTCAGTGCCCATGGCCCAGCCCGGCCCCTTGCCCCAGAGGAGCCACACTGCTCCCCTGCCCCACAGGCTGCTCCCCCAGGTGAGAGACCCACTGAAGGGCTGTGCTAGGGGGAGCCAAGCCCTTTTCACCAGCTGCTTTGTGTGGGAAGGGGGGAGCGGGCAGCTTTTCACCAGCCTTCCCAATGGGCCAAACTCTCTCTCTGCAGCCCTGGGGCCCTGGCCCTGCAGCCACCCCGGGCCCTGCTCCCTGCGCTGAGTTACCCTGTGAGCCCCCAGTGACTCAGGGGGTCCCCTCCCTGCGCTGGGCTCTGGGTGCGTCTGACCCCGTCTCACCTGCAGCAATTCCAGCGCCGGCTGCCGACACGTCTTCTCCAGCTCCGAGATCAGGGCGCTGAGCCAGGAAATCTCCTCGCCCAGGCAGGCGGCGTGTTCCTCCCTCCTCCTCCCAATCTCCTCGTCCAGCTCCCCCAGCCGGGCCAGCAGGAGGCGCTCTCGCTCCGCCAGGAACTGCCGCAGCCGCTCGCACTCCCAGCGCACCAGCTGCCGCTCCACGTCCGTCTGCCTCTGGGGGTGCAGAGCGGGTGGGGCCGGAACACGGGTGAGTGGGGCCGTGAGAAGTGGCAGGGCCTTGTCCGGGCTGCAGGGAGCGTTTCACTCTGTGTCTTTGCCAGGTCGGCTGGATCTGTCCCAGGGCTTGTCCCAGGGCAAAAGTGTCACCGAAAATCACCCCAATCCCCGTCACTGCACCAACAGACTGAGGTGCAGCCCAGGCCGTGGGAAATGGGGCCCAAACCAGCCGTTGGCATCCTGGAGTGTCTGACACTCACACCCGGGGGTCAGCACAGATCTCCCCTCAGCCTGACCCTGCCACAGCTGGGCACATGCAGCAGTTTGACAGGCCTCACCCCTGCCCCCCACGGGAGAGAGGCAGAGCCAGAGGCTGCTTGCGGGCAGCCTGGGGTGAACCCACTGACCCCAGTGGGAACTAACACCAGCGTCCCCCAGGAGCCTGACACCCCCTCACATCCCATGCAAAGCAGCGGGGCAGGGCAGGGCACCTACCAGGAGCCTCTCGCTCTCCTTGGCACAGTCGTATTCCAGGCCCCGGAGCGCATCTCTCTCCTCCCGCAGACGCTGCAGGCGGCTCAGGATTTGCTCCTGCAAACACAGACAGTGGCGCTGGGGGCTGCTTGGGGCCATTGGCTCGTGCCCAGCAAGAACAGCACCACGGAGCAGTGAGACTGGGGGAGCAGGTCCCTCCTCTCCAGCCCATGGTAACTCCCCAGCAGCGCTTCTGGGCCTGGCCTAGTTTCATGTGGCTGGGTCGTGTTCCCAGGCAGGCCCCTGGCTCTACCCAGGGCAGGTCAGAACACGCAGGGGGCTCTGTCACTGCAGAGAAACTGCCCCTGTAACTCCCTGCCCTGCAGAGCCTGGTCCCTACCTTGCACTCCTGGGCAGCCTCCTCGATGGGCACTGCCGTGTGTGTGCGGTGCTCCCGGGACTCTCTGCAGATCACGCAGATGGGGGCTTGATCCTCCTGGCAGAAAAGCTTCAGGGCCTCCTGGTGCCTCTCGCACCCTGGCTGTCCCTTGGGCGCTGGCTCCACCGGGAGCCGCAGGCGTTTCACCAGATCCACCAGGTTGCCCAGCTGGTAGTTGGGGTGCAGGTGTCTCTGCGGGATGGTCTCTCTGCACTGAGGGCAGGAGAAGTTGGGGTCTGACTCTCCCCAGTACTGGCACAGGCAGGCCCGGCAGAAGTTGTGCCCACACTTGATAGACACTGGGTCTGTGAAATACTCCAGGCAGATGGGACAGGTTACCTCATCCTGGAAGCTCCCGGCCAGGTCCCCAGCAGCCATGGCCCCTCCGCAACCCTGCCCTGCAGGTTAGTTTCGCTTTCTGAGGGTAAGGAAGCAGTGTAGCCTGTTCAAGCTTTTTTTTTTTTTTTTTTTTTTTTTTTTTTTTAAAGCAGGTTGTACAACTGAGAGCCAATCACACTCGCTGGACTGAAATGAAGAAAGAAAAAGAAAAAAAAAAGAAAAAAACCCGCCAGAGAAGTCAGAGCCCCAGAAATGCCCCAGACAAGCACCAAGCTACCTAAGAAAACTCCCAGGCAGTTACAGACACACAGAATCTTGCCTGGTTAAAAGGCTCAGGGGGAGCCATGTTAGTCTGTAACTAAAAGAAACTTAAAAAACGAGTTTTCATGGGCACCGCCCACTGCTCTGTGTTTGTTGTCTGAGGCAGTGGGTTGTGCCATGGAAGCTCATGATACTCTCCAGATTTTTTGCTAGTCTCTCAGATGCTACAGGGCCAGGTGTTTCTTAAGGCACCCAGAAACTGGTGCAGCTCTCGTTTATAGGCGTAGGCAGGAACTGAATGACTGTGTCCCTTACAGTAAGCTGGGACTGGGGAGGGACTCTAGGGTGTCTATGCAAATCGCTTGCTCCTGCTGTGCTTAGGTGTGTTAAATCTCCACCGGATGCAGTGGGGTTTTGCTCAGTGTCATCAAGGGGCCCTGTGGCCATTGTCAGTTACTGAGAGAAAATCCTCTCAGGTTTGGGGGTTTTCCTCGCAGGTTTAATTGCAGCATCGTCCCCTTTCAGGAGAGAAGCTGTTGCCCTGAGTCATGCTCCTCATTAGGGGGGCTAAAGGGTGGAAGGATTAACCCCTCCCATTTATCCCTCATGTTTTACAATCAAACTCTGTTCCCCTTTGCACCCAATAAAAGTAACATGCTGCTGAGGCATGTGACTCACCCCGTCATTAATAATCGTCAGAGCCTGGACTCATTTGGGGACCAGTGTCCCCCAGCTACTAAGTCAGGGCTGGCCACCCCCAACAGGCTGTTTTACTGTCCCAGATGAGGTGGAGAATGGCAGTGATAAGGGCCACCGCCACCCCAGGAGGCTGGTTTCTGTTTCATTGCCCCATTTCCCAGGGCAGGACCCAGAGTGCTTGCCCCAATCCCTCACGTTCCCCTCCCCTCAAGCCCCACAAGCTTAGGACCAATGATCCCAAGAGGGTGGGTGGCTGCCCCAGGCGAACTGTGTCTGTGCCAGTGACAGGACAAAACTGGGTCACTGGGGTCCAGGGCCGAGCCACCCCCCCCCCACGGAGACTCAGCCCCACTCTGCCCCTCCCAGCTGCTGTTCCCCCAACTGCCCTGGAGTCTTCTGGCTCCATCCCCCACCCTGCCCCTGTGTCCCCCCCCAGGGCGCCCTCCTGGGTCAGAGGCTGGGCCAGGCATGGGGGGGGGGGGGATTTGGCTTCCCAGGGATTCACTCCGTTTTGATCCAACCCCCCCCCCGTTCGCCCTTTTCTGTCCAACCCCCCCCCCCCCGCCTTGCCCGTCCTCAGAGTCGCTCTGTCCCCCCCCTTCTGACACAGGCTGTGACCCGCTTTGGGGGCCCCCACGTCAGACCAAGGGCAGCTGCTGCCTGTTGGTGGGGGGGCTGCTCCCCCGGCCCCAGAGCCCGCACGTCCCCCCCCCCCATTACTAAGGGCAGAAACCCCCTGGGGGCGGGGCCGCTGCGTGTCTCTGCCGCCGCAGCAGAAGCAACAGCAGGAGAGGGGGCGGGGCAGACACAAGATTCCCCCCCCCCCCGCTCCGCTCTGCTCTCCCGCCCGGGGCTCAGCGCAGGGAAAGGCCCCGTGGGGCCGAACGCGCAGCAGCACGAGCCCCGCCCCCGGCAGCCCCTCTGGCCCCGCCCCCTCCCCGGCACGTGGGTACCCGCCCCCGTGTTGTGACACGCGGTGCCCGGCCCCGCCCCCAGAAGCTGCTGCAGCGGCCGGGCTTGGGGCGTCCAACCCCGCGGGGCGGGGGCGCGGCCAGGCAGCTCCGGGTCTGAGCTAAGCCCCGGCGCTGATCCGGGAGCGGAGTCACGGATGCGCTGCGCACGCGCGGTCTGACCCCACCCACCCCTTTCCTCAGCGCCCCGGCCGGGTTTTCAATGCGTCTCCCCCCGCCCATCGCTCCCGGCCCCTGCCCAGGCCCCGCTGCGATTGGTCCCTGGGCGGAGCCCGCAGCAGCGTCTGACTCCGCGCGCGGGTAGAGAGGCTGCCGCCACTGCGCATGCGCCGCGCACTGCCCGGGGCGAGTTGTGGGGGAGCCGTTGGGGCCGTTACTCGCCGCGCTGCTGCGGGCGGTGCCGGGACGAGCGCGGGGCGGGGGACTTGGACCCAAATCTCTGGTGGGGGCGGCGGGTCCTTGTCACACGGGGGGCTGCGCGGCCCGGCCCGGCCCGGCCCGGCCCGGCCCGTGCTGGTGCGTTGGGGACAAGGGCTCCACCTTCCGCGGGGGGGAAACGCTCCTGCCGGGCGGGGCGCGGGGCCAATGGCCGGGCCCCCCCCCCCGTGTAGCGATGTGAAGGGGTGGGGGCCCCCACGGGGAGCAAATGCTGATGGGGTGTCAATAGACGAGTCAGTGAGTCCCCCCCCCTTCTGTCAGGCGAGGCAGGGCTCACAGCGAGGGGGTGGTTTGGTGAGGGGGGAGGGGCAATAACTGCAGCATCCCTGTACCTGCAAGGGGGGGGTTGGGGGGGGAGAGGTTTAAGGCCAGAGACTTTGCATCTTTTGAGAGGTGCTGCTGCCAATCAGGCGACAAAGCCTTAACGTTTGGAGTCCCAGCGCCTGCTGCCAGGCATTGTGATCTCACGCTAGTGACCTGTTCCCCCCTCGCTCCCTGCCCCTGTGAAGACTCAGATTGGTAGCGAGGGCACAGAAATGCTCATTTTCATGCCATTGTGGAAAATTAACTGGAGTTACTGAAAACAATGTTTCAATTCAGCAGCGCTGCTAACCACACTTACATACATCAGTGAATTTTGCCTGGCCTGGCTGTCCCTGCATGGCCACAGATAATGCCCCGAGGGTTCCTCCTGACCTGGGTGGAGTGAGGAGGGAAGGACACACCAGCAAAGGTGTCCCACAGGTACATGGGCCCAACGTCCTACAGGCTGGAATATTCCCAGGGGTTGCTCCCAGGCCAGGCCTGGGAGGCGTATGTGCTGCTGCTGCAACCCAGAGCTACCCAGGCAGAACTGGCATCCTGACCCCACTGCTTCATGCAGCTGCTCTTTGGCCATGGCTGGGGCTGTGCTTGGGCTGCCCAGAAAGGGGTTTCTGCTTTACCCTTCACTTAGTTGGGGGATGGGTTTGTTTGTTTTCTTTCCGCACTGCGTGATTGGTTCCCAGGTGGGCCTGCTGCTCCGAACAGCTGGGACAGCCCCATGCTGCACCTCTGCTTGACTTTTGGGCCTTATGGTTACTGCAGGCCTCATTCTCACTCCTGCTCCACCCCCACATAGCTGTGGGACCAGGCTCAGTACTGGGGCAACCTTGTTGTGACATGGCAGCTGTTGGCTGTGTGGCTGTGCCTGGCTCCCAGCAGCAGGGCAGGACAGTGGAGGGGGGCGGGGATGGGTTTTGAGGAGGGATGGCAGCACCACCCATCTGGCACTTGTAGGCATCAGTGTATGGGGGTCTGTCTAAAGGACACACAGTCTGTGGGGGAGGGGACAGACTGTGGCAAGGCTGCGGGGGTTGCAGTTCAGCTTGTGGAAATTGGGAAGATTGGCACAGCTGGGCTGGGAGAGGAGGAGTGGTTGTGACCCACCATCCTGTGCTGCTTGTGGGTCAGGTTTTGGGTATCTGGAAGCACGGTCTGCGGGCTCTGCTCCAACTGTGCAATGGCCTTGCCTCAGGCTGGCTCAGTGCTGCCTTTTTCCTCTATTGTTGCTCATGGCGAGAAACTGCTGGATCCCTAAGGGCTGTTAAGTCTAGTGCTGGCCTGGGCAAAACACAGCTCATGAGCCGAATTAAACCCACCAAGCCATCCGATCTGGTTCACGGATACTGGGGGAGCCATGGGCTGGTTCAGTACCTGATATGCCCCAACTGCAAGCCATTCAGAAAGCCCGGAGGGGAGGAGAGGGAGGTGTCAGGTGCTGCTTTCACCCTCAGGACAATCTTATTGCCTGACTTCTGGCCAAAAAGGAAGCACTGTGCCCTATCCCCTTCGGCTCTTAATTACACACACACACGCTATGTCTACACTGGCACCCTTTTCCGGAAATGCTTATAATGGAAAACTTTTCCGTTATAAGCATTTTCGGAAAAAGCGCGTCTACATTGGCAGGATGCTTTTCCGGAAAAGCACTTTTTGCGGAAAAGCGTCCATGGCCAATCTAGACGCACTTTTCTGCAAAAAAGCCCCGATCATCATTTTCGCAATCAGGGCTTTTTTGCGGAAAAGAAATCTCTCCTGTCTACACTAGCCCTTTTCTGGAACAGTTTTCTGGAAAAGGACTCTTGCCCGAACGGGAGCAGCAAAGTTTTTCTGGAAAAACACTGACGATTTTACATTAGGTGGTCAGTGCTTTTCTGGAAATTCAAGGGGCCAGTGTAGACAGCTAGCAAGTTATTCCGGAAAAGCGGCTGATTTTCTGGAATAAGTGGCCAATGTAGACACAGCCACATGGTCCTGCAGCCTGTGTGAGGGTCGGGCAGGCTCCCTGCCTGTCTGAGAAAGATGCTTGGCTGCTGGCCAGGAGTCACTCACGTAAGTTTCCTGGCAAGAGCTTGCCTCTGGCACCCCAACCTCTCCCCCTCAATCTCTGACCCCGCCCCCATATTCAAACTCTCTGTCTTCCTACATCTATATATGCAAGAGTTTTCAGTGGTCAGACACTCACAGCCCCTTATTAGTTCACTAAGATACTTGTTTAAATTAAAGTTACTTTAAGTTTCCAAGGAGGAGTTGGCTAATCCAGTGCTCCAGGTCACACCTGCCTCCTTCACCAAAACTCCCTCCCAGACCACTCTCACCCTCCTGCATTGCAATCCCTTACCCCAGCCACCCTTCTGCTCCCAATATCCATCCCAGAACCTGCATTTCCTCTAGATAATGACATGAAAGAGTGCAACTCCAGTGCTTCCCAGAATCTTAGAGTGCTTCCCCCGTCCCCCACACATCAAAATATATTGCTCACCTCTGGTCTAATGGATACGGCTCAGGGAGAACCAATAACTGAAAGCTGAAGCTAGACAATTTCAGACTAGAAAGGAGGCACAAATGTTTGCTAGGGAAGAGGGATTAGCTGCTGAAACCAGTGAGCGAAGAACTGGTGGATTCTCTACTTCTTGATGTCTTCAGATCAACACTGGGCAATTTTCTAGAAAACACACTATAGGGGAAACAGAGCTTTGTGCCTGGGTAATTGGGCTAAGTGTAATAGCTTGTTCTACAGAGGGGGTCAGACTGCATGACTAAGGATATCTTCTGACCCCATAAATCTATGTATTTTAAGATCTCATCCTGCAAGCACTCAGTACATGTGTTTAATAAGCACCTGAATACTTGTATTAACTTGACTTACTCTCTCTTGTGGAAAAAATTTATAAAGTCTGTCAGATGAGAGAACCATGGTTTGTTGCAAATCAATGAATGAAGACTAAGCGTTTTAAATACAGCACCCTAATTTTAATGGGTCTCCATGTTCAGGCAGGTGAATGTTTGGCTTATTGGAAACACTGGGTGCTGAGAACTGAATCCCCATTGTTGCAGGCATAGTAATGATGTAATTCAAGCTAAGTACGGAGAGAAAAGTATATGGATTAGGGATCTAACTGGTGTGCGCTGTTTATGAAATAGATAGACTTAAACTTTTGCCCACAATTGCTGAGTCTAGTATGTCTGTCACCAGGGCAGAGTCTGGGCAGAGTGGGGGTATAGAATGGAATAAAGTCCCTTATGAAATGTCTCCAATTGCTCCTGTCCCCCTGCCATGCTGTAGAACACCCATGTCTGTCTCCAGCTCAGCCCCCGGCCTGCAGAGCCTGGAACAGGAAATGACCGTGGTGGATCCGGTGAGCTTCCAGGAGGTGGCTGTGTATTTCTCTGAGGAGGAATGGGCCCTGCTGGAACCAGGCCAGAGAGCTCTCTACTGGGATGTGATGCAGGAGAATTATGAGGCCGTGAGCTGTTTGGGTAAGGATTCCTGTCCCCTCGGGAATGAGAAGCTGGGTGGGCTTTAGAGCAGCTGGGTTGGGTTTGGTTCAGGGTCTCTCATTGCCCCCACCACTATTGTCAGGAGTATCTCCCCCGTAGTCCTGGCACCTGTGTGAGAGACTGTCCCCTCCACAGCCCCTCCCAGGGGAAGCAGGATCAAGGACATAACAATGGTGCTGCTCTTCTCACAGCCAAGGTCTCCATGTGCTTCTCCACCATCTTGCCTATATAGTGCCTTGGCTGGAGGAGTCAGTGGAAGGGCCCAGGCAGGAACAGCACGTACCAGAGTTGTAGGGCTGGGTGCAGCTGTTATTAGTGCCTGCAGGGTCCCCTTGTGCTTTTGTGCTGGGTCCCTGGAAGGAAGGTGCACACTGCCCTGGCTGGCCTTGGAAGTTGAAGCTGTTGTGGGCAGCTGGCAGGGCTCCACCAGGCACAGGCAGTTGGGATCAGAAGTATGGAGCCATAGGCAGACATAAGCAACCAGCCAAGGGTTCATTTTGCTATTCACATCACTTCCTCTGCTTCCTTCTGGCCCAAGTAGAACATCTGAGCCAAAGAGCAGGGCAAGCACAGCCCCAGCCAGGAGCTTTGTGGACAGAGCCCTGGGGGAGCTAGAACTCTGCTGGGTCCTTTCTCTCCAAGTCTTAGTGACCTGCCATGTGGCAGCTGCAGTCTGAGTCCTGCCTAGGGGCCTCGGTGTCAGATGTGCCAACCTTCCCTAGAGCTCTTGGGTACATATACACTTGCTTCCTCCTTTGAGGGAGGAATGCAAATGAAGCGGGGATTTAAATATCCCACACTTCATCTGCATAATCGCAGACTGCCCGTCCCCGGGCAGGACAGGCCCTGAGGGAGTTGTACCCTAGAGTGTGCAACTGAGTGCTCAGCTCACCTGGGGTATCAGCTAGGCAACTCCCGAGGCAGGGGTAAGCACTTTTCCTGCAAGTAAGTGTGTGCTGGGATCTTGTACCAGCCAGATCCCAGTCCCTGCAAGGTGGGGAAGGATTGTCTCAGGATAGGCGACTGCGATCATGGCTCTGGAATCAGTAATGGCACAGACCTTAATGAACAAGATCAACTCTTGTTTAATTGCATCCTGAGCAGGGTTTCCAGTCTTCAAAACTCATGTGATCTCCTGGGTGGACCAAAGGGGAAAACTGTGGATCCCTGCTCTCCAGGGCAGTGAGGAAAGGGACAACAGCAGTGACACTCATCCAGGTGAATGATCAGCTAAATTGACTCAAATTAATTTGTGTGTCCTCCTAGCAGGTGTCACTTGTGCATTTTAGTCAATTTTCCCTGATCCTTCAGTCTGTCTTGAACTCTAGTGTGAGGGTTCTGGGTGGAGGGAAGAATTATGGGAAGAAGGGTGAATTCTGCTCATGGTGGTTCAATCTATCCAGCTATTATTTGGGAATGTTCTCAATTTCCTGTTTCTGTTTTAGAATTTCCTTTCAGCTCAGCACAGGGAATGACTCCTGTTTGGATTCTCTCTTTGTCCCAGTAGGTGATGGGATGCTGAGTGAGAACCAGGAGAAGAATCTTCAGCAGGAAGAACTTGAGCGAATGGCTGCTTGTGGAATGTTATTGGGTAGATCTGAAGGGCATGATTCTCATAGTCTTGAGCAAGCAGAGACCTGTCAGAGTCAGTGCAGCCCTCACAGGTTGCAGGGAAACCATCCAGGAGTGGGACAGGGTAAATCCAATAACAGAAGCAGAGGTTTAAAAACAAACACAAAAACTGTTCAACAGAAAATCCCTCATCAACAGTTACCTTGTGCTAGCAGTGGCACTGCATCTCTTACTACACTTGAAAGAGCCCACACAAGGGAGAAACTCTTCAGCTGCTCTGACTGTGGGAAATGCTTCAGTCGGCTTTCAAATCTTGTTAGACATGAGAAAATCCACACAGGGGAGAAACCCTTCTACTGCTCTGACTGTGGGATATGTTTCAGTCAAAGCTCACTTCTTCTTCTCCATAAAAGAGTCCATGCTGGAGAGAGACCTTTCATCTGCTCTGGTTGTGGGAAATGCTTCAGTTGGAGGTCACACCTTGTTATCCATAAGAGAACTCACACAGGAGAGAAACCCTTCAGCTGCTCTGATTGTGGGAAAAGCTTCAGTCAGAGTTCACTTCTTTGTATCCATAGGAGAACCCACACAGGGGAGAAACCCTTTATCTGCTCTGACTGTGGGAAAAGCTTTAGTTGCAGCTCACACCTTAATAGACATTCTAGAAGCCATACGGGGGAGAAGCCCTTCACCTGCTCTGACTGTGGGAAAAGTTTCAGTCGGAGTTCAAATCTTCTTACCCATAGGAGAACCCATACAGGGGAGAAACCCTTTATCTGCTCTGACTGTGGGAAAAGCTTCAGTTGCAGGTCACATTTTAATAGACATTCAAGAAGCCACAAAGGGGAGAAATCCTTCAGCTGCTCTCACTGGGAAAAGCTTCAGTCGATGCTCACTTCTTATCCATAGAAGGACCTGCACAAGGGAGAAACCCATCAGTTGCTCTGACTGTCGGAAGTGTTTCAGTTGGAGGAACATTTTTTTAGATATAGAAGAACCCACAGGGGGGGAAACCCAAAATCAGAGGGGGTTTTTTTCCTGCGGGTCAGTGGTCCCCAACCAAAAAACGATCCTCTGCTGCTGCCTTAAATAAAGCAAACGTTTAAGTCTTTTGTGTTGGACATAATGTTTACTTTATTTAAAATGAACTTTGACAAAGTAACAGAAACAATTCAAAATGCTCAGCCTGTTTTATAATGTAAACTAAACTGATCTCCCCAGCTGCAGCACTAGCAAAATGGCTCAGCTGTAATGATATAAAAGAGAAGTAGATACATTCATGGAGGTTAAGTCCATTCATGGCTATTAGCCAGGATGGGTAGGAATGGTGTCCCTAGCCTGTCTGTCAGAGGGTGGAGATGGATGGCAGGAGAGAGATCGCTTGATCATTACCTGTTCGGTTCACTTCCTCTAGGAAATCTGGCATTGGACCCTGTCAGCAGACAGGGTATTGGGCTGGATGGACCTTTGGTCTGATCTAGTATGGCCATTCTTATGTTGTAATTAATAGTAAGTGTCCATTAGCAACAGGTGATCTATAGGGTGTGCCGTGGAGAGCTGCTCTCCCTCTCCCAGGAGAGTGGCACGGCCCATGGCAGGAGGGTTAAATCTTTGCACACCCCTGTTCTAGTTTTTCTAAACAACTGTCTCAGCAATCCCTAAGCAGGGCTGTGGTCCGTAGCTCAGTGGAGGTCACTTTATTCTGATCAGTCAGGGTGTGAAACTCCAGACTGAGGGTGAGTTTCAGAATCAGGGCTGCTGTGTGACTAGATGAAGCCCTTTGCCTTTCTCAGCCTTTGTTCTTCCCTCTGTCAGTTTGGTGTAACAATTTCCTGCCTGCACCAAGGCGGGGGCAGCTGGGGTGCTGTGCAGAGCCATGTGAGGATGATATTAGCAGCAGGTGTCTTTTCACCTGGAGTCAGTACAGATGCTGGGGTGTGTGTGTGTGTGTGTGGTAGAGCCCTGTTCTGGCCCCTCTTCCATTGTGCTGCTTCAGGCAGCAGCAGGAGCTCTGGGTGCAGCGGCTGCACCAGCAACTGCTCCAGGACTAGGCATAAGTTTAGTGAGGAAGGGGAATTGGGTTAGAATTAAGGGGAGATGCCTGGCTCTGGAGAAGGGGAAAGTAAGGGAATTGGGTGGGAGGTGCATATTGTGTCCCAGATGCGCGTGGCAATAGTAGTAACAGCAGCAGCAATGGCGGCATGGCTCTGGTCTGGGACCGGAGCATAAGGTTGAGGGGGGAGGGTGTGCACAATGTGCTGGCTGCTCAGAGCACACGCCTCATCTGGAGGGAGATACATGTCTGTAGCTGTGGCTCCAGGATCTGAGAATTAGGTTAGGGCGGTGTGGGAGTGTGTGTGCCTGGCTCTAGTCTGGGGGAAGGGAGGAGGATTGTGTTGGGGGGCATCCTAGGCAGCATGTCTCAAGGCCGGCGACTCAGCACACATGTTCCAATAGCTGGAGGGAGACACATGGCTGTAGTGTCAGTTCTGTGACCCAAGAATTAGATTGGGGAGGGGGATTGGGTTGAGGAGTGTGTGCCTAGCTTTGAGGTATGGGGATTGTGTGTGTGGGGGGGCTGTGCCTGACTCTGGGGAAGGGGAGGGGGCTTGGGTTAGAGCAGGGGAGTTGCCTGGGGAAGGGAGGGGAAGAGCAGCCAGCGTGCTTCCCGAGGTCCGGGATCCCCAGGTACTGACCCCAGCTGTCTCTGTCCCCTCCCCCTCACATGAGTACCCTGCCCCCACCCGCACAGTTGAGGCCACATTAGTGAGGATTGGGGTTTTTTGGAGAGGTTGTTCTTTGGCATCTCAGTTGTGTGGCCCTGACCGACTCTTCTGTGGGTCAGTGACTCCTGACTCAAAAGAGGTTTCCCACCCCTCAAATAAAGACAATGTTGAAAGGTTTTGTGTTTGGCATAACATTTGATTTAAAAATGAAGCCTGGCCACCAAGCCCCCATCTAGCCACAGCATCATAACATTCCTGCAGCCTCCCTCCACCCCCAAACCTGAGCCCTTCATACACTGGAACCTCCTGTCATGAGCATCTCACATCCCCAGTGTTCTGCCACAAAACTCCTGCATCATCCACTCACTGCAAATCTGTGTCTTGAGCCCCTCATGCACCCCAGCCCAAACTCCTGCACCCTCATAGCCACAGCCCTAACCCTCCACCTGACCCCCACACTCACCAGCCTGGAGGCCCTTCCTGAGCCAGTATCCTCTTCTCTGCTTCCTCCTGCATCCAAATTCCCTCTCAGAGCTTGCACCCCTCACACCTTCCCAGGGCTTTTTTTGTGATGGTATAGCCCAGGATGGTGTACCAGCACCTATTTCAGCAACTCCTCCCAGCTACATGGTTCTTCACGCTCTATCCACTGCTGTTTTGGCTCTTCATCTCTAACAGGTTGGCCACCCTGCTATAGGCCTTCCAATAGGGCTATAGTAAAACCATATTGTTACAGATCTTTCCAGGCCAAAGACAGCAGGACCACCAGGCAAGAGAAAGCACAGTAAATGCAACTATGAAGTGACTCACACCCTCAATCTTCTGATCCAAATTCAGACACCTTATCCTTTAGGCCATGCAGTCTTGCCTTGCTTGCCAATGGACTACTTCCTGGCTACGTCTACACTGGCATGATTTTCCGAAAATGCTTTTAACGGAAAACTTTTCCATTAAAAGCATTTTCAGAAAAGCGCGTCTAGATTGGCAGGATGCTTTTCCGCAAAAGCACTTTTTGTGGAAAAGTGTCTGTGGCCAATCTAGACGCGCTTTTCCGCAAAAAAGCCCCGATCGCCATTTTCGCGAAGGCTGGGATGTGCTGTGACCATGGAACCTGCCAGCTTGTGGAGCCTGCTGAGGCTGTGTTTGTTGCTGCTCCCCCCTGATGTCACATCTGGTTCTAGCAGCTGCCAGGCTCTGCCTATTGCCCCCTTACACTAAAGGGAGGGAGCCTCAGGACCAGGCCTCAAAGAATGTGGGTTCCCTGATTCTGAGAAAGGTGAAGAAACCTGTTTTACCCCCTGCACTGGCTCTAGGCTGAGGGAAATCGACTCAACACACCTTGGTTGTGGAGCTATTGCCTTGGGCGTAGGAACTGTCTGGGGCAGCACAAGTGAGAGGCTAGACCAAGGTTCACTCACTGTTTTTTGTGGACCTGCCCCTCCTGCACTGCTAGAGATTCTGGAAGAAAGAAGACACATGAGAAGAACCCAACTTTCTTCCTTTTGCTGTGACATGGGTGGATCTCGCTCAGGTTTGACTTGGGTCCTTCTGCATGTGAAGCACCTGTGACAACCCCTGTGCTGCTGGGTGCCTCAGCCCCTGACCTGGGATGCCACCCACTTCAGGGAGCACATGCCCTGACACTTGTAGAAGGGCCAACCTGGACAAACCAGCCTTTATTGTGCACCTTGTGATAGCTCAGTGGGCAGCATGGTAGACTGTCATGTGTGCTTAGCAAATGATCTTTAGGTTGCTGGTTCAATTCTGGCTCAAAGGAGAGATTTTATTTCCCTCCAGCTTTAGCAAAAGGTGAGCAAGGTAGTTGCCTTGGGTTCATATCTTCAGCGCTCTGCACTGCAATTGACAAAAAGATTGGCAGCTAGTTCCCACAATCACATTTCTTGGGCTGCACAGGCCTTGAGACCCCGCCAGGACTAGAAGGAAATGGGGAACGGCTGCACTTTGGAATTCAAAGGTGTTTTCTGGGACCCTACATTAGAACAGTTTCAGAGACAATCTTCCTTTTTCGGAAGAGGCTTTGTCAACATTTGGCCCATTTACATGGGCCGAAATGTGGGAAAAGCCTCTTTTGGATGGGATAGCTCAGTGGTTTGAGCATTGACCTGTTAAACCCAAGGTTGTGAGGAGGCCATTTAGGGATCTGGAGCAAATCTTTCAGGGATGGTACTTGGTCCTGCTGTGAAGGCAGGGGACGGGACTTGGTGGCCTTTCAAGGTCCCTTCCAGTTCTAGGAGATAGGTATGAGGACTACAGGGCTTCCAAAAGAACACACCCACTTTTTTGGAAACTGATACGAAAAAGTGGACCTGTTCCCTGGATGCAGGAGAGTTTTTCAGGAACACGAGGTATCCCAGAAAAAGTCTGTATTGTAGACCTAGCCAAAAAGGGCATCATGGCTTAGATGGCCAAAGCACTTGCCTTGTAAGCAGGAGATCCTGGATTCAACTCCCAATGGTGCCTTGTTGTAACCTTTGCTCACATTTTCCTAGGTCCTTCTGGGACACAGAAGAGGCCTCCCTTGGCCACTCATGGAACTGCTGGTTCAGGAAAAGGCTTGTTGGGAGGAGGATTGGGAAGAAGGAAACCACAAGCCTGGAGCGGGTGCAGAGGCTTCTGTGACTGGCACTGGTAAGGCAGGGCTCTGGCTGCAGTTGCTGGGACAGGAGAACCAGCGCCACACACTCTTGTGATTCTCTGGGGTGCAACCTCTGCAGCTCCTGCAGCCATGGAGAGTGACTCTCCTCCCCCTCCCTTGGGATGGGCAATGGCAACACATGGAGCAGCTGGGAGAAAAGTCCCAGAGAGCAGCCCCATTGATAAACTGGCCCAGGCACCTGCCAGGTATGGGGGAGGTGAGGGAGGCAGCCCCCAGTGATGCCTGGCCAATATGTATGCTATTCCCACTATCCCTCAGTACATAGCTGGAGTTGGCTTCCTTCAGTCAAGCTTGGCGTTCTCCCTACAGCGGGAAGTGAAAGGGAGAAAAGAGCAGAAGTGCTGGAAGCTGGTGGGGGTGCGCTCTGGGTTTGATTTAGCGAGTCTTACTTGGACTTGCTAAATCAAACTCCGTAAGATTGATTATGCCCATTCCTCCCAGCTGGACGTGGATTTTGTTCTTCTGCACAGCACAGTCCATGGAGACCAAGGGCATTCAGATCCCACCCTTGTTGAATTGTCAGAAATAGAAACCAGACACAGCGGGTCTAATCTGGTTCCAGCTGAGTGCCGGGTTTGCCTGGTTTATGTGCATTGGCCCAGGAAGGCATTAAGGCAGGGCTACTCAACACATGGCCTGTGAGCCACATGCAGCCTGTGGCCCATTTTTATGCACCCCGCCATGCCTTGAGCTGCTTCCTGGGCTGCCTGCCTGCCTCATTACTGTGGGCTCTAGCAGTAGCACCTCCTCAAGCTACTGGCCGGCAGGCAGGAGGGCAGCAAGAGGTGGCAGCAGAGCATGCCTGCTACATCAGCCACAGCAAGAGCACCTCTCCATGCGCTGCACTGAGCCAGACCGCAATGGCACGTGCACAGGTGTTGCCGGGGGTGGCAAGAGGCAGCAGGGGAACCGGGCAGTGAGGCCGGGGTGAGAGGTCCGGGTAGGGTTACTGTACATCTAGTTTTTCTTGCATATGTCGTTGTTTTCACATGTTAAAGCACCATTTGGATAGATGTTTTTAAAAGGCAAAACATGTCTGGAATTTTTTACCCTCATATAACTTTGTATTAAGATCTTCTCCTTTTAGATCTATCTTTGTTAAGTGTTCTTATAGAATCTCTGGGACATTTCTCCTAGAATTTTGTATTAAGAGAAACATCCTTTTTATATAAATAGATCTTGTAAGAAAAAATGTCTTTTGAGCTCTCCCCTTTCCTTGATTGCCCTGTTGAAATGAATGAGGTGTGAATGGAGAATGGAAGGGGAGCACCTCCAGCAGCAGTTGCCAGGGTGGAGAAGGTCTGGGAGCCAGATCTAAGACAATACCTGTAAAATGAGCTCATTAAGAAGACTGGACATACAGATGCCTTGGGAGTCAAGCAGCAAGTGCCTGCCCTTGGAAGAATTCTCTTTGAAGCAGCATTAAGAAAGGGGAGGTGATGACTAATTGGCTGCATGAGAGGGATAAATAGGAGGCATCTTGCAAAGTGACCCCGGGTTTTCGTCTTGTCAACATGGGAGCATCAATCCGGATCGGCAGAAGCCCGGCCCCACCCCTCCCCCATCTAACTCACCAGGCCAGTGAAGTGAGGGGGAGCAACTTTTGGTAACAACAAGACGGAGTGTGCTTGTGTGTGTGAGTGCATGAGTGTGATGTGTCATATGCATATGAGTATTGATTGATCTCTGTATGTTCAATCAATGTGGCGTGTTGCCTTATCCCCCTGAAAAAGATCCCGGGTGCTTCTTTTAAGCACAACATGGAAGTGACTCTGCCCTCCCCCCCCCAGCCTCCTCTCCCCAGCCCTGCTCCTGCAGATGGGTGAGGGCCGTGAGTCCCAGCGCTGCTGCCCTGCTGCCCTCAGGCTCTGCCCCCTGGAGCGCCTGCAGGAGCTGAGCCAGCCCTGGGAGAACAGCCAGGCCAGGCCCCAAGTCTCCCAGCCCGAGGGGGCCCAAAGGAGCTAGGGCAGAGCCTGGCAGGGGCAGCAGGAGCCATGAGTGGGGAGGGAGGGTCCCAGCTGTGGCCAGACCCAGGGGCAATGCAGTGAGGGTGGGAGGTTTCCACTCTCCGTGGGCAGATGCCCCAGGCATGAGATGGTTTAGGAGGCATCTTGCCCAGAAAGTAACTCGGCCCCATTTGTATAAGCACTGGACCTGAGCCATGTGCGGCCCCCAGGTACTGATGGGCCCATGTGCTGCTGTCCTACCCCAGGGCCCCTGTCCTGGCTGCACAGAGACAAATTGCTCTGTATCTTGGAGAGAGTCAGAGACATGTGGGGGGCCTGGGGCTCTGTCCTGAGTGAAGAGAAGGTGAAAGGGGGGCCAGTTACCTTCTCATCTGCCTCTGGGCTCAGTGTCTCGGGGCTGGTAGGTCCTCTGGGCTTCCTCTGAGCTTGGTGCCTTTGTGTGCCCTGGACTGAGCCGCCAAAGGACCACTCAGCCTTGGGCCTGGAGAGAGCTCCCCCCATTCCCACCACTTGCCACACCCAAAACAGTCAGGGTGTCTTCCCCCTGCACACGCACACACACTCAGACGTGGCAGCTCCGTCACGTTCATTCAGCCTGATCTGCCTGAGTGCACCCACATGAACCAGAAGAGCCAGGTTCAGTTCCACTCCCTTGTTTGCAGATATGTTCTGCCTGAATAGCCGATGGCCTTTTCCCTCCTGCACATTGGCGGCAGCTGCGGGGGGAGTTGGGAACAGCCATTGAGACCAGGAGCCGCTTACGGCCCATCCTCATGGCAGCCGGTTACTGCAACTTGGCCTCTCCATACACAGCTTTAGTGTCCAGGTAGCAATGTTGCTGAGTTGTCTCTGCCATAAGGACAGCCCCTGTTAGTGTGGGACACAGCACCCAAGCTCTGGTGCAGGGGCCGGGGAAAACGGGGGACATGGCCTCTCTGCTGATCCCAAAACAGGCTTGGGAAGTAAAACCACCCTGCAACATGAGCAGTGGGAAAAGCAATGGTTCAGGCTGCCAGACAGCCCTACCCATTGTCTGATTATGGAGGTATGGACACGCCGCATGCCACGGACCAGGAAACTGCATGTTCCTTCAGATACCTGCTTAGACACACCTGACTGCAAACAACCAGCCTTGGGCATGTCTGGCTCACTACCCAGAGAACCGGTCTGGGTGGTTTGCAAGGTATTGTATGGCAGTAGGGTGACCGTATTGCCTTGTGCTTGATACCGGACACCTGGTAAAATTATTCATATTCAAGCCAGTTCAACAGCGAACAATTTTTGCAGAACAAATGTTGAAAACAGCCTCCAATTGACTTAGCCCTTATTAAAAAGCAATAAATGGATTTATTTTTATTTTCCTGCTTATCTTCAAGGCTTTAGCGTTCACACAGGGAGGCCTAACACAGGGATTCACAACCTTTTTATACTAGGGGCTGGCAAACCCATTCACAAACTTTTGGTAGACCAGTAACATTTTATTTGCATATGTATTATGCAAATGAATATTTAAATATGCAAATAAAATATTACTGGTCCACCAAAGGTTTGTGAATGTGTTTGCTGGTCCGTGGAGGTATAAAAAGCTCCAAAGCCTCCAGTGCCAACTCTACCCCTAGAGCCCCTCATCCCTCCACTACCCCCACCAGCACCAGCCACTGACCCCAGAATGCTCTGCACCAACTCCCCCCATGCCCAGCCTCTCACCCTCAGAGTTCCCTAGTGCCAGCCCCCCCCCGCCCCAAACACCTCAGTGCCAGCCTGTTTCCAGAGCCCCATAGAACCCAATTTCCCTAGGTTCCTTGTGCCAGCCCCCAGTCTCCGTATTAGCCCTGTCCCCAGTGCCAGCCCTGCCCCCTAGTCCCCTCACTACTAGCCCCACCCCCAGAAGCTCCCAGGTCCAGCTCCCCATCCTGGATGTCACAGTACTTCTCAGTGTCAGCCCCCTGCCTCTTAGAGCCCCCAAGAACTAGCCTCGCCCCCAAGACCCTCTGCCTGCCTCCCCCTGCCCTCACCTAGCCCTGCCACTGCCTCCCAGCTGAGCACAGAGCACTTCCCTGCATGGCAGGAGGGTTGCATGGAGCCTGCAGTGTGCTGGGCCCGTGCCGAGCTGGAACTAGGGCCCTGGTGAGGCTGTCCCAGTGGGGACAGTCTCACCACAGTCCCGGTTCCAGCCACGGCGCACCTAGTTGCCCGCCCGGCCACTCACCCTGCTGCCGGGTGGGAAACCCCAGTGGGCGGGGTCCATTAGCAGCTGAGGGCGTGGCCTGGCCGTGTGCTGTAGCCTGGCAGGGTGGGGTTCACGGCCCGCCCTGTCCGTGGTTGGGAACCGCTGGCATAACACACTCCACTGCTCCCACACACATGGTGACACAACAGAGGGTGATGGACTGACCAGATCCTCCATGCGCAGAGCTCTCTGGCCTCCGTGTCTACCCAGGCCCCCCAGGCTAGACCCACCTCTCACAGGCCCTGGTGTCACCTCAGTGCAACATGTAGCAGGGGATGGGGTTATGCAGGGTCCCAGATCCCCTGCTCAATTTCTGCCAGGGTTCACACCAGAACAAAGCCAGCAGCAGCTTTTCAAATGTGGAGCCTGCAGGTTGGGGTATGGACAGTCTGGAAATCATCCCCCATTGTTCTGCCACCCTAGAACTCGGGGCGGGGGGCAGAGAGGCTTCCCCATGCCAGCGCTGGGTGGGGCTGTGGCACAGCAGCTCTCCGCTCCTCCTGGGCAGCGCCCTGGGCCAGAGGGTCTTGGGCTTCCCCCGGGTGCCGGCCGAGCCAGAGGCATGGGGGGAAGGAAGAAGCCTGCCAGCCAGGCTGTTGGTAGCTGAGTGCTCCAACCAGGGGCTGGTTATCCGCACAGCACTGAGAGCCTGTGGGTAGATGGAGGAGCAGTGGGAGGGGGGGAAGGGAGGGGCAGAAGGGGAAAAACAGAGAGGGAAGTGAGAGGGGAGCACGGAAAGGGCTGATGGGTGGGCAGCAGAGATGACATTTAACTGGCCGTTGCCCACACTCATCAGCCGCCGCAGCTCACAGCCAGGGACCTCTGGAAGTGGGCTCTGCTGCCAGGAGCTGGCGTACCGCAGGGGCTGCACTGACAGAGCCATAGAGGGAGCAGCCACCAGCCCTTCCACCAGCCTTCCACCCCCACCCCTGCTGGTGGCTATTGGAACTGCCCCCACTCATTGCTGGCAGGAGGGTGGCTGCTGAGAAGGGAGGTCGCAAAGGCTATGTCTAGACTGCAGCACTTTTCGGGGGTACCGGAGATACCCCAGAAAAGCAATGGTGTGTCCAAGGAACACGTCCACTTGTCCGGAAATTGTTTCAAAAAAGCGAACACATTCTTTCGCCATCCCTGTAAACCTCATTCTGCGAGGAATAAGGGACGTGTTGGAAGAGCCCTTTTTTCTGAAATGTGGTGCTGTGGAGACAGGCTAAAGTTTGGAAAAGCCTCTTCTGACGGTAAACCGGAAAAAGATTTACAATTTGCATATCTTTTCCCAATTTACCAGATGCAGCCAAAGCGTGCTCTGAGGGTCACTAGTGGTCTGCAGCTGTCTTGTAGGTGGGCGCAGGCTCGGGGCAGGGCTCTCCTGCAGTGGGAAGTCTGCGTGGGCACTCCAGCTCCACCACCTCCCCGGAGGTTGGAGGGCCAGGATCGGCGTCCTGCTATGGGGAGGAGGAGCCCCCTGCTTCACAGGCTGGGTCTGGCTGTAGAGGGGGGAAGCAATTCTCTGTGTTGTTATCCCTCCCCCCAGCTGGGAAACTGCTACTCTGGGGGCTTTTCCCACTGCTCCCATTGGCCAGAATTACAGACATTTGGTTGTTGGTTTTTTTAATGAGGGTTGTTTCCTTTTTTGCTTCTAACTTTTGTGTTAGAAAACTGAATGATTTTTGGGACATAAATGGACATAAATGAATATTTTACTTCATTGAAAACTAACATGATAAAGTGCTTGATCTGATGAATGATTTTGATCCATAATATTTCCTTTTTTACCGGTTACATACGCCCCCTTATGTTACAGTCCCAATAGCCTAACAGGAATAATTTAGTATTTGAGCTATTTAGAGATAAGCGAAGGCGTTTTGTCATCATGGCTGGTTGGCTGGTGGTCCACAGAAAGGTTTGTGTTGAAGGGGGTGTGCCGCAGATCATACATTTGAGAACCACTGCCCTATAGAAGTGAGAAGTTTATGCTGATGAATGTTTCCCCCTGAATTGGCAGGTGGATCCCACCTCCCCTTTGGGGAGGCTAGACGCTGGTTCTGATGCTACTGTCCTATCCCCCCTGTGGCCAGAGAACATAAGAACATAAGAACGGCCGTACTGGGTCAGACCAAAGGTCCATCTAGCCCAGTTCCCTGTCTGCAGACAGTGGCCAGCGCCAGGTGCCCCAGAGAGGGTGGACCGAAAACAATGATCAAGCGATTTGTCTCATGCCATCCATCTCCAGCCTCTGACAAACAGAGGCCTGAGACATCATTTCTATCCATCATATGGCTAATAGCCTTTTATGGACCTAACCTCCATGAAATTATCTAGCTTCTCTTTAAACTCTGTTCTAGTCCTAGCCTTCACAGCCTCCTCTGGCAAGGAGTTCCACAGGTTGACTACGCGCAGTGTGAAGAAGAACTTTTATTGGTTTTAAACGTGTGACCCATTAATTTCAATTGGAGTCCTCTAGTTCTTCTATTATGGGAACTAATAAATAACTTTTCTTTATTCACCCTCTCCACACAACTCCTGCTCCAAAGCCCCAGATGCCAGCCCCCTTTGCTGAAAGAGCCCCAGGTCAGCCTCAGCCATGCTTCCCCTTTCCAAACTCCAGCTGCCTAGGGAAAGCATCTTTTTGGATACACTTTTGCTATGCCCCTTGCAGGTTCCAGTGGCAAAGAATCCGGAGGAACGCAGGGAGCTGACTGGCACATACCATCTCCTCAGCCACCCGAAACCTGCATGGGGCATCGTAAAGGGCTTGGATCAGCAGGCATGGCTATGACAGCGGGCAGCTCAGGCAGGCCATTGGCTCAGGCCAGGGGTGAGATGCAGGTCGGGGTGGCATAACTTGGCCTGCAAGTGGCTGGGCTGAGGCCAGCCAGGGCATGTCTACACAGCAGGGCAAAAGTTGAATTAAGACAGGCAACTTTCTGAAAGGGCCACTTGGCAGATGGATTCACCTGGGCTGGCTAGCTCAACTGGTTAGCGCATGGTGCAAGTAATGCCAAGGTCATGGGGTGAAGCTACTTACTGAACTGTTGGGAGGGTGACCTGTCTTCTTTAGCTGCCTGCTATGGCCAGAGAAGCAGAAACAAGAAAAAGGTTGAGGGCTTTGTAGCGATCTGGGAGGAGGAGGCTCCAGCATGCACAGAGCATGTGCAGGGCCAGCCTGCTGGGAGGAAGCTCTGGCCACCCCCTTCCTCTCTTCTCTCAGCTGCCGCCTTCATCCATTGGCTAAAAGGGCCTTGTCCTGACCTACTTTCCCCAATAGAAGGGAAAACTCTTCTCCCTCCATTGTCTCCAATGGGGTGACCTGATGCTCAAATTCCTGCTGCCACAATGTCTACTCCAATGCACCCTGGGGGGGAGGCTCCCCAGCCCAAACCACAGAGGGAGACTCAGTAGTCACCCCCTCAGGCTAAGGGGGAAGATTAAGAGTGGGCCTGGGCCAGGTGAAGCTGGGGGCTGGGGCTTCCCTAGGCACCAGCTGCCCAATACAGGGAACAAGCCACCCAAGTCTGCACTGCAGCACGCACCTCACAGAGGAAGGTGCAGCAGGAGAATGCTGTGGTCATGAGTTCAAGACTCACCTGGAGCACTGCATGTCACTGACCCCATAGTTTTGCCCTCACCCTTGGCTTATAGAAGTGGGAATCCCAGCCCAGAGGACATCAAGGAAGGGAGGAGTTAAAACGCGTCTTCCCTTCTTATCTCCCCACCAGAGGGTTGGTCAAAATCCACAAACCCACCCTCCCTTCTTCCCCACGTGCCCCAGTGCCAGGCTCCCTCAAGCAGAGCCCAGAGTCCTGCCCAGCCTTTGCACCTAGAGCCTGAGGTGATGCGAGCAAAGAGCAGGAGTACCAAATGCTGGTGAGGGCTCCCTCTGAGTTTGATTTAGCGAGTCTTAACTAGTCTTACTATATCAAATTCCAGAAGATCGCTTGCCACAATGACAATGTTCTCTGGCGTGATGACGTGGCCTAACAGTGCAAGTTAGTTAGAAGTAGATGCTAACAGCCCTATGGTTGGTAACTCAGGGTATGTCTACACTACATTCCTCCTTCGAGAGAGGAATGCAAATGCAGACAAACGAAATTGCAAATGAAGCGCGGATTTGAATTTCCCATGCTTCATTTGCATAATGGTGGCTGGCCGCTTTTCCGAAATAGCGTATTTCAAGAAAAAAACCGCTGTTATTCCAAAAAGAAACCCTTCCTTCGAAATAACCCTTACTCCTTAAAAAATGAGGAGCGGCTGCTGATGGTGGTTATTTCAAAAGAAGGGGTTTTTCTTGAAATAACCGCGTCTAAACAGTGTTTTTTTATCTCAAAATAGGGTATTTTGAAAAAGCGGCCAGCCGTGATGATGCAAATGAAGTGTGGGAAATTCAAATCCGTGCTTCATTTGCAATTTCATTTGTCTGCACTTGCATTCCTTCCGCGAAAGGACCAGGTGAAGCTGGGGGCTGGGGCTTCTGAGACCCTGCATGACCCCACCCCACGCCACATGTTGTGCTGAGGTGACACCAGGTCCTGTGAGAGGTGGGTCTAGCCTGGGGGACCTGGGTAGACACGGAGGCCAGAGAGCACTGTGCATGGAGGATCTGTTCGGTCCGTCACCCTCTGTTGTGTCACCTCTCCCCATGTGTGTGGGAGCAGTGGAGTGTGTTATGCCAGCGCTTCCCAACCACAGACAGGGCGGGCCGTGAACCCCACCCTGCCAGGCTGCAGCTCATGGCCAGGCCACGCCCCCAGCTGCTAATGGACCCTACCCACTGCCGTCCCCACCCAGCAGCACGGTGAGTGGCCTGGCGGGCAACCAGGTGCGCCATGGCTGGAACTGGGACTGTGGTGAGACTGTCCCTACTGGGGCAGCCTCACCAGGGCCCTAGGTCCAGCTCAGCAGGGGCCCAGCACACTGCAGGCTCCATGCAGCCCTCCCGCCATGCAGGGAAGTGCTCTGTGCTCAGCTGGGAAGCAGCGGCAGGGCTAGGTGGGGGGTGGGAGGCAGGGAGGACGCCTTGGGGGCAGGGCTAGTGTTGTGGGCTCTAAGAGGCAGGGGGCTGACACTGAGAAGTACTGTGACATCCAGGATGGGGAGCTGGCCCTGGGAGCTTCTGGGGGTGGGGCTAGTAGTGAGGGGACTAGGGGGCAGGGCTGGCACTGGGGACAGGGCTAATACGGGGACTGGGGGCTGGCACAAGGGACCAGGGAAATTGGGTTCTATGGGGCTCTGGAAACAGGAGGCTGACACTGAGGTGTTTGGGGCAGGGGGGCTGGAACTAGGGAACCCTGAGGGCGAGCAGCTGGGTACTGGGGAGAGTTGGGTGCAGAGCACTCTGGGGTCAGTGGCTGGTGCTGGTGGGGGTAGTGGAGGGATGAGGGGCTCTAGGGGGAGTGTTGACACTGGAGGCTCTGGGGCTTTGTATACCCCCACGGAACAGTAAACACATTCACAAACTTTTGGTGGACCAGTAATATTTTATTTGCATATTTGCATATTTTATTTGCATATCAAATGGTTGCATAATAAATATGCAAATAAAATGTTACTGGTCTGCCAAAAGATTTTGAATGGGTTTGCCAGCCCCCAGTTTAAAAAGGTTGTGAATCCCTGTGTTAGGTCTCCCTGTGTGAACACTAAAGCCTTAAAGATAAGCAGGAAAATAAAAATAAATCCATTTATTTCTTTTTAATAAGAGCTAAGTCAACTGGAGGCTGTTTTGGACATTTGTTCTGCAAAAATTGTTTGCTGTTGAACTGTCTTGAATATGAATAATTTTACCAGGTGTCCGGTATCAATCACAAGGAAATACGGTCACCCTACTGCCATACAATACCTTGCAAACCACCCAGACCGGTTCTCTGGGTAGTGAGCCAGACATGCCCAAGGCTGGTTGTTTGCAGTAAAGCGGCTCTAAGCAGGTATTTGAAGGAACATGCAGTTTCCTGGTTCGTGGCATGCGGCATGTTCATACCTCAGACAATGGGTAGGGCTGTCGGGCAGCCTGAACCATTGCTTTTCCCACTGCTCATGTTGCAGGGTGGTTTTACTTCCCAAGACTGTTTTGGGATCAGCAGAGAGGCCATGTCCCCCCTGTTTTCTCCGGCCCCTGCGCCAGAGCTTGGGTGCTGTGTCCCGCACTAACAGGGGCTGTCCTTATGGCAGAGACAACTCAGCAACATTGCTACCTGGACACTAGAACTGCGTATGGAGAGGCCAAGTTGCAGTAACCGGCTGCCATGAGGATGGGCCGTAAGCGGCTCCTGGTCTCAATGGCTGTTCCCAACTCCCCCCGCAGCTGCCGCCAATGTGCAGGAGGGAAAGGCCATCTGCTATTGAGGCAGAACATATCTGCAAACAAGGAAGCGGAACTGAACCTGGCTCTTCTGGCTCATGTGGGTGCGCTCAGGAGGATCAGGCTGAATGAACGTGACGGAGCTGCCACGTCTGAGTGTGTGTGCGTGTGCAGGGGGAAGACACCCTGACTGTTTTGGGTGTGGCAAGTGGTGGGAATGGGGGGAGCTCTCTCCAGGCCCAAGGCTGAGTGGTCCTTTGGCGGCTCAGTCCAGGGCACACAAAGGCACCAAGCTCAGAGAAAGCCCAGAGGACCTACCAGCCCCGAGACACTGAGCCCAGAGGCAGATGGGAAGGTGCCTGGCCCCCCTTTCACCTTCTCTTCACTCAGGACAGAGCCCCAGGCCCCCATGTGTCTCTGACTCTCTCCAAGATACAGAGCAATTTGTCTCTGTGCAGCTAGGACAGGGGACTTGGGGGGAGGGGAATTAGGGGCTCACTGGCCCTGGGGTAGGACAGCAGCAGGGCAGGGCCCATCAGTACCTGGGGGCCACACATGGCTCAGGTCCACTGCTTATACAAATGGGGCTGAGTTATTTTCTGGGCAAGATGCCTCCTAAACCATCTCATGCCTGGGGCATCTGCCCACGGAGAGCGGAAACCTCCCACCCTCACTGCATTGCCCCTGGGTCTGGCCGGAGCTGGGACCCTCCCTCCCCACTCATGGCTCCTGCTGCCCCTGCCAGGCTCTGCCCTAACTCCATTGGGCCCCCTCGGGTTGGGAGACTTGGGCCCTGGCCGGGCTGCTCTCCCAGGGCTGGCTCAGCTCCTGCAGGCGCTCCAGGGGGCAGAACCTGAGGGCAGCAGGGCAGCAGCGCTGGGACTCATAGCCCCCACCCATCACCAGGAGCAGGGCTGAGGAGAAGAAGCTGCGGTGGGAGGGCAGAGTCATTTCCATGTTGTGCTTAAAAAAAGCACCCAGGATCTTTTTCAGGGGGATAAGGCAACATGCCACATTTATTGAACATAAATAGATTAATCAATATTTATCATATGCATATGATACATCACACACATGCACTCTCTCACACACACAAGCACACTCCATCTTGTTGTTACCAAAAGTTGCTCCCCCTAACTGCACTGGCCAGGTGAGTTAGATGGGGGAAGGGTGGAGCCAGGCTTCTGCCGATCGGGATCGATGCTCCCATGTTGACAAGATGAAAACCTGGGGTCCCTCTGCAAGATGCCTCCTATTTATTCCTCTCATGCAGCCAATTAGTCATTGCCTCGCCTTTCTTAATGCTGCTTCAAAGAGAGTTCTTCCAAGGGCAGGCACTTGCTGCTTGACTCCCAAGGTGTCTGTCCAGTACTCTTAATGAGCTCACTTTACTGGTATTGTCTTGGATCTGCCTCCCAGACCTTCTCCACCCTGGCAACTGCTGCTGGAGGTGCCCCCCTTTCATTCTCCATTCACTCCTCGTTCATTTCAACAGGACAATCAAGAAAAGGGGAGAGCTCAAAAGACATTTTTTTCTTATAAGATCTATCTATATAAAAAGGAAAGTTTCTCTTAATACAAAGTTATAGGAGAAATGTCACAGAGATTCTATAAGTACATTTAACAAAGATATATCTAAAAGGAGAAGATCTTAATACAAAGTTATATGAGAGTGATAATATTACAGGGATTTATCCACTTTTACCTACCCCCTGAAGTGGACACCAGACCCTGTGGACTGAACTAGAAGCACAGAGAAGGAGTCTGTGTAGTCTCCAAACGAGTTAGAGAAAGGCAGTAGAGGCAGAGTGTTGCTACAAACAGAAAGGCTATGTCTACACTGGCACGTTCTCACGCAAAAGCTTTTGCGCAAGAATTCTTCTGCAAAAACTCTTCCAGAAGAGAGCGTCTACACTGGCATGTGCTTTTGCATGCGAGATGTGCTTTTGCGCAAGAGCATCCTTGCCAGTGTAGACGTGCTCTTGCGCAAGAAAGCTCCGATGGCCATTTTAATCATAGGGGCTTCTTGCACAAGAAGTTCATGTTCCCTGTCTACACTGGCCTCTTCTAGAAGAGCTCTTGCACAAAAGGGCTTCTTCCTGAGAGGGAGCGTCAGAGTTCTTGTGTAATAAGCCCTGATTTTATATATCAGAACATCAATTTACTTGCACAAGAACATGCAGCCAGTGTAGACAGGCAGCAAATTTTTGTGCAAGAGCGGCTGCTTTTGTGCGAGATCGAACCAGTGTAGACACAGCAAATAGTGATAGTAAAGCAGAGAGAACATACACATGGGCTGCATCTAGACTGGCATGATTTTGTGTAAATACTTTTAACGGAAAAGTTTTTCCGTTAAAAGTACTTGCGCAAGAGAGCATCTATATTGGCATGTGCCTTTGCACAAAAGATTTGCTTTTGCGCAAAAGCATCCATGCCAGTGTAGACACTCTCTTGCACAAGAAAGCTCCGATGGCCATTTTAGCCATCGGGCTTTCTTGAGCAAGAAATTAATGTAGCTGTCTACACTGGCCTTCTTCCCCAAGAATACTCCAGTGTAGACAGGCAGCAAGATTTTGCGCAAAAGCAGCTGCTTTCGCGCAAAATCTTGCCAGTCTAGACGCAGCCATGCTGTAAAGTAGCTGCAGAAACAGCATCAATATAGGCCCAGGCAGAGAACAGCTCTGTTTTGCTTTCTTTTACAGGGAGCACAAGGGAAAAGCACAAATGCAACCCCACATTGCACAACCAAGTTCTTCATGTTTGGGGAAATTGCAGAAGTCAGCCCTTCCAAAGTGCAATGGATGAGCCTCACCCTGGGAAACCCGCCTTCATAACCACGGCATTTCCCCTTCCAGGTAAGTATTAGACACCCTGGCACAACCACCACCTGCCCCCAAGTGCGCCAAACACTCTCACCTCAGGTTGGGCTTGGTCTCACAGCTCCATGTGACCATGTCTGTGCCGTATCCCTCCTGCCCACACACACCCTGACACCGCCCCGATGCCCCAGCCCAACCCCACTCGCGAAATCAGGCCCCTGCTCACCAGCACACTCCACAGGGCTCTGGTCATGACAATATCTGCATACGGGCTCACATGGCTCCACCCCTCTGCATGGGACACACCTCCCCTTCACCCCCATGCCTTGACCCAGGCTATATCTAGACTGTGCTCCCCCCATCATTCCCTCCTGCAGAAGGTATGTAAATCAGCTGATACTTTTTGAGGAAGAGATTTTTCTGATATTTGGCCCCATGTACCCCACCCATGGTGGGTGGGGCAGGAAAACTGCTCATAGCTGGAGGAATTAGCTCAAGTGGCAGAGCCCTCACTTAGCATGTGAGAGGCAGTGGGATCAATACCCACATTCCTCAGTATCTGGTGTTCTTGTTCCTTCTTCTCACAGGCAGAGTCTTCCTCCATGGTCTCCGAAAAAACCCACCTAGTGGGGCAAAGAGCTGGTGGAGGTGTTGGGAATGGGGATGGTGTTCCCTTTGTGCATGAGAGGTAGGAGGATTCGCTTCCATCTTCTGCCCGCTCGCTGGTGCTGAGGGGCCGGCCCCTTTCCTGCTGCCCCAACTTTTATTCCCACAATGCACTTTGTGCAGGGGCCATTGAGCCATTGGTCTTTGTGCCAAGGTGTGTGGCTGGGAGCCAGGAGTCAGGACCCTTCCGCAAAAAAACACATCCCCTGAAATGTGCGTTCTACAAAAGCCGTTTGTTCCCTGCCCACTTCCCAACACTGGCTGCAGATACATACATTTGTGGGGTGTAGTTCAGTGGTAGAGTGTTTGGCTGCAAATCAAATGGCCCTCGGTTCAACTCCAAGTGTCCCCTTGGAAAAATTTCCTTCTAGGGGAAACATTTTCCTTTCCAGCTCCATCACACTCTGGCTTTACATTGCTTGAGATTCTTTACATTAATAAGAATCCTTAATGCAGAGCTACTCAACTTTGCAAATAGCTTCTTTCATAGTAATGGACATGAATACAAAGATTAAGGCAAGACTTCACAACTTGCAGGCCCCATTAAGTCAGTTCTGCTGATGTTAATAAAATGCAATATTTTCCCAAATCCCACCCATGACAGCACTTTTAATGAGCAATGGCAGTCCAGGAATTTAACTACTAAAACACATCTCAGCAGAAGACCATTATCCTGACTACTTTTTTGTTTTGGCTTCACAATTTTAACAAATCAAACAAAAAATGCCAATACAATATTTACGGAAATATAAGTACAATCAATGTGGAGTTAAAGGCACTGGGGGGAGAGGAGGCCTGGCTAGAAAAGAAACCCAGGAATCCTGCTTCCCAGAATCCCTTCCTTTCCCCTGCTCGCCCCACCAAGCTCTAGCTCCTACAGTCCTCACAGAGCAAAGACTGGAAGCCCCAAATCTGACCAATACACGCACTGCCCACCCACAGGGAAGGAAAGACTCAGAAGTTTTAACACCGGCTTCCTGGCTCTAACCCTCCCCTGGAGCTAGGCATCCCCACCCCCCTCCCCCAGTTACCCTGCTCTAACACAATGCCCTTTCCCTCCAGCAGAGGCAGGGGCATAAATCTAGCAGGGCAGAGGGTAACACCCTGGATCTCACCGGAGCCAGGTGCTTTTCCCTCCAGGTGCTGGGGCCCATATGCAGAGCGGCTGTGAATGGTTCCGGCCTGCAGTTCCGGATGTTCGATTGAACGCACCTGCCATCGCCCCTCCCCAATCCCCTTTGCAAGGCAAAAAATCCCAGATATGTTTTGCCTTTTAAAAAGTCTATCCAGATGGCGATTTAACATGTGAAAACAAGGACGTGCAGGAAAAACTGGATGTACAGTAACCCTACCCAGACCTTTCTCACCCTGGCCTCACTGCCCGGTTCCCAAGCTGCCTCTTGCCACCCCCGGCAACACCTGTGCATGTACCATTGTGATCTGGCTCAGTGCAGCACCATGCAGCGCATGGAGAGGTGCTCTTGCTGTGGCTGATGTAGCAGGCATGCTCTGCTGCCACCTCTTGCTGCCCTCCTGCCTGCCGGCCAGTAGCTTGGGGAGGTGCTATTGCTAGAGCCCACAGTAATGAGGCAGGCAGACAGCCCAGGAAGCAGCTCAAGGCATGTCGGGATGCATAAAAATGGGCCACACACTGCATGTGGCCCACAGGCCATGTGTTGAGTAGCCTTGCCTTAATACCTTCCTGGGCCAATGCACATAAACCAGGCAAACCCAGCCCTCAGCTGGAACCAACTCAGACCCACTGTGTGTCTGGTTTCTATTTCTGACAATTCAACAAGGGTGGGATCTGGATGCTCATTCGCAGGTCCTTGGTCTCCATTGGCTGTGCTGTGCAGAAGAACAAAACCCAAGTCCAGCTGGGGATGAATGGGCATAATTGACCTTACGGAGTTTGATTTAGCTGCCATGTCACAACAAGGTTGCCCCAGTACTGAGCCTGGTCCCACAGCTATGTGGGGGTGGAGCAGGAGTGAGAATGAGGCCCGCAGTAACCATAAGGCCCAAAAGTCAAATCAGCACAGGTGCAGCATGGGGCTGTCCCAGCTGTTCGGAGCAGCAGGCCCACCTGGGAACCAATCACGCACTGCGGAAAGAAAACAAACAAACCCATCCCCCAACTAAGTGAAGGGTAAAGCAGAAACCCCATTCTGGGCAGCCCAAGCACAGCCCCAGCCATGGCCAAAGAGCAGCTGCATGAAGCAGTGGGGTCAGGCTGCCAGTTCTGCCTGGGCAGCTCTGGGTTGCAGCAGCAGCACATACGCCTCCCAGGCCTGGCCTGGGAGCAACCCCTGGGAATATTCCAGCCTGTAGGATGTTGGGCCCATGTACCTGTGGGACACCTTTGCTGGTGTGTCCTTCCCTCCTCAGTCCACCCAGGTCAGGAGGAACCCTCGGGGCATTATGTGTGGCCATGCAGGGACAGCCAGGCCAGGCAAAATTCACTGATGTATGTAAGTGTGGGTAGCAGCGCTGCTGGATTGAAACATTGTTTTCAGTAACTCGAGTTAACTTTTCACAATGGCATGAAAATGAGCATTTCTGAGCCCTCGCTACCAATCTGAGTCTTCACAGGGGCAGGGAGCGAGGGGGGAACAGGTCACTAGCGTGAGACCACAATGCCTGGCAGCAGGCGCTGGGACTCCAAACGTTAAGGCTTTGTCGCCTGATTGGCAGCAGCACCTCTCAAAAGATGCAAAGTCTCTGGCCTTAAACCTCTCCCCGCCCCCCCCAACCCCCCCCTTGCAGGTACAGGGATGCTGCAGTTATTGCCCCTCCCCCTCTCACCAAACCACCCCCTCGCTGTGAGCCCTGCCTCGCCTGACAGAAGGGGGGGGGTCACTGACTCGTCTATTGACACCCCATCAGCATTTGCTCCCCGTGGGGGCCCCCGCCCCTTCACATCGCTACACGGGGGGACCCCGGCCATTGGCCCCGCGCCCCGCCCGGCCGGAGCGTTTCCCCCCCGCAGAAGGTGGAGCCCTTGTCCCCAACACGCCGGGCCGGGCCGGGCAGCCCCCCCGTGACAAGGAGCCGCCGCCCCCACCAGAGATTTGGGTCCAAGTCCCCCGCCCCGCGCTCGTCCCGGTCCCGCCCGAAGCGGACGCAGCAGCGCAGCGAGTAACGGCCCCAACGGCTCCCCCAGAACTCGCCCCGGGCAGTGCGCGGCGCATGCGCAGTGGCGGCCGCCTCTCTACCCGCGCGCGGAGTCGGACGCTGCTGCAGGCTCCGCCCAGGGGCCAATCGCAGCGGGGCCTGGGCAGGGGCCGGGAGCGACTGGCGGGGGGAGACGCGTTGAAAACCCGGCCGGGGCGCTGAGGAATGGGGTGGGGCGGTGTCAGACCGCGCATGCGCAGCGCATCAGTGACTCCGCTCCCGGATCAGCGCCGGGGCTTAGCTCAGACCCGGAGCTGCCTGGCCGCGCCCCCGCCCCGCGGGGTTGGACGCCCCAAGCCGGGCAGCTGCAGCAGCTGCTGGGGGCGGGGCCGGGCACCGCGTGTCACAACAAGGAGGCGGGTCCCCACGTGCCGGGGAGGGGGCGGGGCCAGAGGGGCTGCCGGGGGCGGGGCTTGTGCTGCTGCGCGTTCGGCCCGACGGGGCCTTTCCCTGCGCTGAGCCCCGCCCCGCCCCCCTCTCCTGCTTCTGCTGCGGCAGAGACACGCGGCGGCCCCCCCCAGGGGGTTTCTGCCCTTAGTAATGGGGGGGGGACGTGCGGGCTCTGGGGCCGGGGGAGCAGCCCCCCCCAACAGGCAGCAGCTGCCCTTGGTCTGACGTGGGGGCCCCCAAAGCGGGTCACAGCCCGTGTCAGAAGGGGGGGGACAGAGCGACTCTGAGGACGGGCAAGGCGGGGGGGGGGATTGGACAGAAAAGTGCGAACGGGGGGGGGAGTCGGATCAAAACGGAGTGAATCGCTGGGAAGCCAAATCCCCCCCCCCCCATGCCTGGCCCAGCCTCTGACCTAGGAGGGCGCCCTGGGGGGGGGGACAGTCACAGGGGCAGGGTGGGGGATGGAGCCAGAAGACTCCAGGGCAGTTGGGGGAACAGCAGCTGGGACGGGCAGAGTGGGGCTGAGTCTCAGTGGGGGGGTGGCTCGGCCCTGGACCCCAGTGACCCAGTTGTGTCCTGTCACTGGCACAGACACAGTTCGCCTGGGGCAGCCACCCACCCTCTTGGGATCATTGGTCCTAAGCTTGTGGGGCTTGAGGGGAGGGGAACGTGAGGGATTGGGGCAAGCACTCTGGGTCCTGCCCTGGGAAATGGGGCAATGAAACAGAAACCAGCCTCCTGGGGTGGTGGTGGCCCTTAGCACTGCCATTCTCCACCTCATCTGGGACAGTAAAACAGCCTGTTGGGGGTGGCCAGCCCTGACTTAGTAGCTGGGGACACTGGTCCCCAAATGAGTCCAGGCTCTGACAATTATTAATGACGGGGTGAGTCACATGCCTCAGCAGCATGTTACTTTTATTGGGTGCAAAGGGGAACAGAGTTTGATTGTAAAACATGAGGGATAAATGGGAGGGTTAATCCTTCCACCCTTTAGCCCCCCTAATGAGGAGCATGACTCAGGGCAATAGCTTCTCTCCTGAAAGGGGACCATGCTGCAATTAAACCTGCAAGGAAAACCCCCAAACCTGAGAGGATTTTCTCTCAGTAACTGACAATGGCCACAGGGCCCCTTGATGACACTGAGCAAAACCCCACTGCATCCGGTGGAGATTTAACACACCTAAGCACAGCAGGAGCAAGCGATTTGCATAGACACCACAGAGTCCCTCCCCAGTCCCAGCTTACTGTAAGGAACACAGTCGTTCAGTTCCTGCCTACGCCTATAAACAAGAGCTGCACCAGTTTCTGGGTGCCTTAAGAAACACCTGGCCCTGTAGCATCTGAGAGACTAGCAAAAAATCTGGAGAGTATCATGAGCTTCCATGGCACAACCCACTGCCTCAGACAACAAACACAGAGCAGTGGGCGGTCCCCATGAAAACTCGTTTTTTAAGTTTCTTTTAGTTACAGACTAACACGGCTCCCCTTGAGCCTTTTAAACAGGCAAGATTCTGTGTGTCTGTAACTGCCTGGGAGTTTTCTTAGGTAGCTTGGTGCTTGTCTGGGGCATTTCTGGGGCTCTGACTTCTCTGGCGGGTTTTTTTCTTTTCAGTCCAGTGAGTGTGATTGGCTCTCAGTTGTACAACCTGCTTTAAAAAAAAAAAAAAAGCTTGAACAGGCTACACTGCTTCCTTACCCTCAGAAAGCGAAACTAACCTGCAGGGCAGGGTTGCGGAGGGGCCATGGCTGCTGGGGACCTGGCCGGGAGTTTCCAGGATGAGGTAACCTGTCCCATCTGCCTGGAGTATTTCACAGACCCGGTGTCTATCAAGTGTGGGCACAACTTCTGCCGGGCCTGCCTCAGCCAGTACTGGGGAGAGTCAGACCCCAACTTCTCCTGCCCCCAGTGCAGAGAGACCATCCTGCAGAGACACCTGCACCCCAACTACCAGCTGGGCAACCTGGTGGATCTGGTGAAACGCCTGCGGCTCCCGGTGAGGCCAGCGCCCAAGGGGCAGCCAGGGTGCAAGAGGCACCAGGAGACCCTGAAGCTCTTCTGCCAGGAGGATCAAGCCCCCATCTGCGTGATCTGCAGAGAGTCCCGGGAGCACCGCGCACACAAGGCAGTGCCCATCGAGGAGGCTGCCCAGGAATATAAGGTAGGGACCAGGCTCTGCAGGGCAGGGAGTTACAGGGGCAGTTTCTCTGCAGTGACAGAGCCCCCTGCGTGTGTCTGCCCTGCCCTGGGTAGAGCCAGGGGCCTGCCTGGGAACACGACCCAGCCACATGAAGCTGGGCCAGGCCCAGCAGCACAGCTGGGGAGTTACCGTGGGCTGGAGGGGGGGACCTGCTCCCCCAATCTCACTGCTCCATGGCGCTGTTCTCACTGGGCATGAGCCAATGGCCCCAAGCAGCCCCAAGCACCGCTGTCTGTGTTTGCAGGAGCAAATCCTGAGCCGCCTGCAGCGTCTGCAGGAGGAGAGAGACGCGCTCCGGGGCCTGGAATCTGACTGGGCCAAGGAGAGCGAGAGGCTCCTGGTAGGTGCCTGGCCCTGCCCAGCCGCTTTGCACGGGGAGAGGGGGTGTCAGGCTCCTGGGGGACGCTGGTGTTAGTTCCCACTGGGGTCAGTGAGTTCACCCCAGGGTCGCTGGGAGCAGCCTCTGGCTCTGCCTCTCTCCCAATGGGGGGGCAGGGGTGAGGCCTGTCAAACTGCTGCATGTGCCCAGCTGTGGCAGGGTCAGGCTGAGGGGAGATCTGTGCTGACCCCCGGGTGTGAGTGTCAGACACCCCAGGGATGCCAGCGGCTGGTTTGGACTCCATTTCCCAAGGCCTGGGCTGCACCTCAGTCTGTTGGTGCAGTGATTGGGGTTGGGGTGATTTTCGGTGACACTTTTGCCCTGGGACGAGCCCTGGGCCAGACCCAGCCGGCCTGGGAAAGACACAGAGCGAAACGCTCCCTGCAGCTCGGACAAGGCCCTGCCACTTCCCACGGCCCCGCTCACCCGCGTCCCGGCCCCGCCCGCTCTGCGTCCCCAGAGGCAGACGGACGTGGAGCGGCAGCTGGTGGGCTGGGAGTGCCAGCGGCTGCGGAAGTTCCTGGCGGAGCGAGAGCGCCTCCTGCTGACCCGGCTGGGGGAGCTGGACGAGGAGATTGGGAGGAGGAGGGAGGAACACGCCACACGCCTGGGCGAGGAGATTTCCCGGCTCAGCGCCCTGATCTCGGAGCTGGAGGAGACGTGTCGGCAGCCGGCGCTGGAATTGCTGCAGGTGAGATGGGGTCAGATGCACGCAGAGCCCAGTGTAGAGGGGAACCCCTGAGTCACTGGGGGCTCGCAGGGTAACTCAGCGCAGGGAGCAAGGCCCGGTGTGGCTGCAGGGCCAGGGCCCCAGGGCTGCAGAGAGGCAGGAGTTTGGCCCATTGGGAAGGCTGGTGAAAAAGTGGTCCTGGCCCCCTGCAAAGCAGCTGATGTAAAAGGGGCTCGGCTCCCCCTAGCACAGCCCTTCAGTAGGTCTGCCACCTGGGGGAGCGACCTGTGGGGCAGGGGAGCAGCGTGACCCCTCTGGGGCAGGGGGCCGGGCTGGGCCATGGGCAGTGACTCTCTGCTCTGTCTCCTTCCCCTCTAGGGTGTGAGAAGCGCCGTGAGCAGGTATGTCCGGGCTCCATCTGCCCCCACCCCCCGTCATGCTGGGAGCAGGCTCAGAGCCCGGGCAGTGACTCCAGCCCCAGCCCCTGACCATGGGACTGCCTCACCCTCTGAACCCTGCCTCCTCTGTACCCACTGCCCTGGGGCCACTGCCGCTGTGGGGGTGTGAGGCACCCTGGGAGGGGACTGCCCCACAGCTCTGGGATGGGGAACCTGGCCCTTGAGGGGGTCTCTGGGGAAAGAGCCGAGTGTCCCAGGCCAGACCTTGGGGGGAGTGTCCCCATCCCACAGCCTTCACCCCATGGCGAGTGACCCGGCCCCTGGGGGCTGAGCAGAGAACCTGAGGAGCGGCTGGGCCTGGAGAACGGGCCCCTCTCTCAGCCCTGGGAGCCGCCCAGCCAGGTTCTAGGGGGCACATGGGCTGGGCCTGGTGCTGCCTGGGCTGTTTTCCCTCTGGCTGGAGAGAGGCCCCCAGGCTGTGCTGGCAGGAAAAACTCCCTGGGCAGCAGCAGTCCGGGCCCTGTGAGCTCTGCCTGTGGCCCAGCCCCCACCCGCTCCCCTGTCTGGCTTGCGGGGGGGAGGGCGAAGAGGGAGACCAATAACACTCTCGTGTCTCTGCAGAGGCGAGGCAGCGATGTTGCCACATCCAGCGCCCAAGTGCCCGGAGCTGGAGCGGAGAATCCGGGACTTCCCAAGAGAGAACAGTCTCCAGGGGGCCGTGACGGGATTCCTGGGTACGGGGCGGCGCTGCTGGGGGCTCCTCTCTCACTGTCTGGGGGTGTGGAGAGGGGGGTGGAAAGGCCCAGCTGAGACCCCAGGGTCTGCTCCTGGGGGCCTGGCGGGTTCCTGAGCCCTAGAGGGGCAGGGAGCTACTCTGAGCAGAACGGCAGGATCCCAGCAGGATGCGAATGGCAGAGAACAGGCCCAGGGAGTGCAGGTGCCTCCCCTGCTGTCCCTGCGGCCGCCCCCTCTTGCTGCCAAGCAGAGAGTCCCCCAGCCCAGCCTGCGTGGGCCGAGGGGCAGGGGGAGGTTTCTGGGGATGCTGGGAGCTGGTTGCCGTGGGAGACGTTGTCACAGACTCAGGGCCCGAGTCCCAGCTCTCTGGACATTCGTGGAGCCTCCCTGGCTGACACCAGCCGCGCACCTGGGCCCGGTGTCTGAACCCCTTGGGCCAGACGCTCAGAGCTAGGCAGGTGCCCAGTGAGTCACACTGGTGCCTGGCGGGAGTTGCAGAAGCCCCAGAGAAGCTGGGCCCCTAACTCCCACTGGTGCCCATAGGAGTTGGGCACCTCCCCTGTTCTGGTGCATGTGAAATCCCAGGGGCTGCGTGGCTGGGGATGGAAACACCTGAGAGAAACTGGTTCCGGGGCCTTGCTCCCCAGGGACCCTCTGGCAGCGCGGGGCAGAGCTGGGCCGTGAGCCCCCAGTGACGGGTTTTTCTCTTCCCTTCCAGGGGCGCTGGCTGCGGAGAGAGGTGAGGATCCCGGGGCACTGCCCTAGGACCAGGCACGGCAGCTGCTGGGAGCCTGTTCCCCCACCTGGAGCAGCCCCTGGGCTGGGTGGGCACGAGGGGATCAGCGCAGGGGGGAGCCCAGCTGGGGAGCGTGGAACATAGCAGCCAAGGGGAGTCAGAGGCGGTGGGACCCTGCTCTGTGGGGAGCCGGGGCAGAGCTGGGGGTGGCGGGAGGGGCCGAGACATCCCTGCTCCCCTCCTGGGGAGGGGGGGCCCTGCAGTGGGAATTCTCACTTCTCTTTCTCTGCTTGTTCCAGGACTCAGGCGAGCCCGAAGATTTGCAGGTAACTGGCCTTGCTCCTCATTCCACGAGGAGTACAGCTAGTTCGGATTAGGAAGCCTAATCCGAACTAGCTACTCCGTGCCGCATGTAGCCGCGCAGCACAGGGTTCGAACTGCCAGCATTTAAAAATAGCGCCGGCCGGCTTCATGCAAATGAAGCCCGGGAAATTCAAATCCCGGGCTTCATTTGCAAGTGCGGTATGCCTACATTACCCTCCTAGTTCGAATTAGGAGGGTAGTGTAGACATACCCACAGTGATTAACGGGGGGGCAGGTTAATTTCCCGCTGACCCCAGGGACCCGCCCCTGCCCCCTGCCCTGACTTTGTGACTCTCTCCCCAGTGGACGTGATGCTGGATCCAGACACGGCTCATCCCGACCTCGTCCTGTCTGAGGATCGGAAACGTGTGAGATACAGAGACACGCGCCAGGATCTGCCCGACAACCCAGAGAGATTTGATTATTGTATCAATGTGCTGGCTGTCGAGGGGTTTGCGGGCAGGAGACGTTACTGGGAGGTGGGGGTGGGGAACAAGACTGAGTGGACTTTGGGGGTCTGCAGGGAATCTGTGAGCAGGAAGGGGAAGGTCATAGCATCACCTAAGAACGGATACTGGGCCGTGTGGCTGAGGGACGGGGGATACGAAGCCGGCACCTCCCCCTCCACCCCCCTCCCCGTGAGCGCCAAGCCCAGCCGAGTGGGGATTTTCCTGGACTACGAGGCGGGCGAGGTCTCGTTTTACAATGTGACTGACAGGTCCCATCTCTTCACCTTCACCGGCACCTTCTCCGGGACGCTGCGCCCTTTCTTCTGTCCTGGTCTCAACGCTGGGGGCACCAACGCGGCTCCCCTGACCATCTGCCCGGTGCCGGCCCAGGCCGGAGGGAATCCCTGCCCCTGACAGTGACCCACAACACCGACTGGCCCCTCCCAGCGCTGCTGTTATCTCCCCCTATTGATGGGAGCCAGTTACTGCAGGTACCTGGATGTTTTGTGCCAACCAGTCGCTGCCCCTTTCCCTTTGCAACTGGAGCCTCCAGTGGAAAACCAGACACCTGGCAGCCCAGCCCAGTGTGGTGAATGGGACCCCCTGGCTGGAAAGAACCCAGGCTGCCTTTCCCCCCTGCCCCAGGTCTGCTGCTTCCTTACCCTCAGAAAGCGAAACTAACCTGCAGGGCAGGGTTGCGGAGGGGCCATGGCTGCTGGGGACCTGGCCGGGCTGAAATTGGTACGAAACGCGGCCAGACAGCGGGTGGGGTTTGCTGCTCTCACCTTGCCCCATCCCCTGCCCGAGATGAGGAGGGAGGGGACTTTCACTCCTGTCAGAGTTTTCTACTGCTGTGAAATCTCAGTGTCAAATATGAAAGAAAAAACAACTAATTTAGAAACCTGTCATTGTAACAAGGTGTCTGCACAAGAACATTTTCCTTTACAGTTCAACAGTTTTGTATTAAAAATCTATTTTTAGAAATGGAATTTTTTATCTTTTTCTTCCCTTACATCAATATCGATGTTTGACTTGTTTACAGAGCATTGTGTGTAGTTCAGCTGCGGCACTTCAAGCAATCCAAAACCTTTCTCAGAACCCAATTTGTTATGGCATTGTCAGACTGTTCAGTAACAATGTCCCTGTGTCATAACCAGCGCAGCCACACAGGTATGCAGCTGCTCCCTTGTTCTCCTGCCTTGACCAGCTCTCTCTAGAAAGCAGGGCACATACACCCCATACTGTGCTGCACCTTTGAACATTCATAGGTGAAAAAACCATAAAATGTTCAAAGAAAGAAAGGAAGAACTGGGTTCTTCCCATGTGCTTTTTTGTCCCAGAGTCTCTAGGGCTGTGTCTACATTGGCATGAATTTCCGGAACTGCTTAAAACGGAATACTATTCCGTTTTCAGTTTTTCCGGAAAAGGAGCGTCTACATTGGCAGGCTGCTTTTCTGGAAAAGCCCTTTTTCCGGAAAAGCTTCTGTGGCCAATGTAGACGCGCTTTTCCGGAAAAGAGCCCCGATCGTCATTTTCGTGATCGGGGCTTTTTTCCGGAAAAGACTACTGGGCTGTCTACACTGGCCCTTTTCCGGAACAGTGT